>NC_143586.1:21390676-21747476 GCF_048544385.1 Mastigoproctus giganteus | reverse complement strand
AGGAACTCCTCCTACTGCTGCCCATTTGTAGTGCCTCTACGCTCTGGGGTCTCACTGTGCCAGAGTGCAGAGCGGCAATTTACGTTGGCACAGATGACAATCTTTGCACCCGCCAGTTCTGTTAAGACATGTTGTAGGTACTGGACTGCAGGTTGGGTGTCCTCTCCTGGCCTGCAGTACAGGGAAACGGCATAGAAGTCGCCCAAATGAGATGATGTGGGCGTAGGTGGCCCATGGAGAGCAGAGATAAGATACCTGCATCACAGTCAAGTGAGGATTCCTCATAGCACTCGCCGCCCAGGGTGTCACACCAGGAGCCTGAACAAATTTGTAGGACACGAGGTATCCCCTCATTTCATTTGAGTGAGTGTAGGGTTCTTGTATTAAGAGAATGTTGATGTTTTCCTCATCTGCCTTCTGTCAGAGTTGTTCGACAACAGCCTTTGCCCGCTGTGTGTTTATTTTTATGAATCTTATCTTGTTGCTGTTATACTGTTTATGCAGTATCCCCATAATTTATTCGTCGTTGGTCCATGCTCTTGGCCTTCATGTAGACAGGGTATTTATTATCCCGAAGTGAATAGTTTCTTATTATCCTGAAGTGGGTATGAGGTAGTTTCTGACTTTTACAGTTAGCACAGATTGGTTCATTGGCCTTGTTCGGGTAGGTTTCATAGCTGTAGCCTTTCTCAGCACAGTGACTGCAGATCTGTTCTGTCTGGGTGCACTTGTGGGTTGTGTGACCAAAATAACAGCATCTGAAGCATTTTGGGACAGCTACATGTTCCTTGTAGTAGTGGGAACCCCAATTTATGTACACTCGATTGTGGTGGGTCAGTATGTGCCAGGCTTTTGGTGCCAGTTCTACAATCCAGTTGAAGGAAGTGCCAGTTGTAGATTTCATTTGGTACTTTGGCTTTATCAGGTTAGCGGGATCCTTTTTTGGGAGTGCTTGCTGGAGGTTATGCCTGTACAATTTGTCTTGTATGGTTTTGGGGTCCAGGTCCTTGTTGATGTTGAAAATTACTATCGAGGTTCCCTTTTTCCTTGGGGACTCAGCTAAAAGGTACCTTGCCTTTTATTAATATCGTGTCAGTGTCATCTTTCGAGTCAGTTTCTATGATAATACCCATATTTCGGGTCTTTTGGATGGATTATATTTTAGTGTTTCTCAAATCATCACTAAGGGAAGCAATTACAGTCTTCTTAATCTCCTTGTTTGTTTTTGGTGCATTGCTGTGGCCGGCTTGAGACCAGGTGTGGTGTTGGTAGTAATGTCTTTCTTTTTGGTGAAGGATCCATTTTCGTATTTGGCTTTGTGTTCCTCAGCACGTCAGAAAAAGTTGGGGCGTGCTGTGGCATTTGCTTGCCCCTACATTCTAGGTATGCCTCAAGCTTGGCCTCATTCCTCTCAGAAGGTTCCTGACAGTTTAAAGCTTTGTCCAGACAGTCTTGCCCCGAAGGGTTGAGGTGATATGGCTGGAAGACACTTTTAGTTTATCTTCTAGTTTGACTCGCAGGGCCAATACCTGCTCATTGATGGTGCCCTCTAGAAGGGATGGGTCAATGTTAGTCGACTCTTGCTGTTTTGTCATCTTTGGCGATTGTCTAGTGTGGGCCTTGGGATATCTGGGCTCTTTAGGCTCACTTTGTGAACAGGTTTCCTGTCTGATTAGGGAACTATCCTTTTTTTTTTATTCCATTTTGGATACCGGTGTCAGCCGGACATCTTCAGAATTACCTGGGACTTCAATGTCAGGTTGGTCACTTTTTGTGCTATCAGTGGTTTGCTGAGCACTCGATGGCCATTCAGTAACATCGCAACTTCAGTGGGATTTGTGCTGGGTGTATCCATATTCTAAGATTGATAGGAAATTTTGATTTATCTGGAATGTTCGGATAACTCAGATTATTGCTACACAGTTTGAGGTTGAGAAATGGCAAAGTTTGGTGCCAACCACAAGTTTGTGGCTAAATTTGAATCCGGGTAGCACCCAGATGTCGATTTGGGCTATTCCCCACTGTCATTAGCATTAGTAGACGCATTTGATGCAAGAAAGCAAGCTTATGCAGCATCAGCCAAAAAAAAAAAAAAAACCCCACTTCCACTTCACCCTTCTGTTTGTTCAAAATACCTGTCCAGTTGAGCCTTAAACTTATTTAGGCTATCAACCTCCACCACAAGGGATGGAAGTCTGTTCCACCAACCAACCACCCGCTGGCTAAAGGCAAATTTCCGCACATCTATCCTACATCTGTCTTTCCTCAATTTGAATTTATGCCCTCTCAGTTGATTTTTCTGAGCTAGGGGAAGAATCCCATCAGCATTGAGCATGCTTAAACCATTCAAGGCTTTATACACCTCTATCAGATCACCTCGCTGGTGCCTAGTCTCCAGACACTGTAATTTGCAAAACTTAAGAGCACCCCTAAGTAAGAGCACCCCTTTGTTCCATTCACTAATCTTGTGAATGGAAGTAAGAGCACCCCTTTGTTCCATTCACTAATCTTGTTGCCCTTCTCTGTACTCGTTCCAGCAGCTCTACATCCTTCTTGAAATGAGGCCTCCAGACCTGTATACAGTACTCTAGGTGTGGCCTGACCATGGCCTTATACAATGGAATAATCACCTCCTTATCCCTGCTGGAAAAATTCCTGTATATCATTGACAATACTCCATGAGCTACTCTTGCAGCCCGTCTGCACTGCTCAGAGAACTTCATATCTGCCTGCACAACCACCCCCAAGTCCCTTTCATTCTCTACCACTGTCAGTGTAGTACCACAGAGTTGATACGTTGCTCTGGGGTTGCTGTTTCCCATGTGTAGTACTTTACATTTGTCAATGTTAAACTTCATTTGCCACCTCTCAGCCCATCTGCTCAACCTTTCCAGATCCTGTTGCAGCAGCATAGTGTCAGTAGTGTCCTTGACAACCCTGCCAACCTTTGTATCGTCTGCAAACTTGGACATTAAGCCCGATATACCATCATCAATATCATTTATAAATACAGAAAACAATAATGGACCCAACACTGAGCCCTGAGGGACTCCACTAATAACATCAGTCCACGATGAGCAGTGTCCATTGATTACCACTCTCTGTCTTCTCCCCCTCAACCACCCCTTTATCCATAGCAGCAATTTGCCTCCAATGTCACACTGCTCCAATTTGTGTAGCAGTCTTCCATGTGCAACAGTATCAAAAGCCTTTCTAAGATCCAAGTATATAATATCAAAGTTATTCCCTGCATCCAGTTCTTTTGTGACTGCATCATAGTATCCAATCAGGTTGGTCAGGCAAGACTTCCCCTTAACAAAACCATGCTGTGTCTGAGCTATAACTGAAGTCTTGTCTAAATGATCCTGCAGTGCTTCTTTAACCAGTGCCTCCATTAATTTTCCTGGAACAGAAGTTAAGCTCACAGGTCTATAATTACTTGTGTCAGCCTTTGATCCTCCTTTGTGAATTGGGGTCACATTTGCACATTTCCAGTCTATGGGTACCTCCCCTGAGTCCAAGGAAGCTCTCATAATTATGGCTAAGGGTTTGCTTACTTCCTTTGCTGCCTCCTTTAATATAACTGGATAGATCCCATCCACCCCGGGTGCCTTTCTTGTGTTTATCTTCAACAGTTTCTCCTCCACTTTGCTCCTAGTTATTTCAAGATTCTGTAGCTTACTGCTAGAGTTGAATACACCTCTGGCATTCCCCTCGCTGAATAACTCCTCATGTGTGAATGTCGATGCAAAATATTCATTTAGTTTGTTAGCTACCTGAGCAGGATCATCAACAGTTGACCCATCAATATCAAGTGGACCAATCTGATTCATCCCCTTCCTTCTAGAGTTTACATAAGTAAGAACTCTTTGCTGTTGTTCTTTGCATTCCTTGCCAAGGATTTCTCGTAATCTCCTTCGCCTGCCTAACCTCCTTTGTAACTTGGTTGCATATCAACTTGTATCTATCATAGGCTTCTGTGTCATGTGTTAATTTGTAAGTATCCCATGCATTTTTCTTCTCTGCCATATGCCTCATTAGTTCATCTGACATCCATTTCGGCCTAAACCTTGAACAATATTTCATAGTTGGTATGTAAAGCCTAGTAGATTCCAAGATAAGTTCTTTGAATGCTTCCCATTTTGAATTTGCTGTTGGTAACATAATCAGTTGGTCCCACTGTATAGAATTTAAATACTGTCTCAGTCCATCGTAGTCGCCTTTACGGAAGCAATAACCCTTCCCTTTACCCCTAATGGTAGTTACCTCTTTGAGTAAATCCCACTTCAGCACACTGTGATCACTGCCACCTAGTGGTTCATTTATCTGCAGATTCTTAATGCATGAAGAATCACTGCTGATAATCAAATCAAGAGTATTACTCCCTCTAGTTGCCTCCTGAACATGCTGATGTAGAAAATAATCATCCAATAAATCCACAAAAGCCCTGCTAGTGTGTGAGTAACCAGCCCCCAAATTCCAGTCAAAATCTGGGAAATTAAAATCTCCCATTATAAGACTCTCTGATTTACTGGCCCACTCTATTTCCCTGTACAGTTCCTTATTATACTCATCAGAGTCATTAGGCCTATAGCACACTCCTACTCTCAATTTTGATCTCCCAATGTTTATGTCACACCAAACTGACTTAACACTGCACTGTCCAGCGATGTCGACTGGCTTCACTTGCTTGGTTTTTATGTGTTTCTTAACTAATAGCATAACCCCTCCCCCCTTCCTATCCTGTCTATCCTTTCTGTAGACGTTGTACTCCCCAAATTGCAGTTCTGCATCCCTTATATCTGTGTGACACCACGTCTCTGATATCCCAACAATATCTGCCTTCGATGTTTTGAGCAATACCTCAAATTCATCAAATTTATTTACTAAACTCCTAGCATTGGTGTACACGCAAGTATACCTGCACCTGTTTCTATTCTTAGCTACCCTAACACAACCCATGTGTTTACTTGTACCGCAATGGCTCCCAGCAGTCTCTGAAATACCATGCATCTTGTTTTTCAGGCTTCTGCTCATTCTAATAGAAGCAGTGCAAGAATCTCTTTCACCTCTGCCAGTGGCTACTGTCAATCTATTGGTCTTTGTCTCTCCCCAAGCTAGCAGTTTTCCGACCCAACTAACGCTGCCTCGATAGCATCAGCAAATATTCTTGCACCCTTTCTATTTAAGTGTATCCCATCCCTGTAGAAGCAATCTCTCCTGTTAACAAGTACAGTCCAGGCTGAAAAAAATTCTACCCCTTGAGCCTTGCACAATCTTTCCACGGCCGAATTGATCAACAAGGCTCTCATCATATACTCCCTCCTATCGTGTCTGGGCAGAATTGCAGACACTTTCAAATTCAACCCTAATTCTCGGCTTTTGTTCAACAGTGACACCTGTACTTGTTAAGTAATTCTGCCGGTCTCCTACTCTTAATATTATTAGTGCCAACGTGTACAACTATATCACCTTTTGTGCCCTTAAAAGATGATATTCGCTCTACAACGTCATCAACCTTTGCCCCTGGCAGACATACCCTGGTCCTGTTCCACCTATGTCATGTGAGGGGAAGATGCACAAGTGTAAAAATAGCCTTGGAGAAACTGGGTTACTTTCTTCTAGTGTTTTCATAGTCGCAGAAGACTATGGTGAAGTCTGTTTTTCCACTATACAGGCTGTCCATTGTAAGTCTATAGCAGATGGTGGGGGGAGGGAATCACGGAAATCATGATTGCACTGAAAATTGTTCTCTAACACAGTTTGAAGATATTGGGACATTATCACAGTTCAAGGTTTCACAGGTGGGAAGACCCCCCCCCCAGTCAAGTGCAGGATCCAATCGTGTTGGCCAGGAATATTTGGCCACCCTCTTTCCTTGTCAGCGACATGGTGACCTGTCTGACAACAAAGGGAACAGACAAAAATGCTTGTATTCTGCCAGAAGAAATAGAAACAATCTCACTAGAGAGTCCACTGACATTTGTTTATCACTAGGTACACTTTTCTTGAACTAAAATGCACTTAGTATACATATTTAATCACTAAAATCAGGAGCTGGAAATAACGTGTCCACACACAACAACAGCCATATTGGCTACCACAATGACACTATGGTGGGCCAACGCATTGTTACCAGCATAGAATCAGTAACGTGTTGAAATACACTAATTCACCCAGTACAACATAAAACAAAACTCACCACTAAGTTCCTCATCCTTAAAATGTGGAAGAATCCAGAAGCTAGCAACAAGTTAAACTAAAAAAACTTTCAAAAATCACGGAGCGATTTGCAGCACGTTTCCATAACGGCGGCCATTTTGGCGATCCTGTTGTTTGTTAGCAGGGTCCATCGGACCTAACTGGGAGGTCTACAAGTAGTGCCACCATGACCATCTTCCTCATCCACCAGCAAGGGGAAGCCCAATGCACAGTAAGAGCCCAGCGAGTAGAACTAATCTTTACGATATACTAAATAAATTATTTAAAAGCAATATTCAAACCTCTGTAATCCTACTCTACTCCACTAATCCCCTCTAATCTGTAGTTCTCTGTAATCACTATGAAGAGCACCACCAATATGTCTTCTTGCCAAGAATGCCAACAGTTGAATGCATATTGCCGTATAACTCGTAATTTAAATCTCTTCATCAGAGGTTATCCATCAAAATTGTGTGAAAGAAGGCAATATACAGGCCCTCTCCTTGAGCATACAGACCATGTCGTAAACAGAAGCCTACATATTGCCTTATTTTGCATAATTTTGATGGATGACATCTGACGAAGACATTGAAATTATGAGTTATATGGCAACGTGGCATCTTATTTTATATTATTTTAATTATTTCACTTTATTCTATTTTATTTCATTTTATGTTATTTTATTTTATTTTACCTCATTTCATATTCATTTCTTTGAGTTATTTATATTTGTTTTGTGTTACCTCGTTTCTTTTAATTCTTGATTTTTATCTTATTAACTTCTCATGTATACTGTAAATTCGATAGCAACAGCCTTCTCCTATACACTTTCAATGTATTACTATTTATACATTATGGTTGTAGGGTTCATTTGGTAAGCAGTGTCCCTGGTCGATAATACCAACTAGATTTATTTTTATTTATCGCTCCACTCTTTTTCCCTTCATTATTCATTTACTTGCAGTTATATATTTGTGTGTGTATAATAACCTGTTGGTTTGATTATTACGTTTAATTTACTATTTTTGCTCTACTGTTTTGCCATGCTACTGGCATGAGTTTTATTTTAATTTTGCAGTTTTATTTTATTTTTTTAAATTTTATTTTATTTTAGTTATATTTCAAGCATCATATAGAGGAATTTTGATGTTTGCTTTAATCCCTTTTTTATTTTATTTTTTCATTAACCGTTTTCAATTATTGTTCATTATTTAAATATATATATATAATTAGAAGTCAGCGTTTGCACAAACGTATAATAAACTGCAAACCTGGACATTGGAATAATTTAATTAACCTATGTATCTCCAATAATTTCATCTTTGATGGTAACACAGTTTACGTGCAAACCAAGGTAACTCCCATGGGCAGCCCTGCTAGCTGTATAATAGCTAACCTCTATCAATACTGGTCAGAAACTTCACTTCCTACTGAACTATGCATGTTCAGATATATTGATGATTTATTAGTAATTAATTGTCCCAATTTTCTACAAGATTTTGCAAATATTTATCCTCCAGCGCTCACACTGGAAAGAACCAATTGCAGTAACTTTTCTGCCAATTACTTAGATCTGGACATTGATATTAATAGCCCATATTCTACAATCAATATATATAACAAATGTGATGCCTTCAACTTTAATATAGTTAACTTTACCCACTGACACTCTAACATATAAAAAAAAGGTACATTCCAACATTTTTTTCTTTTCCAGAATTTTTATTCTTTTCCAGTGTATCAGGATAACTACCATTTGGAACAGCAACAGTTTGATAGTTCATATTAGAAACCTCTACAATAAGTTTTGGACAAGTTTCCTCCATCCTACCTGTATTACTGTTTCAATTAAGCACTCCATATCATCAAATATAAAATTATGCTTAACCACCTAACTGATATCCACAATATAATAGCTAGCTGATATCCTACTGCTTACAGGGCTTGTGCATGTTGTACAGATACTTTTGCCCACTGATTAGCTACGAAGGGCATATTGGATTTATATATACATTTTATTTTGTTTTAATTAATTTAATTTAATTTTATTTTTATTATAACATAACTGACTTAAACACATGAAGTATGCTCCCAGAACTATATTCAGGTGCTATAGGAACGGGATATGCAATTCCGGACTACCCAAGCCCACCTTTTTTCCCCCCTTCTTGCTGTCTCTTTTCGCTGTCCTACTACCCTAAATTTTTATTTCTTGTGAGGTGTTAGTTTACCAAGCGCAATATCGAGATGCTATTTTTCTACTATACATACTTTTCTCATCTTACACAAAGTTTAGCAAATATTTACTGCTACTTTTCAGGCTTATCATTTTCTCCTCTATCCAGAGACTACGTCATTTGTTTAATGCTGATCACCCAATAAACTCTTAATTTTAATTTAACATTGTCCGACTTGCTGTCACCTTTTTCCAACACTTGGGGTCACTGCAACATATCATAAATACAACGAACAGAATAGCAGTAAGTCCTTTGACCCCTTATCACCACAGCTCTTTGTGTCTCTACATTCGGCATACTGACTTAACTCCAATGTTGATAATCCAGTAAGTTCTTTTCTTTACCTTTTTTTCCTTTCTATGTCTCTTCTCTCTGCCTCTCTGTTGGGTAAGCCATGAAATATATGCTACCTTACTTCTTACCTTCTTGCAGTCTTTTCTGTGGTTTCAACAATTGACCCTTGACAAAGACATTGAAATCATGGGATCTACAACATTAAGTACAGCAGACTCGATTTACTGGGATCAGATTAACCGGGACACTTCAAAGTTCCAAGTTAAAAAAAAAAAAAAAAAAAACCAGAAATCATAAAATTCGAGTAATAGAATAGGTATAAACAGATGTTTTGAAAGTCGTAAATAAGCGACAAGAAGCAGCATTACAAGTCATCATTAGGAGATTAGCGTGCCTGTTATCTTACAATCCCCGCTGTCTTCACACCCGCCACTCAAAAAAAAAAAAGAAGAGACCAAATGTTTAGTTTGTTTTAGTGTGTCGCATCACAAAGGGACAAATTTTGTTTCATTATGCATATCAGGGATGTCGGAATTTTTTTTTTTTTTTTAGTTTAGAAATCTCGAAAATGATGGGCAAATGCAAGCGTTGTGCTTTTATTTAAACAAAAACTTGAAATTATTCAAAAGTTTGAAAACATTGCATCTGTTAAATCTCTAAAGAACCATTATAATGTTGGTGACCAAACCATACGCGACATTGTAAAAAATAAAGGGAAGCATTGTATTGGACATGTGAGTAGTGCATGGTAAGTTCTTTATCTATCACCATACTTTTTTACATCGGTTGCTGAACATTTTTCGATACAACAAGTCTCCGACTTACATTACGTTATTTATAATTTTTTTATATGACTGAAGATTTCAAGTGAAGGGGACACACATTTCACCATAATGTAAAAACTCACAGAATTCCAGCTATCGGTATTACCGCAAATGCAATAAGATTGATTTTACTACCCATTTATAATTAATTGCACTAACAGAAAAGCCCAGTAACCCATAATTGTTGTTTTTTTGTAATAATTGTTTTTATTGTTTTATGGCAATGACCTCCAGAAATGTGCTTTAGTAAAATGTGAGCTCACGTGGAGTGATAATAGTGAGTTTTCGCCTTAACCCTATGAAGTTCTTTACAGAAAATTTATTTTGATCATTATCATGGTGCTGACTAAGAGAATAAGTGATAGCAGTACTAGTAAGTCTATCAAGAAAAGGAAAGCAATCGAGTTGGTCAGAAAATTAAAATAATAAGGATGTATGAAAATGGCCAAACATTAACAAATATCGCACGGAATTCAGATTTGTCAGTGGCAACGGCAAACACAATAAAGGAGAAAGACAGAATATGAGAAGCAGTTGGCACCAATGAAGGTCAACTATAATAACCAAGGCTATGAAATACATACCAGTTTTTACAGTACAATAACATGTGATTTTTTCTTCCTTTTATGTTTTCTTTTCTTATGTGCACTCCCGGCTACTTCACCGCTGTTCCCAGATAAAGTTTTTAATTGAACTAATTAAAAATATATAACTATTTTTCTTCATTCTTCTGAGGATATTATGTGGTTTTTGTAATTTTTGCATATCAGGGATATAGTAGCAATACTTTATTAGTTATTCCCGGGTTATGCAAGTCTCTATTTATGTAAGAAGTCCTGGAAACGTATCTCTACAGTAAGTCCCCAACATATGTAAGGTATGTCGGGGACTTACTGTATTTTTGGATTAACCGGGAAATCAATTATCTGGGAAAATTTTTTTTTTTTTTTTTTTTTATCATCTATCACGGATAATCGAGAGTCTACTGTGCTTCTTTTTATTTTTATTTTTTAGGTACCTTCCAGTTTTTCCACAGTTTTGATTTCTGGTTTTGTTAGCCCATTTCCTTCACTTGCTACTTACTTATATTCCATTATGGTCATTGAGTTCTGTCTTTTAATTATAGCATCCCTGGTCCATAAACCATTTAAATATCATTGTAACCATCTTCTATAACCCCTCATTTTATATATATATATATATATATATATAAAATATTTTGTATAATATTGAAGATAATAATATGGAAGGTAATTCAAGCAGAATTGTATAATTGCTCTAGCAACTGCATTGGCCCATAAGTATTAGTTACAGCTTGTTACAATTTATTAACTTTTATCGTCTGTGTAATCATATCGGGCATCACGTCTTTTATGAAGATGGACTTTGCATACATCCCAAAATACCTTTGATATGCTATCGGGTTAGTATGCAGAGCTCTCTAATGCAGTGCTACTCATCAAAGTGTGGTCTGCGGACAGGTGCCGGGTCTGCAAATTGTTCATTACAGGTCCATGACGAATTGGAAATTGGTCGTGGACATAGCAGTAATAGAGGCATGTGTTGCAAGCAATTAAGCATATGAGCTTATGTAGCATCAGCCAAAAAGGAAAAAAAAAAAAAAAAAAAAAAACCAGTTATACAAATTGATTCCCTCTAAACGTTTGTCCAGTTCTTCCTTGAATTTATTTAAGCTATCAACTTCCACACTGACATATGGAAGTTTGTTCCAGCAATTAACCACCCACTACCTAAAGGCAAACTTCTGCACATCTATTCTACAACTGTATTTCCTCAGGTTGAATTTATACCCCCTCAGGTTCTTAATCTGAGCAAGCAGAAGAATCCCATTAGAATTGAGCCTGCTCAACTCATTCAAAGCCTTATACACCTCAGTCAGATCAGCTAGCAGGTCCCTAGTCTCCAACCACTGCAATTTGCAGAACTTAAGCCTCTCTTGATAAGAGGATCCCTTCATTCCCCTCACTAATCTTGTTGCCCTTCTCTGTACACGCTCAAGTAAATCTACATCCTTCCTAAAATGAGGCCTCCAGACCTGTACGCAGTACTCAAGGCGTGGCCTAACCATTGCCTTATACGAAGGGATAATCACCTCCTTTTCCCTGCTAGCAAAATTCCTGTATAGCATTGACAATACCCCATGACCTGCTCTGGCAGCTTGTCTGCATTGCTCAGAAAACTTCATATCTGACTGCACAATCACTCCCAGGTCTTTTTCATTTTCTACCACCCTAAGTGTAGTACCACACAGTTGGTACATTTCTCTGGGGTTACTTCTACCTATATGCAGTACTTTGCATTTGTCAATGTTAAACTTCAGTTGCCACTTCTCAGCCCATCTGCCCAAATTTTCTAGATCCTGTTGCAGTAGCACACTGCCATCACTGTCATTAACAACTCTGCCAACCTTTGTATCATCTTCAAACTTCAATACTACGTCTGATATACCTTCATCAATATCATTGATAAATATACAAAACAACAGTGAGTCCAACACCGAACCCTGTGGGACTCTTCTAATAACATTAGTCTACAAAGAGCAGCATCCATTGATTACCACTCTCTGTTTTCTCCTACTGAACCACCCTTTTATTCATTGTAGCAACTTACCCTTAATACCATACTGCTCCAATTTGTACAGTAGTTTTCCATGCACAACAGTATCAAAAGCTTTCCAGAAATCCAAGTATATGATATAAAAATTATTTTTTGCATCCAGTTCCTCATATCATAGTATCCAATCAAATTTTTCAAAACAGCCCTTCCCTTAACAAACCCATGCTGTGTCTGAGTTATTACTGCAGTTTTGTCGACAATCCTGCAATGCTTCTTTAACCAGTGATGCCATTATTTTCTCTGGAACAAACTAACAGGTCTGTAATTGCTCATGTCACCCTTTGATCTCCCTTTGTAAATTGGGGATGCATTTGCACATTTCCAGTCCATGGAGACTTTCTCTGAGTCCAAAGATGCTCTCATAATTATGGCTAAGGGTTTGCTTACTTCCTTTGCCATCTCCTTTAATATAACTGGATAGACCATCTCAGTGCCTTTCTTGTGTTCAACTTTTTCCTCCACTTTGCTCTCAGTTATTACAAAATCATTAATCTCCCTGTTAGAGTTGAATAAGCTTCTGTTCTCCACTTCCCTAAAGAATTCCTTATGCGTGAATTTTGATGCAAAATACTCATTCAGTTTGTCAGCTATTGAGCAGGATCATCAAGTCGAACCATCAATATCAAGTGGACCAATCTGATTCATTCCCTTCCTTCTAGCGTTTATATAATTAACCCATTCATGGATTATCCCGAAATATCTCATTTTTAGTTTTAAAAGTTATCTGTAACTGCACAAAGTATTTCGGGATAAAAGCAAACAATAATACCTCCAAATTTAGGACTGAAATGTATTTTCTCTGGAATTTATCTGGCTAATTTTGCATTAGCCCGAGATTTCTTGAGATTTTCTTATGCCTGGCAGCAGATGACTGGCTTTCATTTTACATATATTATACAGCAATGTCAGAACAGTAGTGTGCGTTCCTATGTGCCACCAGTAAGCAAAATAAAATTTGCTGTCCTAAATGCTGAATACTGGTAAACGTTAACCAATCAGAAAACAGTATCAAAAAATATTTCGGTGCCCTCTTGAACTGCCTCCCGTAAGCGACACTTAACTCACCTATCCACTTGCGGCAGTCATGTGTCAGAATGTAGTTAGTTCACAATTATTGCTTGTGGCGGGAGGTTATTACTTCCGCATTCCATTTGATTTTTTCAATTTATTTATATAATGAGTAGTGAAGAAAAGATTAGTGACGATTCATATAGTGAATTGGAAACTTCTGATGAATCTGTTTAAAGTTTTGATTCAGATGAAGAAGATGGTGATGTCAGTGTTTTAGATGCTAGACAGTGGTGCAAAATTGACTGCACTAAAGATACCCCCCTCCAAGATTTCCATTTGCTGCACAGCCAGGTTTGCACATTGAAAGCAGTAGAGATGAAATGACTCCCATAGACTTTTTTGCTTTATTTTTTGATGAAGAACTAATCAATCTAGTGCTCTGAGATAATAAATTTGCAGAACAAAGTGTGATTCTAGTCGGACTCCAGTGATGCATGCTGAATTGAGAGTATTTTTTGCTCTGAAAATGCTGCAAGGTATTGTGAAAAAGCCTGAAGAATATATGTACTGGTCAAAAAAGCCATTACTTGAGCCACCAGTGTTTGGAACTACGATGGCTCTTAGGCATTATAAAAAGATAAAACAATATCTTCATCTCTCAGATAATAAATAAATAAATTTTCTGTTTATACTCCGGGATGACCACATGGTCAGAGGAGTTCACAAGGTAGAGAGAATACAAACAGCACCGTATTCGGCAGTCACAGGCTTGAACCCGGGTCACTCAAGGCACGTGTACTTATGCACCCGTGCGCATGACCACTCGGCTATGGTCATATGATGCAAATACGCACCCAAATCCAAAACTAAACAAGATTTATGTCTATTGCTTCTTAGAAAATAAATTTAGAAGTCTCTCTGTTCCTAAAAGAGACATAACAATAGATGAAAGCTTGATGCCGTACAAAGGAAGACTCATTTGGGAAGTACATGCCATTGAAGCACTCAAGCGCACAAAGTAAGTACATGCCATTGAAGCACTCAAGGTTTGGCATAAAATATTATATATTGTGTGAATCCGAAAGTGGTTATGTTTGGACTTTCGTAATATATGTAGGAAAAGGCACAGAAATGGATCCAGACTTTATTGGTCTTCCAATGTCTACGCAAGTGGTTTTGACTCTCATAAAGCCTCTGTTTGGAAAAGGATATTGCCTCAGTTGACAATTATTATACCAGTCCCCAGTTAGCTGATATTCTCATCACAAAGAAAACTGATGTTTATGGTACAGTGAGACTAAACAGAAAGGAAATGCACAGAATGCTGAAGAAAGAAAAGCTGAAAAGGCAAGAGGTTGCTGCTTTTCAAAGAGGGAAAATCACGGCCGTATGCTGGAAAGATAAAAAAGATGTGTTGTTATCTACAGGCCATAATCCTTCTCAGGAAAAAATAGAAATTCGAACAGGAGTAGTGAAGAAACCCAAAGTAGTTTGCGACTATAACTTTTCCATGGGAGGTGTAGATAAAGTTGACCAGATTTGGCGAACTATTCCCTGCCCAGGAAATGAATTAAAAAATACTACAGGAAAGTTTTCTTTCACCTAATGGACCTAGCTGTATGGAATTCATTTCTACTGTATAAAGCCGCGATTTCAGATGGCCGAAAAGCTCTTTCACCCTTGAATTTCAGATTGGACCTGATTGATGAAATTATCAAGAAATATCACCCGCAAATTCCACAAGTTAAAAAGGGTAGACCATCCTCAACATCCCACCCAACTCGCTATTCACCAGGCCATTACCCCATTGATATTCCACCAACTGAGAAGAAGTTTCCAAATAGAACTTGTTGGGTATGCTCCAAAAAGCAGAACTGAGATAGCAAGAAAATTCAAAAGGAGACACACTACATCTGTGAAATTGGCCTTTGCATCACTCCTTTCTTCAAGACCTATCACACCAAGTAAAATTACTGTTTGTTTTTCGTGAAATGTAATTTTTTTTTTTTTTTATGGAATGCCTTTTTTTATGGAATTCAATTTGTCTTTCAGGGAATAAAGTAAGTTTGCATTTTTTCGTTTTTCTTTTCCTTTCTTTTAGCTCAAGCACTAATTTATTAAAAAAATCTGTATAATTTGCACACTTTTTGGCATAAACAAGATAACTCGGGATAGCCCAAATGGGTTAATTACTCCCATGAAAAATTTATAAAAAAACACAAAAACTATACGAGTATTCGCATGATGCATTCTTTTAATCTATAAAATAAAAAAAAGTCGATCCATTATGGCACATTTTCAGGAAAAAAATGTTCCGGGAAGAGGTTAAAGAAGTCCTTGCTGTTTTTCTTAGCATCCTTTGCAAAAGATTTCTCGTAATCTGCCTTCACTTGCCTAACCTCCTTTGTGACTTGATTACAGACTAGCTTATATCTACCATAGGCTTCTGTTTTGCTTGATAATTTATATGCACCCCATGCATTTTTCTTCTCTGCCACCAGTTTCCATTACCTATGCCCAACAATTCATCAGTGAAATTTGTATTTTACAAAAGTACCAGTCTGCAACAGATTGGAAATAAAAGAAACTGGTCCTTCACCACAGATAGTTTGAGAAGCACTGCTCTAATGTATTGATTGCCATCTTTTAATAATGCCAGTCCTTGCCAAATTGAGCTTAATTATAATACAGTCAAACCTTCCTTAATGGACATCTCTTGTGAATTATGGACACTCTGGCTTGTGTCCTGCCAGAAGTATTATAAATTACCCTTAAATGATCCCTCCAATGCAGATATTTTAGTAGCTATCTTTTTCATATTTTTGTCCTCTCTGAACCGGACATTTTCAAGGGTAATTGACACATTACCCTTGAAACTAATCTCCCCCACCATGTTGTGACTTTGTAACATAATACAAATTCTGTAAAGGCCAAATAGTGTGTTTATTGTGTAGTATAATGTTGGGTTATATTGTTCAGCTGGCCACGTAGCCTAAGGCCCATGGAACACCTCAAAACCTTAGTTTCCATCTTGGGTGTAGAGAGCTGGACCTAGGAAGAAGCAAGCCCTGGTGTCATCTGAGCTTATCAGGAAGCCCCCCCCCCCCAATCAAAAGTTTTTTTTGGAAAGGAGTGCAGGGATGACAGTTAAAGTTTAGAAGATGAAGTGATAAGTGAAGTGGAAGATGGGAAGACCACCACCAGGAATTTGAAGGATGAGGACAGAGGCAACCCACCCTCTAAAGTGTGTGAACTGGTAATAGCAATGGAAAGTGTTTAGGATGGTAAAGCCCCCCCCCCCCCAGGCAAAGGTTTGGGTAAGAAGGTGGAGAGGGAGATGGGCAGTGCCTTAGGATTTAAAAAAGGGGATTGGGAATTAAAGTCATAGGCCAGAGTGCCATATGTGGGTATTAGCATTAGTAAAGGCACATGATGCAAGAAAGCAAGCTTATATAGCATCAGCCAAAAAAAAAAAACATCTTCTAATTTCAGCCATCTACTCGCTCCAAATGTTTGTCTAGTTCTGCCTTGAATCTATTTAAGCTATCAACTTCTACATCGACAAATGGAAGTTTGTTCCAGCAATCAACCACATTCTGGCTAAAGGCAAACTTCCACACATCTATCCTACAACTGTCTTTCCCCAATTTGAATTTATGCCCTCTCAGGTGATTATTCTGAGCAAGAGGAAGAATCCCATCAGCATTGAGCATGCTCAAACCATTCAAGGCTTTATACACCTTAGTCAGATCACCTCACAGGTGCCTAGTCTCCAGACACTGTACAGGCAGTTCCCACTTTATGAGTTCCCAGGTTTACAAGTTTTTTCTGGGTGCCTCCATAGCCATGTGGGAAGGAGTAGCAGTGCGTAGCACACGCTTCTTGATTAGACCGGGGTTCGAGCCTGTCACCACCAAATACGGAGGATGTGGAAAGGTCAGGGAATGACCACCGCATATTCCCGGAGCAATATGGCCTTAGTTGCTAATGCTCCTAAAAACCAAATAACAAACAAACAAACAAGTTCCCCCTCCCCTAAGTATCAACAAAAGTGAAAATATGAACATTAATTGCAAAAAATGAATGTTAAACATTCATAAATACCGCATTTCAAACCACGCGCATAGCTATACAATACAGTGTTCCCCCTTTACGATATTAATCTGTTCCAGAGACACCATCATATTGTGTGACCCCTTTACGATATTAATCTGTTCCAGAGACACCATCGTATCGTGAAAATATCGTAATATTGAACCCAATAAACTGTTTTTTTTGGTTATTTGTTCTATGACCTCAGAAGTTGAAATTTTCACTATATGACTCTCTAAATGGTCGTTTTTTATAGTGTAAATTTTATTAGTTAACAATTGAAATCATTAAAATGCACTACACTTTCATCTTTATCAAATGTTCTGTTATAAGAACCAATGTTGAATGGCTTTGTGATATTTTACTAAAGCACATTTCTGGAGGTCCCTACCATAAAACAATAAAAACAATTTGCACTTTCCAGTTTATTGGGCTTTTCTGTTACTGCAAGCAATTATATTTGGGTAGTAAACTCGATCTTACTGCATTTTTGAAAATACCGCTAGCTGGAATTGTGAGGTTCTTTATGTTATTTTGGGGAAATGTGTTTCCACTTTACTGAAACCTTAAATTATTTTCAGAAACTTTCTTCATTCCTTTTTTTTTAAGCTTTGTAAACTTGTTACTCCGTGCAAATCGTGTTAGTTGCAATTTGTGCTTTCCATTAAAAAATGCTTATGCATCTATTGAAATTTATAAAG
Organism: Mastigoproctus giganteus; assembly: GCF_048544385.1. Lineage (NCBI taxonomy): Eukaryota > Metazoa > Arthropoda > Arachnida > Uropygi > Thelyphonidae > Mastigoproctus > Mastigoproctus giganteus. The sequence goes on along the minus strand of NC_143586.1, from coordinate 21,729,479 downwards.
AAAAGAGATTATCTTGGAAACAAACGACTCTCAAAGCATTTCTGAAGAAGACTCCTTGTACAACAAACCGAGTGCCGAGCCAATAATGAGTGAACAACGAATGTGCATTTAGTTGATGATGATGAAGAATAAACATTCTTTAACATTTGTAAGTCACAAATAATTTCTTTATTATTATAATTTGCTTGATTTTACAGGCTACTTTTTCATTTCTTTGGATAAATCATTCATTGTTTAAACATAAACTAAATAGCTAGCTAATTTCATTGTTGAGAACGTAAACCCTATTTTTAAGATTATCTTTGGGAAATAAATTCCCACTTTGAGTTTTCGCTTTACGAGCGTACAATAGGAACGAATTAACTCATAAAAGTGGAAACTACCTGTAATTTGCAGGTAGTTTCCTTTCTTCATAAGAGCAACCCTTGTTCCATTCACTAATCTTGTTGCCCTTCTGTGCATTCGCTCCAGCAGATGCTTTACATCCTTCCTAAAATGAGGCCTCCAGACCTGTATACAGTACTCAAGGTGTGGCCTGACCATTGCCTTATACAAGGGGATAATCACCTCCTTAATCCTGCTAGAAAACTTCCTGCACAATTACCCCCAGGTCCTTTTCATTCTCTACCACTGTCAGTGGTAGAGAATGAAAAGGACCTACCACTGTCAGTGTAGTAGTAGTGGTGGTATGTGATGCAAGAAAGCAAATGTATGAGCTTATGCAGCATCAGCCAAAAAAAAAAAAAAAAAAAAATCACACCATTCCCTCCAAATGCCTGTCCAGTTCCTCCTTAAATTTATTCAACCTATCAACTTCCACAACGACAGATGGAAGTTTGTTCCAGCAATTAACCACCCGCTGGCTAAAGGCAAATTTCCGCACATCCAATCTACATCTGTCTTTTCTTAATTTGAATTTATGCCTCCTTAGTTTCGTAATCTGAACAAGTGGAAGGATCCCATCAGAATTCAGCGTACTGAACCCATTCAAAGCCTTATACACCTCAATCAGATCACCGCGCAGGTGCCTAGTCTCCAGCCACTGCAATTTGCAGAACTTAAGCCTCTCTTGATAAGAGGATCCCTTCATTCCCCTCACTAATCTTGTTGCCCTTCTCTATACACGCTCAAGTAAATCTACATCCTTCCTAAGAGGCCTCCAGACCTGTACGCAGTACTCAAGGCGTGGCCTGACAATTGCCTTATACAGAGGGATAATCACCTTATTTTCCCTGCTAGCAAAATTCCTATATATCATTGACAAACCCCCATGACCTGCCCTCGCAGCCTGTCTGCATTGCTCAGAAGACTTCATATCTGTCTGCACAATTACTCCCAGGTCTTTTTCATTTTCTACCACCTTAAGTGTAGTACCACACAGTTGGTACGTTTCTCTGGGGTTACTTCTACCCATATGCAGTACTTTGCATTTGTCAAGGTTAAACTTCAGTTGCCACTTCTTAGCCCATCTGCCCAAATCTAGATCCTGTTGCAGTAGCACACTACCTTATTGTCATTAACAACCCTGCCAACCTTTGTATCATCTGCAAACTTCGACACTAAGCCTGATATACCTTCATCAATATCATTGATAAATATACAAAACAACAGTGAGTCCAACACCGAACCCTGTGGGACTCCACTAATAACATTAGTCCAAGAAGAGCAGCACCCATTGATTACTACCCCTCTGTCTTCTCCCACTTAACCATCCTTTTATCCATTGTAGCAACTTACCCTTAATACCATTCTGCTCCAATTTGTACAATAGTCTTCCAAGCGCAACAGTGTCAAAAGCTTTCTTGAAATCCAAATATATGATATCAAAATTATTTTTTGCATCCAGTTCCTTTGTAACCACATCATAATATCCTATCAAATTTGTCAGACAAGACTTTCCCTTAACAAACCCATGCTGTGTCTGAATTATTGCTGCAGTCTTGTCTAGATGATCCTGCAATGCATCTTTAACCAGCGACTCCATTATTTTACCCGGAACAGAAGTTAAACTAACTGGTCTGTAATTACTTGTGTCACCCTTCGATCTCCCTTTGTGAATTGGGGTTACATTTGCACATCTCCAGTCCGTGGGAACCTCCCCTGAGTCCAAGAATGCTCTCATAATTATGGCTAACGGCTTGCTTAGTTGCTTTGCCGCCTCCTTTAATATAACTGGATAGATCCCATCCACCCCAGGTGCTTTTCTTACGTTTAACTTCAACAATTTCTCTTCCACTTTGCTCTCAGTTATTACAAAATAATTAAGTATCCTGCTACAATTTGATAACCTTCTGCCATTTTCAAACCTTAATAATTCCTCACGTGTGAATGTAGATGCAAATTACTCATTTAGTTTGTTTGCTATCTGAGCAAGATCATCAACAGTCGAACCATCGTCGTCAAGTGGATCAATCAGATTCATCCTCTTCCTTTTAGAGTTTATATAAGTAAAGAAATCCTTGCTGTTTTTCTTAGCATCTTTTGCCAAGGATTTCTCGTAATCTGCCTTCGCCTGCCTAACCTCCTTTGTAACTTGGTTACAGATCAACTTGTAGCTATCATAGGCTTCTGTGTCACGTGTTAATTTGTATGCATCTCATGCATTTTTCTTCTCTGTTACGAGTCTCATTAGTTCATTTGACAACCATTTAGGCCTAAACCTTGAACAATATTTCTTAATAGGTATGAAACTTTTAGTAGCATCCACGATTAATTCCTTGAATGCTTCCCACTTAGAATTTACTGTTGGTAACATCATCAGTTGATTCCACTGTACAGAATTTAAAAACTGTTGGAGACCACTGTACTTGCCTTTATGGAAGCAAAAACCCTTTCCTTTATCCCTGATGGTAATTAAATCTTTAAGTAAATCCCACGTCAGTACATTGTGATCACTGCCACCTAGTGGTTCTTTTATCTGCAAATTCCTAATACATGAATGATCACTGCTGATAACCAGATCAAGAGTATTACTTTCTCTGGTTGCCTCTCGAACATGCTGCTGCAGAAAACAATCATCCAATAAATCCACAAATGTCTGACTAGTGTGTGAGTGCCCAACCCACAAGTTCCAGTCAATATCTGGGAAGTTGAAATCCCCCATTATAAGACATTCCGATTTACTAGCCCACTCTATTTCTCTGTACAATTGTTCATTGTACTCATTCGAGTCATTAGGCCTATAACACACTCCTACTCTTATTTTTCCTTTCCCAGTGCTTATGTCACACCAAACCGACTCAACATTGCATTGTCCACCCACATCAACTGGATGCACTTCTTTTGATTTTATGTTTTTCTTAATTAACAGCATAACACCTCCTCCCTTCCTATCCTGTCTATCCTTTCTGTACACATTGTACTCACCAAAATCCAGTTCGGCATTCCTTATATCAGTGTGACACCATGTCTCTGATATCCCAACAATATCCGCCTTTGATGTCTTGACCAACACTTCAAATTCATCAAATTTATTTACTATACTTTTAGCATTGGTATACATGCAAGCATACATGCTCCTACTCCTATTCTTTGTTACCCTAACACATCCCATATACCCACCCGTTCCACGATGACCGCCACCCGTCCCTGAAACCCCCAACACCCCACGCTCCAGGTCGCTACTTATTATAATAGAAGTTGTGCAAGAATCACCTTCACCTCTGCCTACGGCTACTGTTAAACTATTAGTCCTTGTATCCCCCCAAGCTATCAGTTTTCCGACCCACCTAACACTGCCTCGATAGCATCAGCAAATATTCTTGCACCCTTTCTATTTAAGTGTATCCCATCCCTGTAGAAGCAGTCTCTTCTGTTAACAAGTACAGTCCAGGCTGAAAAAAATTCTATCCCTTGAGCCTTGCACAATCTTTCCAGGGCCGAATTGATCGACAAGGCTCTCATCATATACTCCCTCCTATTGTGTCTGGGCAGAATTGCAGACACTTTCAAATTCAACCCTAATTCACGGCTTTTTTTTCATCAGTGACCAGTACTTGTTAAGTAATTCTGCCGGTCTCCTACTCTTGATATCATTAGTGCCAACGTGTACAACTATATCACCTTTTGTGCCCTTAAAAGATGATATCTGCACAACGTCATCAACCTTTGCTCCTGGCAGACATACCCTGGTCCTGTTCCACCTATCCTTTTTACAAAGCATGTTCCCCGTTTCCCTGACAATAGAGTCACCAACAACTACTAGTTCCTGAGGGACCAGCGCATTCTGCCTTGGGGGTTGCCGCTGTGTTGCGTGATGACCAAGTGCAAGCTCTGGCGTTAATGTGGGCAGCTGAGAGTCCGATGGGCCCCTCAATTTAGATCTTTCGAGGGCATTCACCCTGTCCTTCAAACTCTCATATAGGCCCATAACAGTGCTGAGTTGTCGCCTGATTTCCTTACACTCCTTATCGCGCACACACAAAGACATCCCCCATGGCAATATCATGTTCCGTTCCAGATAGTTCGGCAAAATTTCACAAGTTGCACATTTTTTTAGGCTGTGGTGCGTTGGAGAATCGCCCCCCCCTCAGTCCCCCCCCCCCCCCCGAGTCACAGCACTCCTGCCACTTTGTGCCCGTTGCTTTGCTGCTCTAGTTTGGGGGCATGATACTTTAAATTAATAAAATCAATAAATTAAATTAATTAAATGTCAATACTACGCTATCTAATAGAAACAGTGAAGTGTATTACTGTTTCTATAATTTTACGTTAGATCTACCTAGCTACCTCAATTAAAAATTTGAATTCCCTATCACTATATACAAAAACAATGCCTGCAATATTCGAACAAAATATCGGTTTTATAAAGTATTACGTATATCTACAAAAACTGTTTATATAAATTAAAATAAAAATAACCAGCGTAATTAAAACTACGTATTAAAACTACTTAAAGACTACGTATTAAGTACAATATAAAATAACAATTATGTAAATAAAAAGCAAACACTTATCGTTTTTTTTCAGAGCCTGTAACTCACAGCTGTATTTTCTAAAGAGTCAGCGCCGTCTCCACAGAGTTGATATGTTACTCTGGTGTTACTGCTTCCCATATGTTAGTACTTTACGTTTGTCCCCTCTCAGCCCATCTTCTCAACTTTTCTAGATCCTGTTGCAGCAGCATACTGTCATTAGTGTCCTTAACAATCCTGCCAACCTTTGTATCGTCTGCAAACTTGGTATACCTGATATACCATCAATATCATTAATAAATACAGAAAACAACAATGGACCCAATACTGAACCAAGGGACTCCACTAATAACATTAGTCTACGAAGAGCAGTGTCCATTGATTACGACTGTCTTCTCCCGCTCAACCATCCCTTTATCTATAGCAGCAATTTGCCTCCAATGCCACACTGTTCCAATTTGTGCAGCAGTCTTCCATGTGTTTGTCCATGTTTGGTTGCCATCTGGCTACGTGTATATGCCATGCCACCTAAGAAGAGGAATCAGCATGGCATCAGGCTGTGGGGGCTTCTCTTATACACAAGGTCCACAATACATACAACCAGTGAATCACATACCTATTGCTACTACACAATATATTATAATAACTTTATTTTTCCCCCACATATATTCAGGCTCCATATATAAAGACAAATATAAAATTCACACCACCATTTGCCCCTTTCACTCATTCTTGCATACAGTTCACCACTGTGCCTTGAACATGAGCACCACATGCATTTCTTTATCATTCAAATCATTACAGTAACATAATTAAACTTGTGATGGCCATGAATTACTCATGGAACAGATGGTACGATATGTTGTTAATACATTCACTACTACTGGTAAGGAATGTTTATAAACTTATTTGGACTAGCCAGTGCAGTTTCACTGGCACACCTTCAAGTGTGGTCTGCAGACTGGTGCCGGTCAGCAAACTGTTTGTTATCGGTCCATGGTGAATTGGAAATTGGTTGGCTGGGAGGTTACTGGTCCATGAGATTTGTATTTTACAAAAGTGAGACGGATTAGAAATAAAAGAAACTGGTCCTTCACCACAGATTAGCATTAGTAGAAGCATATGATGCGAGAAAGCAAGCTTATGCAGCATCAGCCAAAAAAAAACAAAAAAAAAACGCTTCCATTTCACCCCTCCGTTCATTCCAAATACAGTCTGTCCTCATATAACACGATAGTTGTGTTCCTAGAAAACCTCGTGCAATGCAAAATCGTGCAATATAAACAACAGGCCCTATGGGAAAAGTGGGGTTAGGTGCCGACCACCCAAGATTGAACACACATTTGGAACCAAAACATTACCAAACACAATAAAGAATCGGGTAATTTTAATCGTTATAAAATACTTACGTATTTTATAATGATTAAAATACGTAATAAAAAATATAATATATATTTTTATTATAATATAATAAATAAATATTATTTATTATATTATAATAAAGTATTTTTAGTATTTTTTAATACTAAAAAAGTATTTTTTACGAATAAAATACGTATGTTATTCGTAAAAAAATTATTATATTAAATAAAATAGTCGTAATAAAATACTTACGTATTTTATAATACGTAATGACTATTACATAATAAAATATTGCTAATGCTTTTGCTTCTATCGTAAGCAGACTTGTTTTTTGTTTGATTTTCTATCCAAACAGATGACAGCCGTTCCATCCCTTCCAATTCTTGTGTCTTAATCTAATGGATTTTAATTACACTTTGAGTTGTTCCTGCTACGAAAGTTGTTTTTATTTTCTCCGCATTCTTTGTAATTCTCGGCGTTGCCTCATTTAGGTCTGTAGCACGTGCAATATCACATGGTCTTTCATTTCGTTCAAAGCGTTTCACAATTTCATATTTTTTCTCTATCGACAGAGGCGGACTGGCCATAAGCCTTACCTGGGAAATCCCGGTGGGCCAGAGGCCGGTGTGATTTTGGCCATAAACCGTAGTATGAGGCCACTATAAATTTTCCCGGGTAAGAATTTTTGACCAGTCCGCCTCTGTTTATCGATATTGCTTTTTTTTCTCTCTCTCTCTGAATCTGCAGTGTCTTCGCCAGGACGCTTCCTTTTCACACCTTTTAAGTATTTTACTAATTTTTAGGGAATAAAGCGCAATTACAAAACGAGGAGGCACACTTGATACACATAAACAAAGCTGCTCGCGTATAGCAACTGAATAAACAACACCGTAAAGGCCGAGATACACTATTAACACCCCACATTTTACTAAAGCACATTTCTGGGGGTTACTACCATAAAACAATAAAAACAATTTCCAGTTTCGTTTCTGCTAGTGGAATCTGTTATAAACTGGTAGTAAACTCCATCTAATTGCATTTGCGATTATATCGATAGCTGGAATTGTGTTGGTTTTTACGTTATTATGGTGAAATGTGTTTCCCCTTCACTGATATAAAACACATAAATACATTTTCAGAATCTTCTTCATTCCTATCGTGTTGCGTTCGGTTGGGGTGATTCCGCGTTCGACTGCCATTTCTTGTAAACACAAAGGCGAATCGTGCATAAGCGAATTCGGTTCGTGTTATATAAGATATCGTTCCCCTATTTATAAATCATGTATGATCGAATTTGTGTAATGTAAACACGTGTTATACGAGGACCGACTGTACCTGTCCAGCTCAGCCTTAAATTTATTAAGGCTGTCAACTTCCACAACAAAGGATGGAAGCTTGTTCCACCAAACAACTACTCGCCGGCTAAAGGCAAGATAGTTTGAAAAGCACTGGTATAGAGGATACAAGATTCAGTTTGTAGTACTGTACATAAAAATTGTGGGAATACATTTCTTTAAAAAAAATTAATACTCTACCAATGAACTGCATATGTACTTTTGAACACTAATCCTTGGGGATTTTCTGCATCAGTGAATGTGCAGTACTTTGACAAAGGCACTGTGATTTTTGACATCACTTTCATAACAGCCTTTTGATGGATGAATGATTACAGTTTTTTTATGCTGACACACCACTTCCACATGGCAGTGAGAATGGTGGTCATTTAAATAGCTACATACAAAGCTACATATATTTATACTTTGATAAAACCTCAAAAAGGGTTTTGAGGTTTTATTAAAGTTTGTTTGTATATTCAGGTTTCCCCTCTGGAATACTGTTCAAAATTTTCTGATGAATTACATCGATTGTGTGTTCATTTTTTAAGAAATTAAATTTTTTGCTGTTTGCAGCAGAGCCATATGCAGAAATTTAAAAGAGGAAGGATTTGACTTGTTCAAAGGAAAATTGTTTCCTATTACATTAAGAGAATTCTGTGAGAAAAAAATACGGAATATGAATATGTCAACACATACCACTTTCACTGAACAGTGATAAATGGTGGTCAACAGTGGCAACACGTGACTCTGATGTATGGGGTGATGCTTCTTAAAGTTACATTAAATTGCCTTGGTTATCATGTAGACATAGACAGTAATAATAATAAGCAAGTTAAAAGTACAACAAAACATTAACTTCACACTTACCATTAACAGACTTGGGTAATCTTGAAATTTTATTTAAAAATAAAATTCATTCTTTCATGCCTGGTTGGTGGATTGCCACCGACCAGGCATTGACTCAACCACTGGGAGCAAAATGTGGAACTGTCTAGCACACAGTTCCACCTGCAGTTAAACTTCAAAGTTGAAAACGATTTCATGTTTTTATTCTTTTATTATTGAAATGATTATTGGAAATAGTTGTTTTCCCATGAACCAAAGGCCTTAGACTATGGTTGGGCCTGGATGTCCCGGGCTCTGTTTAATACTTTTATTAAATAAAGCAGTTATTTATTTATTTATTATTTTTTTTGATTATTGGAAATAGAGGATGAGTATACTATATGCAGGACCTGTTGATAAAAATATTCATTGCATTGCATTGTTCTTCACAAAATTTCATATAATTCTGTTGACTGTATATTTAGATATAAAATGCTGTGGTTGCTCAGTTCTGTAGTGCCTACCAATGAGCTGCCCCTGGTGTCATTTAAGTAGCTACATAAAAAGCTCTTATTGACATTTGTTTTTCAAGTATGGTATTCCTCTCTGGAATACTAGTTGAAATTTTCCTATTCGTTACACATTGATTGTGTGTGTATTAATTTTTTTAAGAAATGAAATTTCTTGTTGCTTGTGGCAGGCCATATGCAAAAATTAAAAAGGGTTTTAACTTGTTAAAGGATTAGGGATGTATCCTATTACGTAAAAAAATTCTGTATGAACACAACTGGCAAATATGGACTAAAACTAGCAAGGGATCTCATTGTCCATAATGAAAATGAAAAGCTCCGAACAGAACAAATAAATAGAGCACACTTATTGTTCACTAAAAGTTGTGTTTTTCACTAAACATTAATTTATTGAAACAGAAATATGTACAATGATAATCAATAATAAATTCTTGAGTAAGCAACCAGTTATAGTAAATTTTATATTTCCAAATTATTGAAACTGGTTACACTGACATCTGCAAAGTGGACACTCTCTTCTGGCTTAATGGTGTCTTCATTAGAGATGTTTCACTGTATAACTAAAACTTGTAATATAATGAGGTGTCCTTGGCTGTTTTGTCTTATTTATATTTTTTTCTGTAATAAATTTATAATTTTATCTTAATATAATGCAATTTTTAAAACATTTGTTATATGAAAAATTGTGCTAAGAATAGCTTAAAATTACAGTAGTGGTTTGCTAGTGCTATAAAAAATACAAAAATGATGAACAGCAATGAAATGGAATCTTTATTTGCTTTATTATTCAGTTGTTTTATTTTGTACTTCTTTATTTTTAGCTATAACAGAAATGTATGAAATTTCTTCAACATGCAAAAGATGCAAAATTAACATTTTCCTACAAGTGTACTATAATACCATAATAATGGAATAATATGATTAGTTGGCATTTTCTCAAAAAAAAAATTTCTGTAAGAATTAAAATTTAAAACTTATAGGAAAAACTCTTCAGGAATGTCGCTGCCTTTACTTCAGGTTAAAAGACAAAGTATTTCTTGGAAATCGGCCCTATGATGCTGAACTTTTAGAGAAGTTCCTGCAGAAGGAAATGGGTGATACTACTGTAATGGAAGATATTAAACATCCAAGGTTTGATACAGTTTCAGTTTTTTTTTTTTTTTTTTTTTCTTCTCTTAATGTATACATGATATATGTTTAAAATAATTCATGTTACATAATATGTTTCAAATTCCTTATATCTGTAGTCCCACATAGGTTTTAGTTATTCAAATAATAGGGAGTTAGTGGAAGTCACACTACCCAACATGGAAAATAAACTGTCAAAACTACAATGATATAGTGATTCTGGATTTTAAATAAGGAAAGAAAAAAAAGATAAAAAAATAATAAAAAGAATGAATATAAATAAATAAAGTGATTAAATATAATAAATAAATAAAGCAAATAAACATAAATAAACAAATGTAATATGGTTATATATATTTGTAATGAACTTTTAAGGGGTTGTTAGCTCTATAGAGAATGGTTTGCTGAGGAAGAGCTGTTTTGTTAGAATAGAGGAGTAAGAATGAAACAAATGAAATAAATGTAATTTAAATGCATGGGATGCATATAAATTATCAAGAGACTCAGAAGCCTATGGCAGATATAAGCTAGTCTGTAATCAGGTCACAAAGGAGGTTAGGTAGGCGAAGGCAGATTACGAGAAATCTTCGGCAAAAGTTGCTAAGAAAAACAGCAAGGATTTCATTACTTATATAAACTCTAAAAGGAAGGGGATGAATCTGATTGGTCCACTTGATATCGATGGTTCAACTGTTGATGATCCTGCTCAGACAGCAAACAAACTGAATGAGTATTTTGCATCTACATTCACACATGAGGAGTTATTAAGGATTGAAAATGCCACAAGGTTATCAAATTGTAACAGGGTGTTTAATGATTTTGTAATAACTGAGAACAAAGTGGAGGAGAAATTGTTGAAGTTAAACCTAAGAAAGGCACCTGGGGTGGATGGGATCTATCCAGTTATATTAAAGGAGGCAGCAAAGGAACAAAGCAAACCCTTAGCCATAATTATGAGAGCATCCTTGGACTCAGGGGAGGTTCCCATGGACTGGAGATGTGCAAATGTGTCCCCAATTCACAAAGGGGGGGGATCGGAGGTAAACACGAGTCATTACAGACCAGTTAGTTTAACTTCTGTTCTGGGTAAAATAATGGAGTCACTGGTTAAAGATGAATTGCGGAATCATCTAGACAAGACTGCAGCAATAATTCAGACACAGCATGGGTTTGTTAAGGGAAAATCTTGTCTGACAAATCTGATTGGTTATTTTGATATGGTTACAAAGGAACTGGATGCAAAATATAATTTTGATATCATATATTTGGATTACAGGACATGTTGCACATGGAAGACTATTGTACAAATTGGAGCAGAATGGTATTAAAGGTAAGTTGCTACAATGGATGAAAGGATGGTTGAGTGGGAGAAGACAGAGGGTGGTAATTAATGAGTGCTGCTCTTCGTGGACTAATGTTATTAGTGGAGTCCCACAGGGTTCGGTGTTCGGTCCTCTGTTGTTTTGTATATTTATCAGTGATATTGATGAAGGTATATCAGGCTTAGTGTCGAAGTTTGCAGATGATACAAAGGTCGGTAGGGTTGTTAATGACAGTAATGGCAATGTGCCACTGTAACAGGATCTAGATAATTTGGGCAGATAGGCTAAGAAGTGGCAACTGAAGTTTAACCTTGACAAATGCAAAGTACTGCATATGGGTAGAAGTAACCCCAGAGAAAAGTACCAACTGTTGTGGTACTACACTTAAGGTGGTAGAAAATGAAAAAGACATGGGAGTAATTGTACAGTCAGATATGAAGTTTTCTGAGCAATGCAGACAGGCTGCCAGGGCAGGTCATGGAGTTTTGTCAATGATATATAGGAATTTTGCTAGCAGGGAAAAGGAGGTAATTGTCCCTCTGCATAAGGCAGTGGTCAGGCCCTGCCTTGAGTACTGCGCACAGGTCTGGAGGCCTCATTTTAGGAAGGATGTAGATTTGCTTGAGAGAAGAAACAGAGAAGGGCAAGAAGATTAGTGAGGGGAATGAAGGGATCCTCTTACCAAGAGAGTCTTAAGTTGTGCAAATTGCAGTGGCTGGAGACTAGGCACATGTGTGGTGATCTGATTGAGGTGTATAAAGCCTTGAATGGATTAAGCATGCTGAATTCTGATGGGATCCTTCCACTTGTTCAGGTTACGAACCTAAGGGGGCATAAATTCAAATTAAGAAAAGACAGATGTAGAATAGATGTGCGGAAATTTGCCTTTAGCCAGCTGGTGGTTAATTGCTGGAACAAACTTCCATCTGTCGTTGTGGAAGTTGATAGGTTAAATAAATTTAAAGAGGAACTGGACTAAATTTAAAGAGGCATTTGGAGGGAATGGTGTGATTTTTATTTTTTTTTTTTTGGCTGATTCTGCATAAGCTCATACATTTGCTTTCTTGCATCACATGCCACTACTACTAAATGTGAATTTCCCTACACATATAAGCTGAGATTAGATAAATATGTAGTTGCTTCTACTGTATATTGCCCTATCATTAATATCCAGATGCCTTTCCATTGATAGTTGATCACATCCTACCATGTGTCAGGTGCAACTATAAATACTCATAGGCCTTTGATGGGACAGTAGTGCAATTGTGAATGCAAGGTGCTTCAATTGATGGAGTTAACATACTTACTTCCAGCACACAATGATAATAGGGTGCCACACAAGCAATTAATTTATACATGGCATTTCAGTGGCAGACTGAAGATCCTTAGGTCAGCAAGTGATGATATGATCTGCAAATGAAAGCAAAGCAAAACTGACATGAAATGACATGGAAAACTGCACAATGGGTTACCATGGTCATGCAGCAATCCACAAGCTCCTAATTACCCTGATTAATGCCAGATGCTGTCTATCTTGGTGTAAGGTGCTGCTGTCCTTGAACCATAGATCAGTTCTTTGAGTTGGAGTGACAAGTCATGGTACATCATCTACCAGTCTGACAGTCATCTCTGGATGTGGTGTATGCCTAGAGAAAGCTACCTGCCAGTTTTTATCAACTCGAAAATTAAGGTTGGTGGAGGCAATATGATGGTTTTGGGCTGTTTTTCGTGGTTTGGCTGGGGCCATTGGTTGTTTTGGACAAAACTATCAATGCTAAGGTCTTTCTAGACATTCTGTATATTAATGCATTAGCTAACTGTCATAGAAGGCCCATACCTGTCAGCAGGACAGTGCCCCATGTCATACTATCCACATTGTGTTGGGCTGTTTTGAGGACATGAGCATAAAAAAATTGAACTAATTTCACTGGAAAACTGTTTTTCACTCTGGAGTAAATGACAATGCTTTCAGAGATAGAACTTAAATAAAAGATCACTTCACTACTGAGTAGAAAACTCAAAAGTAAAAATTTAATCATAAAATAGGATAATTGCTCTGAGGAGCTTATGCATATTTGTTTAATTTGGAAATTTAGAAACAGGTATATACAAAATTAGATGGGAGGAGGAGTATACTGCATTAGCTATACATTAGGCCTGACTTTCTGGGCCTCCTCCTCATGGTTACTTCAGTGAAAGCAAAGTTTGTTTTGTTATGAGCATTAAAGCCATTGCATTTACTAAGTGGTTTAAATCCTGTTAGTCAAAAAAAAAAAAAAAGTACAAGAAGAAAAAGAAAGTCCTTACTTTTCATAAGAAATTTACTGTAAAAATTATAAATAAGCCCTTCCCCTCTCCAAATACATAATTAGAATACTGAGAATCAGAGCTGTTCATTATTTTGGTTGTAACAATTGCATATAAAAATATTTATATGCATGTATGCATACATATTATTATGTCTTAAGTATATCCTTCAGTTTGTGTTTTTCATATTGCAGAGTTATGGTTACTGGCGTGTTGGCTGATAGGCATCCAGCTGACCTTCATCTCTTTCGCAATTATGAATCACCAGAGACTATAATCAAAAAAGTAAGAGGGCAAGAGACTGAAGAGGAGACAGATACAACTACTTTACCTGGTAAAGAGCCTCTCCCTAAGCCTGAAGGTATTAAAACCTTTATATTTGTGATCTCTTTTTATTTTTTTAAACAAATCATAATTGTGGCAGTGATTACTGTTATAGTTTCCCTGATTTTTTTAAAGGTTTGAATTGAATTGTCAGTATACTGATGAGCACTTAAAATCCTGCAATGTTCTCATCTGAAAACACTGCATGATATTTTATAGATTTTTTTAAAAAATAATCTGAAATTTTTACAGATTATTTACAGATTTCATTGCGTTACAAAGGGAATTGACAAACAAATAAAATAAAAGATTTTACAGTAAATGCTTTTACCTAGTTTGGTATTTGGTGTGCTAGTTGACTGTTTTCTTGTAAATTTTTTTTTTTTTTTTTTTTGTTCAAATCATTAGCTATATCAGTATAAGTAATGCCAATTATAATCCAGGTCACACACTGTCACTCATTGTCTTCTATATTAGTAATTATTTTTTCTTTTTTTTTTTTTTTTTTTGTGCAGCAGAAATTATTTTTTCCATAGATTTAGGAACCTTGCCATGCATTTTCCTCTACTCAAGTAGTGTATATTGCAGCCTGAATTTTTCAAGGAATTGTTTAATGATTGCCTGTTAATTATTTTTATTATTTATTTATTAAAAAATAGTAATAATAAGCTTAAAATTTAAACCAATTATGTTCAATTGGAGCATTTTTAATACATTCAATTTTTTTTTATTTTAAAAAAAAAGTGGTTTAAAATTTAAATGTGGTTGACTGCAATGTTATTTGTTGTTAACTGAGTTACAGTAAGCCATCCTAACTAGAAAAGTGGTATTTGCTTGGCTGCATTAACCCTTTTGTGTATATATATCACTGAATTATGACCACCCTTGTGAAAAGTGAATGTGACCTGTTGACCTTGTGAGGTACAAGGGTGCACGGTTAGTCGACCTACGTAGCATAGATAAGGTGTCAGTGGTTCGGTAGGTAGTAAAATTCCAAGCGTGATAGGTAAAAGGAAGGATTTATCTGACTTTGATAAAGGACAGATTGTGGGAGCTCGGCGAGCTGGTGCCTCGATTTCCCAAATGGCTGAACTGGTGGGATGTTCAAGAGCTGCCGTAGTTAAAGTGTACCAGGACTGGCGTCAAAATGGTCAAACAACAACCCGACGGCGAAACTGCAAAGCTCAGCGAACAGTTGAGGTTAGAGGTGAGCGCCAGGTCCGACGACTCATACAGGCAAACAGGTGCAGCATTGTTGAAGAGTTGACTACCCAATACAACATGAGCCAACCCGGAACAATATATGGCATGACCATGCGTCGCACATATGGGCTATACCACTGCCAATCCCTACGGCATCCTCTCCTAACCAAGGTTCATTGGCGGAAAAGACTCCTCTGGTGCAAAGAGCATTCAAGTTGGACGTTAGAAGACTGGAAGCAGGTGTGCTGGTCGGATGAGTCACAATATTTACTCCACACCTGTGATAGTCATGGATTTGGCATCAGCATGAGACTCTTGATCCATCATGCATGGTATTAAAAATGCAGGCCGGTGGAGGCAGTTGTATGGTGTGGGACATGTTTCACTGGCAGGAACTTGAACTCTTAATTTCATGTGGAACAACATATCAATGGTCTCCGCTATCATTAACTGCTTGCTGACTGTGTACACCCTGCTATGTTACACTTTTCTGAATGGCGATAGTGTCTTCCAAGATGACAATGCGCTGAGCTATCAGGAAAATGTGCAGGAATGGTTTGAAGAACACAGTTCTGGCTTCCAGCATATCGATTGGCCTCTGAACTCCCCAATATCAACCCCACAGAGCATTTGTTGGACACTATGGAAGGGCAATCAGGCATCATTTCACAAATATGTGGTCTCAATTCTAATCAACGATGTCCATTTCCACTTGCAGTCTGCCAAACCCTATGTACTTTTTCTGACAGAATCTCAGTTATCGGTTAATTGAACCACTGCTCATCTCAGTTGCCCAAATTCTACACAGTATGATTCCTTTCACCTCAAAGGTGGTACTTGTGCATATGTCCGTTCTGATATTCCATGTCAGAGAATTGATAATTTGGAATCTCATCTCTTCGAGCTTCTCTGACTTAAAATCTTTCTACATCACTGTATCAAATTCATCTGTTGTCTCTACCCTTCTCCCAACTCCACTAATCATATAGAGCTCTTTGACTTTCTCTCTTTGCAACTTGACTTTCTCCAGTCCAACTTTCCTAACAGTGAGGTAATTTTTCTTGGTGATTTTAATGTTCACAACTCCAGCTGGCTTTCGTTTTCTAGTCACACCGACCCAGCTGGTCGAGATGCTGAGGCTTTCGCAATTACTAATGACCTTGCACAGATTATTCATTTACCTACAAGAATACCGGACAATCCTAACCATACAGCCAACACGCTTGATCTTTTTCTCACAAACAACCCTTCTAAGTACACAGTTGAAGTGAGTGGTCCTTTAGGTACCTCAGATCACAACTTGGTGATTGTCTCTTCCCCAATGGAATCTTTATCTCATGGCTATTCCTGACCTCGTATTGCTTAACATTACAAGAATGCAAAATGGGATGACCTGCGAGATTTCTTTTTTTCATTTCCTTGGTCGGACCACTGTTTCAAAACTTCTGTCAACGTTTGCTCAGATCGTGTCAATGAAATTATTCTTGTAGGAATGGAATTCTTTATTCCACACTCCACTCTGAAATCTCGTCCTTTACCTAAACCTTGGTTTTCCAGTAAATGTGCTAAGGCTGTCCAAGAGAATGTTCCATATCGTAATTGGCTTGTTTCCAATTCTTCAGTTTCATTTTCTGCCTACACCAAAGCTTGCAACAATTGTAAACCAGTCATTAATCAGTCCAAACTAGATTTTGAACAGGCTAAGAGTAGAAAACTTGCTTCTTGTACTAATGGTAGCCAAGCATTCTGGTCTCTTGCCAAAGCTATTGGCTGCAACTTTTTCCTATCTCTGCTCCCACCTCTGTCAAAACCAGATGGTTCTGTTGTCAATTCAGCCAAGGATAAAGCTGACCTGCTAGCATCCCATTTCTCTTCCAACTCATATATTAATGATCGTGGTAAAACACCTCCCACCATTCCCAACACACTCCATTCAATGCCTCCTGTGGTCTTCCGTCAAAAGGATGTTAGAAGGATTTTGACGAATCTCGATGACAAGAAAGCTCCAGGTCCCGATGGTATTTCTCCACTTGTTCTCAAAACCTGTGCTCCTGAACTTACTCCTGTTCTTTGCCACCTTTTTTCACCTTCTTATTACAAAGGTGTATTTCCTTCTGCTTGGAAATTTGCTCACATCCAGCCAGTTCCTAAAAAGAGTGATAAGTCCCTCCCATCCAGTTATTGTCCCATTGCAATTACTTCTACTCTTTCTAAAGTAATGGAGAAATCAATTAACTGCCAACTCTTAAACTATCTAGAAACCTTCTGTCTGATCAGCGATCGCCAGTATGGATTCCATCAATGTCGATCCACTGGATACCCATTGGCAAACCCATTTATGGACAAATTCAATGGAAAAGTTTGGTGAAACACAAGCAGTTGCTCTTGACATCTCAAAGGCTTTCAATCGTGTTTGGCATAAAGGTCTTCTAAACAAGCTTCCATCTTATGGTTTGCCAACTGTTTTTAGTAATTGGTTGTCTGGTTTTCTCTCTGATAGCTCACTAAGGGTGATGGTAGATGGCTCTCTGTCTTCTAAATTCCCCACTAATGCTGGTGTCCCCCAAGGTTCAGTTCTTTCCCCACTCTTTTCCTCTTGTATATTAATGACCTTCTTCCATTGACTGGAAATCCTATCCATAGTTTTGCCAATGTTAACACATTGCATTCCACTTTCCATTTTGAAAAATCTTGCCCTGCTCAATCAGCTTCACCTTCTTGAATATCCGCTACCAATTCCATAAATGCTGATCTCCAGGTAATTCTCCAGTGGGGCAAAGACAACTTTTTTTTTTCAATCCTTCTAAAACTGAGTCTTGTCTTATATCTTTTATCTTTGGTAACACTCAGATTTCTAGGCAAAATGATATATCTCTTTTGGGGATTACCCTGACTTCTAATCTCTCTTGGCAGAAGCACATTACAAATATTGCTTCCTCTGCATCTAAAAAACTTAGTTTTCTCTTTTGCTTTCGGCATTACTTTTCTTCTAAACAGCTGTTCACTCTGTACAAATCGCAAATCTATCCTACCATGGAATATTTTTCCCACAACTGGGGCGGTGCCCCCAAAACCTCTCTCAGGCTTCTAGATTCCATTCAGAAGAGGGCAGTTAGGTTAATTAATGACCCCTCTCTAACAGACTCTCACCACTCTGTCTCATAGATGCACTGTTTCTGCTGCATGCCTTTTCTACAGATACTTCCATGGGCACTGTTCTTCTGAATTAGTTTCTATAATTCAATTCCTGCTCCCTTTTTCAAAACAGTCCGACCACATGCCGCCACCAACCAACATCCATTTACTGTCCAACTTCAAACTCACAGAACCAACTTTTCATCTTGCTCGTTTATTCATTCAACTGCCACTTTCTGGAACAACCTTCCTTCATACATATTTCCTGAAAATTGCAGTCTACAGAAGTCCAAGGTCAACAAATATCTTCTTTCATCTTAACCTCCAACTGAAGCACGGTACTAAGTATTATAGGCTCCAATACCTCTCGTGTTTGGGGTTTTCATAAAAAAAAAAAAAAAAAAAAAATGGCTACACCAATCACCTCCATACCTGTATTTCTGGCTGCATTACACACAGATTGGTTGACCATAGCCCCCGAGCGCTTCCAACATCTTGTTGCTGTACTGAGGGAAAAAGGAGGAACTATGAGTATTAGGTGGTCATAATTCAGTGATCACTCAGATATATATATGTACATTTTATGTGTGTGTGTGCACTCTGTGGAGTTATGCATGTATAATGCAAGGTGATTTTTGTTGCAGTTTCACAAGTTTCATATTTTTTGTACCAAAATAATCATTACTACTCTGTGAGAAAGGTTTGGTGATTTGGTTGGCAACAACAAATATTCCTCATTCATTTCATAAATAATATACAGTAAACCCCCGCTATTTGCGGTATCAGTATTCGCGATCGCCGATTTAATATAAAATGAAACCTAAAAAAATGTGAATTTTAAAGCATGGGCGTGGCTAAAATTATCTTTCCCGGTCAAAACAGCGCTCAGTGGGTGGGGGAGGGGAGAGGGGTGATAAAATCGCGAGCGTGGATGTTTCTCGCTAATCCTTGTTCAGTATGTGTTATGCGCTTGTTATGTAAGGTTTCGTCGTTTGCTTTTAATTTATATGCTTATAAATTGATATGCTTACAAAAATGATAAATCTACCATTTTGCAGTGTAAAACAGACTTTTTCGAATGTGTTAACGGAAGAAAGTGACTTTATTGTGGACAAGTTCTTTCTAACCCCTACAAAAATATGGCTACGAATAACAAGAGCAATGTGAAAATATCAAAGAAGGTGATGACATTAGCGAATAAAATTGTGTTATTAGATAAAATTTCTAATGGTGAAAGTGTCTCCTCAGTGGCAAAACATTATAAAATCAATGAGTCAATGGTATGATCAATCAAAAAATCGGAAGAAAAAATCCGCCGTAGTGTCTGTGAAAACGCGTTAATTGCTTCAAAAATTTGCTCTGTAACTCGTGATGTTAAATTAGAAAAAATGGAAAAGGCTTTAAATCTGCGGATAGAAGACCGAACTCAAAATAAAATTCCGTTGAGTTCACTCATCATTCGTGAAAAGGCAAAACTCCTTTATCAACACTTTAGCGAAACTGGTGATAGCACTGGTGGAATAAGTTTTTTTTGCTAGCAAAGGCGCTGGTTTGAAAGATTTGTTTGAAATTTCTAATAAATATTACATTTAATATTAAATTGTTTCTTATTTTCATTTCGATGCCATATGCTTGCATTTCACTATGTACTGTCTATGTACATAGTCATATTATGAAGGTACATATAATACATACATAGACAAAATTTTAGACTAGTTTTTCTTATATATTTCATACTTTGGAACGGAACCCCTTTATTACTATGGGAGCCATTACTCAGTATTCGCAACATTTCTCAGGAACGTAATTCCCGCGAATAGCGGGGGTTTACTGTATAGCCTCGGTTCCAATATCAACATTCATTTCCACCAACAGTCTGCCAAGCCCCACTTAGTATTTCTGAAAGAAGCCCAATAATCAGTCACAACCACTGCCCATCTCAGTTGTCCAAATTATTTGTTGTATGGTTCCTTTTGCTTCAAAGGTGGTACTTGTGCCTATGTCCACTCTGATTTGACTGATATTTCCTGTCAGAGACTTAGTAATTTGGAATCTCCTCTTTTCGATCCTCTTTGGCTTAAAATCTCTCTACCACATTCTGTCAAATTCATCTGTTGCCTCTATTGTTGCCACTACACTAATCACTTGAAATTCTTTTACTTTCTTTCTTTGAAACTTGACTTTCTCTAGTCCAATTTTCCTTGGCAATTTCAATGTTCACAACTCCATCTGGCTTCAGTTTTTTAGTCACACAGACTCAGCTGGTCAATATGCTGAAAATTTTGCAATTATGAATGACTTCATGATGATTGTTCATTTACATAAAGAGTCAGAAAAATAGTCAGAAAAGAGGTTAGAATACCGGACAATCCTGACCACACACCCTACACTCGTGATCTTTTTCTCATAAACAGCTCTTCAAAGTACAGGTGACCCCCACTTAACGCTGATAATTCGATCCAGAAAAACAGAGTGCTAAGTGAATCCACGCTAAGTGAGCGCCGCATTCCCATAAGGTAACATATGTATTTGTGAGTTGCGGTCGGTGCCATAGGATATTTCCTAATCAATAATAAACGGTAGTGAAAAAATGCACAAATGTCGGTCAAAGTATTTAATATTCAAATATTTGTACATATAAAATATTCTGCATTACATACGTATATAATTATGTGGTAATTACTTATGTATCAAAATTAAACTTAAAATTCCAATTAAAATCATGAATTTAATTGAGCTAAATTGATTTAATTTAATTGATGAATTTAATCAAGAAAAAATGTGTCGATTTTGGGTCTTCTAAATAAACTAAAAGGGGTATTAATTTTAAATCCCCTGCAGCGTTAATTTTAAATCCCCAACGATAAAGTCAACTGATCCTTCGCCGCTTTGAAACCTGGCATGTTTTTTTCTTCTTTCAATATGAAACTTCTTTTAGGCATTCGTTTCCACAAAAGTCCTGCTTCATCTCTGTTAAAAACCTGTTGAGAAGTATAACGCATAATATCCCTCTTCAATAATTTTAACAAGTTCTTTTTTGAAAGTTTCGGCTCCTTAATCAGCACTTGCAGTTTCTCCCTGTATTTTAAATCTATTCAACCAGCCCTTACTAGTTTTAAATGGTTCCATATTTTTTTTTTTTTTAGGTGAGTTTTCTTCAGATCATCATATTGGCTAATCTCTCTCTCTCTCTCTTGCTTTTTTTTTTTTTTTTTTTTTTAATATATAATATTTAACTTAACTGAATTCTATATTGGATATTATCTTCAATAAAATCCTAATAGTCAGCCTAGCCCTAGTTGCTTGCAATGGAACAGCTCTCTTTCCCACTCCTAAAATTAATTCTTTATTTTTTTTATGTAATTGTTCTTACAGTTAAACTTGCAAGTCCTAAATTATGGCACACATCCGCTTGTCTTTGACCGGAATCAATTCGCTTCAAAACGTCTAATTTAATTTTCAAATTCAGTCTTTTTCTTACATTTGTAGTCTTCGTACTGCATCCAGATTGTTGCTTTTTCATTCTTATTGGCCATTATTAACTCTTCGAAAATGTAACTGCATTGGTTGTATTAATTATGATACAATGTTCAAGTAACCTGTCCGTTACGCACGGTACTGAGTGATGACTAGATTTCGGATAAATGCATATAAAGCAAATATTACAAGCAATAAATATACTTGATCATTTTTTAAAATGTTGATCTCAGAACTACGTAACAAGTCACTGTACTGCAATTAAATTAGCGTGCGAGAAAATATCACTGAGCGTGGGAAAATTTCTCAAGTCTGTGTGGGAAACGTTTTAATTCTGTTTTGCTATTCATTTTCAAGCCATCGACTTCATCAAATGAAACGATTTTGTTAAATATGCCAAAAATGCAATCTGTAAAAGAGCTTTATAGTGATCTGAGACAGCATTATAGTCAGATACGGTTATAATATAAGAACAGCGTTATAGCGAATCAGCGTAAAGCAAATCGCGTTATAACGGGGGCCTGCTGTACATGTTAAGGTTGAATAGTATTCTATGCACCTCAGATCAAAACTTGGTGATGGTCCAATTAGAATGGCTCCAGTGGAGCCTTTCTAATTGGATCCTTCCTCCATGAGGAAGGCTTGGAATACAAAACGCTGCTTGTTAATATTTCAGTACAGACATCATTTGATTAAATTAATTAATGGTTGACATTACTATTAATGAGATTAATCAATAATTTAAATTGTGAAAACCTTCATTTTAATATGATCATTTAATAACTATCCATATATTTCAACTCCACCCTGGAGTCCTCCATTGTGATGCACTTTAAACTACATATACACCTTAATAGATTTACAGAAAAGATACAGTACATTAGGAGAGAGAGAGAGAGTATATGATGAGAGCCTTGTCAGTCAGTTTGGCCCTGGAGAGATTGTGCAAGGCTCATGGCTAGAATTTTTCGCAGCATGGTCTGTGCTTGTTAACAGGAGAGATTACTTCTACGGGGATGGGATACACTTAAATAGATAGAATGCAAGAATATTTGTTGATGCTATCGAGGCAATGATAGGTGGATTGGAAAACTGCTAGCTTTGGGGGGGGGATTCAGAGACTACCAGATTAACAGTAACTGCAGGCAGAGGTGAAAGTGATTCCTGCACTGATTCTATTGGAATGAACAGTAGCCTGGAAAGCAAGTTGCTGGGGATTTCAAAAACTGCTGGGACTCATCATGGAACAAGTAAATATACGGGCTGTGTTAGGATAACTAAGATTAAGAACATGTGTATGTATACTTGCATGTACACCAATGCTACAAGTATAGTAAATAAATTGGATGAATTTGAACTGCTGGTGAAGACATCAAAGGCAGATATTATGGTGTCACACAGTGTCGTACGGAATGCAGAATTTGAATATGGGAGAGTACAATGTGTACAGAAAGGATAGACAGGAAACGAAAGGAGGTTGGGGTTATGCTGTTAGTTAAGAAGCACATAAAGAAGTGCATCCAGTTGACATGGGTGGACAGTGCAACCTTGAGTCAGTTGTGACATAAGCACAGGGAAAGCAAAAAGGAGGGTGGGAGTGCGTTATAGGCCTACTGATGCTGATGAGTACAACTAATAACTGTATAGAGAAATCGAGTGAGCCAATAAATCAATGTCTTATAATGAGAGATTTTAACTTCCCAGATATTGACTGGAACCTATGGGTTGGTCACTTGCACACTAGCAAGATTTTTGTGGATTTATTGGACAATTGTTTTCTACAGCAGCATGTTTGAGAGACAAACAGAGGGAGTAATACCCTTGATCTGATTATCAGCAGTGATTATTCATGCATTAAGAATCTGCAGATAAAGAAACCATTTGATGGCATTGTTCACAGTGTACTGATGTGGGATTTACTTAGTAGTAATTACCATCAGGGGTAATTGGAAGGGTTTTTGCTTTCATAAAGTTGGCTACAATGGTCTCAGACTGTTTTGAAATTCTATATGGCGGGACCAACTGGTGATGTTACCAACAGCAAATTCTAAATGGGAATCATTAAAGGAATTAATCTTGGAAGCTACTAGGCTTTCATACCAACTAAGAAATGCTGTTTAAGTTGTAGGCCTAAATAGATGCTAGATGAACTCATGAGAATTGTGGCAGAGAAGAAAAATGCATGGGATACATATAAAGTATCAGGTGACACAGAAGCTTATGGTAGATATAAGCTAGTCTGTAATCAAGTCAGAAAAGAGATTAGGCACATGAAGGCAGATTACTTGAAATCTTTGGCAAAGGATGAAAAAAAAACAGCAAAGAATTCCTTACTTATGTAAACTCTAGAAGGAAGTTTACATAATGGTTCAACTGTTGAGGACCCTGCTCAAGTAGCTGACAAGCTGATTGAGTATTTTGCATCTACATTCACACATGCGGAATTCTGTAAGGAAGGGGAGGACAGAAGTTTACTAAACTCTAACAGGGAGCTAAATGATTTTGTAATAATGGAGAGCGAAGCGGAGGAGAAATTGTTTAAGTTAAACATAAAAATGCACCCAGGGCAGATGGAATCTATCCAGTTATATTAAAGGAGGCAGCAATAGAAGTAAGTGAACCCTTAGCCATAATTATGAAAGAATCCTTGGATTCAGGGGAGGCCTCCACAGCCTGGAGATGTGTGAATGTATCCCCTTATTCACAAAGGAGGTTCAACAATTTACAGACCTGTTAGTTTAACTTCTCTTCTGGGGAAAATTATGGAGTCACTGGTTAAAGAAGCATTGGAGGATCATCTAGACAAGACTGCAGTTATAGTTCAGACACAGCAGGGGTTTATTAAGGGGAAGTCTTGTCTGACCGATTTGATGGAATACTATAATGTTGTCACAAAGGAATTGGATGCAAAAAATATTTTTTTTATCATATACTTGGATTTCAGGAAAGCTTTTGATACTGTTACACACTGAAGACTGCTGGACAAATTGGAGGATTATGGCATTAAGGGTGAGTTGCTGCCATGGATAAAGAGTGGTTGAGTGGGAGAAGACAGAATGATAATCAATGGACATTGCTCTTTGTGGGCTAATGTTATTAGTGTAATCCTCCATGGTCTTGTGTTAGGCCCATTGTTGTTTTCTATATTTATTAATATTAATGAAAGTATATCAGGCGTAATGTCCAAGTTTGCAGATGCTACAAAGGTTGGCAGTGATGTTAATGACAGTACTCTACTGTAACAGGAACTAGAAAAGTTGGGCAGGTGGGCTGAGAGGTGGCAACTGAAGTTTAACTTTGACAAATGCAAAGTACTGCATATGGGTAGTAGTAACCCCAGAGTGACCTACCAACTGTGTGGTACTACACCCAGAGTAGTGCAGAATGAAAAGGACCTGGGGGTAATTATGCAGTCAGATATGAAGTTTTCTGAGCAGTGCAGACAGGCTCCAGAGAAGCTCATGGGGTCTTGTCGATTATAAACAGGAATTTTGCTAGCAGGGATAAGGAGCTGATTATCCCCTTGTATAAGGCAATAGCCAGCTACACTTGAGTACTGCATACATCTGGAGGCCTCATTTTAGGAATGATGTAGAGCTACTGAAATGGCATAAAGATTGGTGAGGGGGGAAAAGGGTTGCTCTTAACAAGAAAGGCATAAGTTCTGCAAATTGCAGCTTGTGGAGACTTGGTTCCTGTGAGGGCATCTGATTGAGGTGTATAAGGCCTTGAATGGTTTGAGCAAGCTCAATGCTGATGCGATCCTTCCTCTTGCTCATATTATGCACCTGAACAAGCATAAATTGAAACTGAGGAAAGACAGTTGTAGAATAGATGTGGAAATTGTGGAAATTTGATTTTAGCCAGTGGGTGGTTGATTGCGGGAACAAATTTCCATCTGTTGTTGTGGAAGACGATAGCTTAAATAAATTCAAAGAACTGGACATTCTTTTGGAGCAAATCGATGAGTGAAATGGAAAGTGTTTTTTTTTTTTTTTTTTTATTTGCTGATGCTGTAGAAGCTTTTAAGAAGATTTAATAATATCTTCTTTTAATTAAATTGAAAGATGCAAAATCAAAAAAATTCTGCCATAAAAGACCAATTGGTTTGTTCTTGGTTCTTACAAACAGGTGCCTTTCCAAAATAATGAGCCTGCATTAATCATTGATTAAAATCTGAAATTTTTTATACCTACCTAAATATGGTCAAACTTTTACTGCAGTAGTTTCAAGTGATATTTTTGTGCTAAACAAATTTAAGCAAATGTACAATTTTATGCTAAACAAGTTTTCATGTAATTGTGCATGAGAACTTGTCACATTCCCTGGAGAGTTGAACAACTGAAGGCCTCATTTTGACTTTTCTATGATCTTTTAAATTGTTTGTTTGTATTTCAAAATTACTTGCTTTTATTTCCCAACTAGTTCTATAAATATCTACATCTTACAGTTGTTTATGTAAGATTTTTTATTGTTTTTGCATAAAAAAAGTGAGAATGCAAAACTATTTTCTCAAGATGGACACTACTCTGTGGGAAGCAACATGCGTAATTAGAAATTTTGTGTGCTGTGAATGAAGCATGCCGAATATGAAATAAATCTGTAAATGGAAGTAACTAATACAGTGCCTCGCAATTTGACCTACCACAATTCGACAGTCTCGCAATTCGACAGTCGGATTTCGCGGGCCAGCGCAAACGCTACATGATATTGCACGATAGAATTCTTTGCTACACTGCATAGTTGCATTTAATATTACTAAATAGCGACGGTTGCTTCATACATTTTAACCAATGGTATTAAAGAGCAGGAGTAACATTTAACCAATGATAGATAAAGCAGGAATAGATCCTATAATCGTTCAGATACGTTAGCCGCCCTCAAAGATAGCTACAGGTATGCCGTCAGTTCTTCCTCAGTTATGAAACAACATTATCTCGTTAATAATCGTAGTCTGAGTTCATGTTTTCTCGAGTTGTTTGTGCTAATTTATAATTCTGCATTTCTCATAAAATAAAAAATTTCGTGCTTTGGCAGTTATTTATTTTTTGAGTGACATTTGATAACAGCGGAATAATTCAGGAAAGAAACACACTTGGTTGAGCATAGAAAAGAAGAAAGAAATTATAGATAAAGTGCAGAAAGGTAGAACAATTACAGACGTAGCTCAAGAGTATGGCGTCCCTAGGTCAACCGTGGCAACTTTTTGGCAACAAAGAGACAAGGTTATAGGTGCTAGGGTGTTCGCTGAAGCAATGAAAATTTCTGACAGAAACAGATCTTTAATCAATGAAGAAATGGAAAAGCTGCTTTTTACCTGGATTAGAGAAAGATAGATAAAACGAGATCCAGTAACTCGGGCAATGATCTGTGAGAAGGCTAGGTTAATTTTTGAAGAATTGCAGAAGAAAATTCCAGGACATATCTCAGATCAAACTGATGAATTCAAGGTAATTCATGGGTGGTTTCACAGATTCAGAGGTAGAACAGGTATCCATAGTGTTCTCAGACATGGGGAAGCAGCTAGTGCAGTTAAAAAGGCTTCAGAAGAGTTTGTGAAAAAATTTGAAGATTTAATCATGAAGGAAGGCTACTTGCCGGAGCAAATTTTTAATGGGGATGAAACTGGGTTATTTTGGAAGCGCTTACCAAATCGAACATACATCACGCAAGAAGAAGTGACACTCCCAGGACATAAGCCTATGAAAGATAGGCTTACCTTGTTATTGGTAAAGTAAAGCCAATTTTAAATAGCTTACCTTGTTATTTAAAGTAAAGCTACTTCTCGTTTACCACTCTAAAAATCCTCGGTGCTTTGGGAAGAAAATCATCAAGTCCAAACTGCCAGTGATGTGGAGATCCAATGCAAAAGCCTGGGTAGACCAGAAAGTCTTCAAAGATTGGATTTTTGAGGAGTTTGCCCCGAGCGTAAAAAAAATTCCTCATTGGCAACAATTTACCTTTGAAAGCACTGCTGATTCTTGACAATGCTAGTGCCCACCCCCCCCAAGACTTGGCGAACATTCTTGAAATTGACTTTGATTTCATCAAAGTCCAGTTTTTGCTTCCAAACACCACATCACCGATCCAGCCCATGGATCGAGAAGTAATTGCCTGTTTTAAAAAACTTTACACCAAGGCTTTGTTTTCACAGCTTTTCGACGTGACTCATTCTTCTGATAAGACACTGAAGGAATTCTGGAAGACTGAGTTCAATATTCTTCATGCCATTTCCTTTATTAAAACTGCCTGGGAGGGAGTGACACAGAGGACCCTTCGTGCATCATGGAAGAAACTCATTCTTCCTTTTTTCGGGATGACAGCAGTGCAGTCCAAGCCGCTGAAGAATCAGAAGCAACTGCAGCCATCCGAGAAATCATTTCGACGGCGGAGACCCTCGACATAGGAGAAGTTGATGAGGCTGATGTGGAAGAGCTTGTGGAGGATCACAATGACGAACCAACCGTGGAAGAACTCAAAACACTCAGTGAACAGGAAGTAAAAGAGAGAGAAAAGGAAATTTCATGTGAAGAAGACAGGGAAAAAGGGCCGATGTTAACAGCTGCCATTAAAGAAATTTTATTCCACTGGGAGAAGGTGCAGTCTGCTTGTTTAAAATGGCACCCCAACACTGCTGTTTGTAACTAGAATGACAGACTTATTTAACAACACTACTATGCATCACTTCAAGGCTATCTTGAAAAAGAGGGAGAGACAGTCCACCCTTGATCAATTCCTCATCCCCATTCAAGCCAAGAGGAGAAGAGAAGGGGTAGAACAAGATAAATAAAACATCCTTCCAACATCTAAGGCTCAATGAAATGTATGTACTCATTATGTATTTTGTAATTTCATTTGTTATATGGTAGAATACAGTAAAGTCAATAATATTGTGTATTTCTCTCCAACAATGAATTAATCAATTTGCTATAAACTTATATGGTAAATATTGACCAGCAATTCGACTCTAATTCAGCGACGGATTACAGTCGAATTGCGAGGCACCACTGTACTATCAAATATGTTTGTGTATATTTGTGTTTTTTTTTAAATATTTCTTAAGAAATATTGCACTCATTTGAAATTTCTCATATTTAACAGTGTTTTAAAATGGAAAAGACTGATGTTTATATTATTTATGTCTAAAACATTTTTTTTTCAGTAAATTTTTTATTTTTTGAAAAGTATAAAAAATGTAATTTTTTAAATATTTAATCTTTTATTTAAAATTTTGCTTGGACAATACCATTAAAATTTTTTAGTGGTATTCAAGCAGAATTAAAAAAAATCCTAGATTTTCTAAACATTACAGAGAAGGTTGAGATCTGTCAGGTACCCTGCTACTGTGTCTGCAACTGGAGGAACATGCTTCTGGGTTAACCTTTAGTAGTAGTAGTAGTAGTGGCATGTGATGCAAGAAAGCAAATGTATGAACTTATGCAGCATCAGCCAAAAAAAAAAAAAAAAAAAATCACACCATTCCCTCCAAATGCCTGTCCAGTTCCTCCTTAAATTTATTCAACCTATCAACTTCCACAACGACAAATGGAAGTTTGTTCCAGCAATTAACCACCCGCTGGCTAAAGGCAAATTTCCGCACATCTATTCTACATCTGTCTTTTCTTAATTTGAATTTATGCCCCCTTAGGTTCGTAATCTGAACAAGTGGAAGGATCCCATCAGAATTCAGCGTGCTCAACCCATTCAAAGCCATATATAAACCTCAATCAGATCACCGCGCAGGTGCCTAGTCTCCAACCACTGCAATTTGCAGAACTTAAGCCTCTCTTGGTAAGAGGATCCCTTCATTCCCCTCACCGATCTTGTTGCCCTTCTCTGTACATGCTCAAGTAAATCTACATCCTTCCTAAAATGAGGCCTCCAGACCTGTATGCAGTACTCAAGGCGTGGCCTGACAATTGCCTTATACAGAGGAATAATCACCTCCTTTTCCCTGCTAGCAAAATTCCTATATATCATTGACAAAACCCCATGACCTGCCCTGGCAGCCTGTCTGCACTGCTCAGAAAACTTCATATCTGCCTGCACAATTACTCCCGGGTCTTTTTCATTTTCTACCACCTTAAGTGTAGAAACATACCACACAGTTGGTATGTTTCTCTGGGGTTACTTCTACCCATATGTAGTACTTTGCATTTGTCAAGGTTAAATTTCAGTTGCCACTTCTTAGCCCATATGCCCAAATTATCTAGATCCTGTTGCAGTAGCACACTGCTATTACTGTCATTAACAACCCTGCCAACCTTTGTATCATCTGCAAACTTCGATATTAAGCTTGATATACCTTCATCAATATCATTGATAAATATACAAAAGAACAGTGGACCTAACAGCGAACCCTGTGGGACTCCACTAATAACATTAGTCCAAGAAGAGCAGCACCCATTGATTACCACCCTCTGTCTTCTAACACTTAACCATCCTTTTATCCATTGTAGCAACTTACCCTTAATAACATTCTGCGCCAATTTTTACAATAGTCTTCCATGCGCAACAGTGTCAAAAGCTTTCCTGAAATCATATATGATATCAAAATTATTTTTCGCATCCAGTTCCTTTGTAACCACATCATAATATCCTGTCAAATTTGTCAGACAAGACTTTCCCTTAACAAACCCATGCTGTGTCTGAATTATTGCTGCAGTCTTGTCTAGATGATCCTGCAATGCATCTTTAACCAGCGACTCCATTATTTTACCCGGAACAGAAGTTAAACTAACTGGTCTGTAATTACTCGTGTCACCCTTCAATCCCCCTTTGTGAATTGGGGATACATTTGCACATCTCCAGTCCGTGGGAACCTCCCCTGAGTCCAAGGATGCTCTCATAATTATGGCTAAGGGTTTGCTTAGTTGCTTTGCCGCCTCCTTTAATATAACTGGATAGATCCCATCCACCCCAGGTGCTTTTCTTACGTTTAACTTCAACAATTTCTCTTCCACTTTGTTCTCAGTTATTACAAAATCATTAAGTAGTCTCCCAATGTGTCGATAATATTTACGTCCCAGCAAACTTACTGATATATTTTTTAAAATATAAACTTTGAACTGAAAAAAACTCAAAATTGTGTAATTGAAAATTGAATTTAACCTTTTAAATTGTTCAATTATTAAAATTCTTTAAATTTTAAATAGTTTTAAATATTTTTAATTTGAAACATAAGTTTTAGATTTTGAAATTATAAATTATACTTTCTATGAAATTCTGTAGGAATTTGCATACCCCTGTGGATTGCAGATTAAAAAATGCGTCCCTGGCTTACGCTTGTCAAAGTCTATTTTAAATTTATCTTTTGTATAACAGTAGTACACTGATATCACTAACTCATTTATTTAAGTCTATTAAATAATCCAAGATTTCACTTACAAGGTAAGTGAAATCTGTATTGTAGTTATGGTTTAAAGAAGTAAAAATCTGTGACTTTTCTGCATGATTGCTATTCCTGTTTAGGATTGTACGCAGTAAGTAAAACAGAATTATCCAGATATTATTACAAAAAATAGAAACTGACTCAACATAAAAATATTGCTGATTGTTGCCAATGTTAAGTGTTGTATTGTTTGAAAAATGCTTATGTTAGATCAAGGTATAAAAAGAAGAGCCCACATTAGTCATATTTGTATTTGTCAAAGAAGGGGTGTATTATATACACTACACATATTCCATTATGGGATATATTTTTTTTTTTATCTTGTACTGTAGACAGAAGACCCTCAGAGTGGGTTCTCTACAGTAGTATAAACTTTGATTATATCAATAAAATTCAGTATGTAGAAATTCTACATTTCTACAAACTGATTTTAGTAGCTTTCAAAATATAATGTTCTTTGTCCCTTAAAAAAAAAAAAAAAGAGGACCTAAGCTGTAAAGCAGTACTGAAAGATTTTTATTTGTTGAAAGAGGGATGTTACATGATTATCCATAGTTTGGTTAATGAATTATGTATTAACATAATTAATACATAAAGATTATATAATTATATAGAATACATAAAGTTACATGGAAATTATATAACTACTACCAGTAGAAACACTTACTTGAATGGCAACATTTAAAGATTCAGCTGAATAATCACAAATTTGTGGTATTACCAAGTGCACCCATAAACTGACCATTGAAAATTAAATTGGCATTCTAGTATTAGAGATAATAGAACCCACCAGACCACTGAAAGTAATTGAATGAGACTACTGAGTTGTAGTTAGATTTGTGATTGCTTGGGGAAATGTTCCTGGTAGTTTTGAAGAGTTTCAAAGTGATAAGGAATTTTAGTTATTGGTGATGAGTTAATCTGGGAGGAAGAAAAGTAAACACAATTGAAACTGGGAAATGCAAATTTTTTGTTTAAAAGACTTTTCTTTATGGTTTTTATCAAATGGCACTGAAAAAAATTTCCTGTACATGAGGGATGCATGCTTTTATAAATTTCTATGATATTTAAGTTGCCTTTTTAAACTCTTTTGTAGAATATATGATAATTGAAGAAGACAATTTTAATAGAACAAACATTTTGATTGGATGCATGCGTTGTTACTCAGGCACCTTCTGCTCATTGGAAGTCCCATTTGGTGATGTTTGGTAGCGTGCATGAGGGCAAAATGTACAGATATTTCAACCGTTAGATTTGTTTATGTATTGATTTTAAAACTTTTCTTTAATTTTTAATTATATAAATATTTTCCTTTTGTCTGATATAGAACAGCTAGTGTGGCAAGCAGCAAGGGCATCAGGTGCTGCCCCAACATATTTTCGTGCTGCTGCTGGACGTTTCTTGGATGGAGGATTAATTGCTAACAATCCAACATTAGATACATTGACAGAGATCCATCATTATAATAAAGCCCTTGAAGCAGTTGTAAGTTTTTAATTTTATACAATGCAGTATATATTTTGAAATTGTTTAACTGCACTGACTTATATAGGATCCTCTATACATAATCAAGACAAAGTTTCATTCATATAACATCAAAAATATCATAATAAAAAGTTAAACATGACATATTGGTTTAAAATGTTTTAAACCGATTGTATATAGAAGACATTAACACATTCAGTGTGGAAAGACAGAAAGAAAATCATGCCAATTAATATGATGAAGATATTAACATAAGTCTTAGTCGTCCTGTTGGAATTATAATAATGCTAATAGGAAGCATGTAATCATGTTTTATCATTAGTTTCATATCTCATCTTATTTTCATAGTCACAAACCAAACTTAATACTCCACAATTGATGCATGATATTCACATAATCATGTCTTTCTGCCTTATTTTCGTTTTTTCATTTCCAGATATCATTGAAATAAAAGTTTCCATAGGCAAGCGCCTCTAGTATGATATCATTGTGTAGGAAATTTTCAAAAAGATTTATCTGCTTTCTATCCTTCTGAATTTAAGTATGGAATGTGATCTTAATTAATGCATAGGATCAATGATTTGCTAAAAAATGAAAGAAAAGTAAATATGAAATACTACTATATCAGATTTATTAACAATGTTTAACTTCTGTACAGAATCAAGTATTAACCTCTGCTACAATTAAACAACAAAAAGAATCACAGAATTAAAAATTATAAACACTCCTCAGGTTAATTAGAAAAAATTTCTTTAAAAATGTACATTTGAGCATCTTTATTATGGAACTCAGTGTTAACATTATTTCTCCAACTATTTCAATACCTGCTTGAAATAGTAACCCACTTCTTTACCTGAATGTCTTTACCTTTTTTGGGCAGTTATCCTGAACCAAGGATCAGATATAGTCATCCATCATAGCTTCAGTGTCATTTGCTACAAAATGACTGTCAATCATTTTGCTCAGAGTCAATTATTTCTTCTTCCAATTCTTATAAAGCCAATATCTGATTAACTTGGACCAATAAATATGACAATATTCACTTTTTGTAATAGACAGTTTTGGAAACATAGATTGTGTATGCTTGAAGTTGCCACCTTAAGGATTCAGTGCTTTAACAAATTGTTTGATCAGTCCCAGCTTCGTATGGAAGGGTGGAAGCAACACTTTGTTTGCACAAGCTTTGCTTTGGCAGACCCTGTATCTTCTGTCCTGTCTCAGAGGCAAAGAAAGCAAGCAAATTTAGGGGAGGTCTTGTAAACCAAGAAGGAACCCCAAGTCCTTTAAATCCCCACAGACATCCCATTTATATTGTTCATGCTTAACCATCTCTAATATATGCTTCACATTTCTGTAGTATTCTTTAATATGAATAGTGTGCAATAGAAATTGATGAGCATACAGGGTGTTTCAGTTAAACGTTTCAGAACTTCTAAGAGGGGTAGGGTACATCTTGACAACTCGAAATCATATAGCAATGTGGGGTCGGAAATGCTTTCCTGAAGCGGTGTTGTACACAGAAGCACCATAAAGAAAAGAGACCGTAAGTGAGAAATCGTTTTAATAATACATGAAAAGAAGCAAAAGGTACATGGATTAAAGTAAATGTTCGAAGTTTCTTCCACGGGCTACAATGCACGCCTCACATCTCCGACGCATGGACATCCGAACATTCTGGAATACTCCAGGCGAATTTCGAATTTCTTCGGCAGCTACTGCGATTCTTGTAACCAGCTCCTCAGCATTGTCAACAGGGGTGTCTTAAACTAGCGATTTCATATGACCCCAGAAATAAAAATCAAGACATGATAGGTCGGGTGACCGAGCAGGCCAACGCACGGGACCACCACGTCCGATCCACTGTTGACCAAATGTGACATCCAGGTAGTTACGAACATCTCCGCTATAATGGGCAGGGGCTCCATCGTGTTGGAACCACATTGTCTGTTGCGTCGATGCAGAAATCTGTTCATCTCTCAAAAGTTGTGGCAATACTTGCTGCAGAAAGATCAAGTAGATAGGTCCGGTTAGACGACACGGTAACAGGTAAGGTCCGATGAGGTGATCTCCCATAATACCGGCCCATACATTGACCGAAAATCGAATCTGTGCTGCACGACGTCGTATTGCATGCGGGTTCTCGACCGCCCAGATATGGTCGTTATGCGTGTTGAAAATTCCTTCCCTTGTGAAGGATGCCTCATCGGAAAACAACACTTCAGCAGGAAAAAGGGGATTTGTAGCACATTTTCCAAGGTACCACTGTGCGAAAGCAATACGAGGTGCATAATCCTCCGGTTGCTGTGTCTCGACATGCTGCACGTGAAACGGATGCATGTCTTGTTCTCGGAGAATCCTCCAGACGCTGCAATGGGAAACCCCGACTGCGTTTGCTAGACTTCGTGTACTCGTTCTTGGATTCCCCTGTACATGCTGCAGCACATTCTGTTCGACGGCTGGAGTCTGTGCTGTTCTTACCTTGTCCCTGTCAGCTCTTTCAAATGAACCTCTCTCAGCTAACCTCTGGTGCAGTCTTGCAAAGAAATTATGACTGGGAATACGCCTCGTCGGATATCGTTCAGCATACAAACGCTGTGCGGCTGGCCCACTACAATTTGCAGCCCCGTACGCCAAATGCATATCGGCTAACTCTGCGTTCGTGTAATCATCCATCCTACTAACTTGGCGTTCTTGTTCAAGAAATTTGAAATTCGCCTGGAGTATTCCAGAATGTTCGGATGTCCATGCGTCGGAGATGTGAGGCGTGCATTGTAGCCCGTGGAAGAAACTTCAAACACTTACTTTAATCCATGTACCTTCTGCTTCTTTTCATGTATTATTAAAACGATTTCTCACTTACGGTCTCTTTTCTTTATGGTGCTTCTGTGTACAACACCGCTTCAGGAAAGCATTTCCGACCCCACATTGCTATATGATTTCGAGTTGTCAGGATGTACTCTACCCCTCTTAGAAGTTCTGAAACGTTTAACTGAAACACCCTGTATATTCTCATTGTAAAGATGAGAATACAGCTTTCAACCTTTTACAAAAACATGCCACTCTTCTGAATTGTGATTTGATGCCAGTTTCTTTATAAAGATAAATCAGCTGAAAACAGAAGAACAAGGATTCAGAAACAGTATAAAAATATTGCGACATACCTTTTTTATTGTATGTGGAAGGCTTGCAGCTGAAATCTAGTATACATTCCACTCCTTTATATGAGATGTCAGGAGTTCTGCATTGGATGACCCAGGTTCTTCACTAAGTCATCCAATTCTAGCTGATTAGGAAAGTGTGGTGCCTTACTTGAATAGACTTCTAGATGTAATAATGTCAGTTATGCTTTACATTATATTCATCATCCAGTTCTGAAGATTCAGAACTGGATGATGAATCTTCTCTGGAAGGTGGGTAGGGGATTGGCAGGCTTCATTGTGTGGAACTGGAGCAGTTTGAGGATAGTGTGCTGGGATAGACTACAGTATTTTCATCCACAGACTTTTTAAACTGGTGTAACAACCATACAAAAGCAGCAGTCATGATGGTTTTTAGGCACTCTCTCCATATTCGAGATATAGTAAGGTGCATATACTTATCACTACCTTGAAATGTTCTTTCTAACTTCGACCTGCAACTTTCTCAGCAGAAATGAGGTGTCCACAACTTTAGCATTAGCATTAGTTGAGGCATATGATGCAAGAAAGCAAGCTTATAGAGCATCAGCCAAAAAAAAGAAAGAAAAAAAAAACTTCCCATTTCACCCATCTGGTCACCCAAATGTTTGTCTAGTTCAGCCTTAAATTTATTTAAGCTATCAACTTCCACAACAACAGATGGAAGTCTGTTCCAACAATCAACTACCCACTGGCTAAAGGAAGACTTCCGCCATCTATTCTACAACTGTCTTTCCTCAATTTGAATCTATGCCCCTCAGGTTCTTATTCTCAGCAAGGGGAAGCAAATCAAGGCCTTGAATGGTTTGAGTCTGCTCAAACCATTCAAGGCCTTGTACACCTCAATCAGATCACCTAGCCTCGAAATGCTGCAACTTACAAAATTTAAGCCTCTCCTGGTAAGAGAACCCCTTTGTTCCTCTCACCAATCTTGTTGCCCTTCTCTGTATTCGTTCTAGCAACTCTACATCCTTCCTAAAATGAGGCTTCCAGACCTGTATGCAGTACTCAAGGTGTGACCTGACCATTTCCTTATACAAAGGTATAATCACCTTGTCTCTGCTAGCAAAATTCCTATATATTATTGACAAAACTCCATGACCTGCTCTGGCAGCCCATCTGCACTGTCAGAGCACTTCATATCCAACTGCACAATTACCCCCAGGTCTTTTTCATTCTCTACCTCCTTGAGTGTAGTACCACACAGTTGTTGCGTTTCTCTTGGGTTACTACTACCCATATGCAGTACTTTGCATTTGTCAATAAAAGTGGCAATCTTCAGTTGCCACTTTTCAGCCCATCTACCTAACTTTTCTAGATCCTGTTTCAATAGCATACTGTCTTTACTATCATTAACAATCCTGCCAACCTTTGTCTCATCTGCAAACTTGGACATTAAGCCTGATATACCTTTATCAATATCATTAATAAATACACAAAACAACAATAGGCCCAGCGCTGAACCCTGGGGGACTCCACTAATAACATTAGTACACATAGAGCAGTGTCCATTTATTACCATTCTGCCGTCTCCCACTCAACCATCCCTTTATCCATTGCAGCAACTTGCCCTTAATGCCATACTGCTCCAATTTGTACAGCAGTCTTCCATGTGCAACAGTATCAAAAGCTTTCCTGAAATCCAAGTTTATGATATCAAAATTATTTTTTGCATCCAGTTCCTTTGTGACCACATCGTAGTATCCAGTCAAATTGGTCAGACAAGACTTCTCCTTAACAAGCCCATGCAGTGTCTGAACTATTACTGCAGTCTTGTCTAGGTGATCCTGCATCACTTCTTTACCCAGTGACTCCAATATTTTCCCTGGAAAAGAAGTTAAACTGACAGGTCTATAATTATTTGCATCACCCTTTGAATCCCCTTTGTGAATTGGGGATACATTTGCACATCTCCACTCCATGGGACCTCTCCTGAATCTAAGAATGCTCGTATAATTATGGCCAAGGGTTTGCTTATTTCCCTCACTGCCTGCGGCTCCTCCATAGCCAGGTGGGCCGGAGAAGCAATGCGTAGTGTATGCTTCTTGATTAGACCGGTGTTCGAGTCCGTGACCGCCAAATACGGAGGATGCAGAAAGGTCAGGGAGTGACCACCTCATATCCCCGGAGCAGTATGGCCTTAGTTGCTAATGCTCCTAAAAACCAAATAACAACAACAACCTCGCTGCCTCCTTCAGTATAACTGGATAGATTCCATCTGCCCCAGGTGCCTTTTTTATGTTTAACTTCAACAATTTCTCCTGCAGTTTGCTCTCCATTATTACAAAATCAATTAGCTCCCTGTTAGATTTTAGTAAATTTCTGTCAATATCATGAATGAGTATTTTCTTCATTCAGTTTGTCAGCTATCTGAGCAGGATCATCAACCGTTGAACCATTGATATCAAGTGGACCAATCTGATTCATCCCCTTCTTTCTAGAGTTTATGTAAGTAAAGAAATCCTTGCTGTTTTTCTCATCATCCTTTGCCAAAGATTTCTTGTAATCTGCCTTCACTTGCCTAACCTCCTTTGTGACTTGATTACAGACTAGCTTATATATCTGTCATAGGCTTCTGTGTCACCTGCTAATTTATATGCATTCCACACATTTTTCTTCTCCGCAATTAGCCTCATTAGTTCACCTGACATCCATTTAGGCCTAAATCTTGAGCAGTATTTCTTAGTTGGTATGAAAAGCCTAGTAGCTTCCAAAATTAATTCCCCGAAGGCCTCCCACTTAGAATTCACTGTTTTTAACATCATCAGTTGTCCCACTGTATGGAATTCAAAAATTGCCTGAGACCACTGTAGTCACCTTAACAAAAACCCTCCCCTTTACCCTTGATGGTTGTAACTTCATTAAGTAAATCCCACATCAGTTGACTGTGATCACCTAGTGGTTCCTTTATCTGCAAATTCCTAATGCATGCATCACTGCTAATAATCAGATCAAGAGTATTGCCCCCTCTAACATGTTTTCTACAGCAACAATCCTCCAATAAATCCACAAAAGTCTTGCTAGTGTGTGAGTGACCAAACCACAAGTTCCAGTCAATATCTGGAAAGTTAAAATCCCCCATTACAAGACATTCTGATATACTGGCCCACTCTATTTCTCTGCACAGTTGTTCGTTGTACTCAGAGTCATTAGGCCTATAATATACTCCTCTCATTTTCCCTTTCCCAGTGTTTATGTCACACCAATGTTGAGTCAGTTTGGTGTGACATAAACACCAATGTTGAGTCAGTTTGGTGTTTATGTCACACCAAACTGACTCAACATTGCACTGTCCACTCATATCAACTGGATGCACTTCATTAGATTTTTGTGTTTCTTAACTAACAGCATAACCCCCTCTTCCCTTCCTACTCTCTCTCTGTCCTTTCTGTATACACTATCCTACCAAAATTCCAATTCTGCACTGCTTATATCTGTGTGACACCATGTCTCTGATATCCCAGCAATATTTGCCTTTGATGCCTTGATCAGCACTTCAAATTCATCAAATTTATTTACTATACTTCTAGCATTGGTGTACATGCAAGTATACATGCACCTGTTCTTACTCTTAGTTACCCTAACACAGCCCATGTATTTATTTATTCCATGATGATTCCCGGCAGCTCTTGAAGTTCACAACTTGTCATGATCACCCCATAGGCATTCTAAAATAGGCTTTGTATGTACTGCAAGACTTGGTGCCACCAGCAGTGTTATGCTTTACTTGCTTCAGATGTATATATACAATATCCACAAGCATAGCACAACTCTGGAGATAACTTACATTTTGTTTGGTAGCCACAGCAAACTGAAAAAAAAAAATTATACAAATACTGCAGGCTCTTATATATTATATTACTGTTTGTACTTATGTAATACATATATTGTGTTCACAAAATTTAAAACCTGCAATTACCACCAAAATATTAACGCTAGCAAAAAAGCAATGATGGTTTTAGACTCAGTATAAGAGTACATATACTAAATATAAACAAACTTTTTGTTTATATTTAACTGCTTCAAACAAACACATTGTAATACTTATATAAATACAGTGTAATACTTATATAAATACAGTGTAATACTTATTTCTCTATTTCAGGACTTCATTACTCCTTACTCATTAAATTAAATACTAATTATTTTAACTAAACTTCTTATGTCAGCTACAGAGACAAAAGAACAATGAACCAAAGAATTAGAGCTGGGCATTCTGTTGACATGTCTGTCTCCCTTGCTCTTTATTGGGAAATGACATTCTGTCGTGTTTCCTGGTGCTAGCAGTTGCGTAATGTGGTCTCCTGTTGGTCAGGAATTTCAGGATTCTGTTAAGGGAGTTATGTTACCTGTGATTGACTGGAATGGCAGATATTTATTTAAAATTTCTGTCATTTCCTATGGCTGTGGTAATGGTGCTAGTTATCCTCTGCTCCTGGCTGCTCTCTTCTTGCTGCTGCTGCTTGGCTGCCAGTTGAGCTGGGGTGGATGACATCACTTTGGTACATGGATGGAAGATGCTGGATGTTTACTTACAAATGATATTGAGAAAGTGGACTTTCTCTGTATTTTCCAAAAAAAAAAAAAAAAGTAACCATCCAGTTCCACCTTGAAGTTCCTCAACCATGCTGGGAGGTAATTTATTTCAGTGTTTTCCTACAACACACTATCCAATATTAAGCTTCATGAGATTCAGTCTTCTGTTATTCCTAGGATTTTATATTTGTTCTCCCTATCTCTGGAGGGGAGAAAGAAGGTCTTCTCATTTATCCCCTATTCATTTTACTTATCCCTCTGGGCCTTATACACTTCAATCAGGTCATCCCAAAAGATTCCTAGTCTCCAAAGTGTGCAGTTCGCAGGAAGACATCAAATCTGGTTTTACTTCTTTGAACTCTCAAAGGAGGGTATATCTCTTTTTTTTTAGGTATATGGTTTTCAGACCTACATATTACATTCCAATGCAGTTTCACTTTAAAGTGATGTAAAAGACAACAGCATTTTTCTCTCTAATTACAAATGTCCTATAATAGACAGGATGCTATGTGCTTTCTTAGTCATCTGTTTTCACTGAATGAAAAATTTTTTACCTGATTGTGCTTAAGTATTTTCCATCCTGAACCACTTTTAACTCATCACCTCCTGGCTTATAAGTAACTACTTGTTTCTGTTCCTCAGGTGCAGAATCTTTCATTTAAAAACATTAAACTTTAGTTGCTATTTTTCAGATCATATATGCAACCAATCCAAATTATTTTAGATTAATATAGGCTGATTCTACTTGTTAACTACCCTTCCTACCTTTTTCAGTAAACTTAACAGGTTACACCGTATTCCCCCCCCTGTCAATGATATGAAATAAGATTAAAAACAAAAACAGGATTAGACCTCAGCATTGATTTCTGAGGAAG
Organism: Mastigoproctus giganteus; assembly: GCF_048544385.1. Lineage (NCBI taxonomy): Eukaryota > Metazoa > Arthropoda > Arachnida > Uropygi > Thelyphonidae > Mastigoproctus > Mastigoproctus giganteus. The sequence goes on along the minus strand of NC_143586.1, from coordinate 21,688,153 downwards.
ACTCCACTTGCTACATTGATCAACACTAAAGAATATCCTTTTATGGGCTAACACCTGTGTTCTGCGTGTTAGCAAATCTCTGATCTGGCAGTCTTACCAGTAATTCCAGATTGCCCTACTTTATGTAATAGCCTTTCATGCTGAATAATATTAAAACTTTACTTTTAAGATTAATAACGTTGAAGTTAGTTTCTTGCATCTGACTGTGTTATGACTTTTGTCATAGTAATTTACCAGATTGATCAGACAAGATACACACTCGATGAACCCTTGCTGTAGTCGTTTATCATGGACTGAATCCTGGAATTTAATTGGCAAACATTTTATATATTTAGAAATTAGGGTTAAAGATTTCTATACTGAATTTTACAAATTTTGTGAACAGTGAGCTTATTTTAAGTTTATTATTTTAATGGGTATGAGAATGAAGTTTAGCTTATGTGATCATGTACTATTTTAGGGTCAGGCACATTTACAAGAAAAACCATCTGTTGTAGTTTCAGTAGGTACTGGAAGATGTCCAGTTGTTCCAGTTAATACAATTGATGTCTTTCGGCCAGATAGCTTGTGGTGTGCTGCAAAAATGGCCATGGGAGCTAGTGCTCTTGGACAGCTTCTTGTTGACCAGGTGAAATTAACATATTTTTTTATTATTTACTCTGAATTTTAATTCAACAAATTTAGGGAAATTCTTTTCTTCCAGTATGTAGCCTCAGTGCATATATAGCATTGAGCAAACTGAGATCACTACTAAGTGCATCGATGTCACCATGAGTTGCCTTAGTATTGTGCTATGCACTTTAAATAAAAAGCACTGCTCCAATGAAAAAGTAATTTCTGTTTATATAAAATGTCTTCCATTTCCCATACCTGGGTTTCATCTCATTTTGGAGCCTCATTAGTGGGGAAGCATGCACTGTACCTAGCAATGGGCATGAAGCGGTCATAATTGATTATAGACTTTTGATAATCGAATAAAAATTTATAATCATTTTTTAAAATATAGCAAATGTCTGTTGGGGGAAACATGCAGGAATGCTTGCACACACACACACACACACACACACACACACACACACACACACACACACACACACACACACACACTGGCCAAGTGGTATAAGACTTTGTAGGCGCATTACAGCCAAAGCAGCTTATGCGCCATAAAACCCCCACGACAACATAAGACTTTGCAGGACTCAGTTCAGGTGGCGCCTCCATAGCCAAGTGGGAAGGAGCAGCACACGCTTCTTAATTAGACTGGGGTTTGAGCCTGTCACCACCAAATACGGAGGATGCGGAAAGGTCAGGGAATGACCACCGCATATCCCAGAGCAATATGGCCTTAGTTGCTAATGCTCCTAAAAACCAAATAACAAACAACAAACGACTCACTTCAGATCCTTAAAAAATTGAATGATTTGCATAATCAGTTCTTTTTGATTTTTTGAAATAATTGATTATTAATCATTTGATTATGCCCATCACTTGATGATCCAATGATCAGAAATATCCACAATATATGAGATGCTGGATTATGTAGAAGTTTTAAAAACAATAAATTGAGGGCATAGGCTTCATGCTATGAGAGAGAGAGCTATAAAACGTAATTGTAAAAGTAGGATGTAGCCTCAATCTGTACAAAGCATTGAGCAAACTAAGTTTGCTACTAAGTTCATCAATTGCAGCGTTAGTTGCCTTGATATTGCACTATACGTTCAATGCTCATATTGTGAAGACACCGCTACCATAATATATCTTGGTATTGCAATATGCACTTTAACTAAAAATGCTACTCCAGTGGTGAGATATACCAATTGCTACTTATTGAAAATGTGTGACATTCCTTAATGGCCGAGTTTTGACTTTTTCTGAAGACTCATTGGTGAAGAAGTAAACACCATAAGTGAATGCCCCAACAGTCCATTGATTATAAATATCCACTATATGAGATTGATTCACTTAGTAGTTTTCTCAATGCAACATATAGACTGTGGGCATAGCCACAGTCTATATGTTGCTATGCCCCACTTGTAATTATTTTTTATTAGCTCTCTCATGCCATGAGTTTTGTCCTAAATTTGTTGAACTTTTGAAACTTCTACATGAGGGGTGGTCAACCTGTGGCACATGTGCCACTTGTGGCCTGTGCACCTTTTGTTAGTGTCCTGTCTCCGATGTTAAAAATATAACATAAAATATAATACAGCCAGTCTATAAAATCAGAAATGATTTTTCAAACTTGTATAATTTTTTTATGTTAGTATTCCAAAGAGTGTTTCCAAATTTTGGCATAATATCAATATTTTTTTCACTCTTATTTCCTTTCACTGCTGTGAATATAATTGATTGATTAAAATGTAATTATTGAGTAATACATAAATTTACATTTATTTCTTCACATGCATCTTTAATAAAAATCAGTGAGCTCTGGACACATTCTTTTTCTTTGGTAACTGATATAGCCAATTTCAAATAGCCTTGGTTAAATTTTAGCCTTGTAATCCACATCTCTACCCCCCCCCCTGTTTACATGTTTTTGGCCTGAAACATAGTATAAGCATATTGATATCGGAAAAGTTTAGAAATCACTGAAATATAATTTAAATTCCACTTTTATTTCCAGAAATTTTGAGCTGGGTTTCAGTGTGATAAGAACCTTATTTACTGTCTTTTAGTTTTAATTTAGTGCAGGTGAGTAGGGGTGCCAGTGAACTTCTCATGACATTGAATCAGTGAAGACAAACATTTATTTGTTAACCTATATCAGATTTATTTTATAAATGTCAACTTATTTTAATTTTTTTTTTATTACAAGTGCTAAGCATAAAATTCCTTTACATAGTTAGCAAAAACATTTGATGGCACTGTTCAGTGTGGGGGGGGGGGGTATATGTCAGTTCTGGTAGCTTCTGGACCCACACCTATATGGTCTGATGCATTTTCAACATAATTTGTGCTACACTGCAGGAAAAGGTTGGCCACCATATTCTATGCCATCCAGTATCTTTCATAGTGTGAATATTTCTGACCATCAGTTCATTTACTTATGGTACCTACTTGCCCACCGATGAGGCTCCAAAAAAGAGCTGAAATCCAGTTATAAGGAATGGCATACATTTTAAATAAAAAAGAATATGCTTCTCCATTGAGCAGTGATTTTTATTTAAAGTGCAGTACCAAGGCAAGTTATGGTGAAAGCCTCCACAGTTTGATATTTGCATTTAGTAGCAAACTGTTTGCTCAATGCCACACACACAGACTATGCTATATCCTACTTGCAAAATTCTGAATTTTAGTTTCAGTTAATTGAGAATATGTTTGCACATAGATAAGAACAAGCGCTGTTTTTACATGTGCAGGGTTGGAAATTTCACAGTCTAGCTCTAAAATTGGCTCCGAGCCAAACAAGTGACAAGCAATTTTCTCCCTGCGAATATAGAGTGCTCTTCAAAAGTAATATAGTTTTGTTTCTTTTCTTGTGAGACCTTTTCTTTTGTTTGCATCAAGTGTTTCTGTACTTATAAGGTCAAAAATAAGAACCCAGAACGGAAATCTACCTTTCTTTTCTTAGTCTTTATATTTATTACTAAGCAGCTCTACAAACTTCAGCAACTGCTTGGTCACTGATGGCACTTCTCCTGCCTCCACGTGGCAGGGCCGGTAACATGGGCAGGGGGAACCTACCCTCAGTGACAAAAGGAGCAGAAATGGAAACCAATGAATTTCCATATCCAGAGCCCAACAGCTCTCAACAAATTGAAATGGACCATGACTTCTCTCTCTCTCTCTCTCTCTCTCTCTCTCTCTCTCAAAGAGAATGAAAAAAGACACTGGCATATAGGAACCACCAGCATTCCTGATAATACATTCTTTCAACATAACTTGTGGGCAAGCTCTCACCCTTCATCATTCAAAGATGCCTTGAAAATGCTGCAGGTTCAACAAAAATGGTGAAATGTCTGCAATTGGGAGATTTACTAATAGAGACGATTTACTAACAGAGAGTCATTCACGACACTCTGAACTATTATTACAGCTCACATCCCAGTTAAAATTACACTACATACCACACTCAATTCTTCCAAGGGAGTGATCACTGAATTGGATTTATTGAAAGTTCCTGAAGATGAAATAGTTCAGGAACTTAAAGATCAAAAAGTCACTCAAGCAAAAAGAATCATGATCTGGAAAGACTGCAGTTTAGTCCCTACCTGGAGTATAACTTTTAACTTTTAGTTCTTCAAACCTACCAGCTTCAGTCAAAGCAGGTTATTTAAACTGCTGCATTAGACCATATATCAGGTGCCTCCGTAGCCAGGTGGGAAGGAGCAGCAGTGCGTAGCACACGCTTCTTGATTAGACCGGGGTTCGATCCCTTCACCACCAAATACGGAGGATGCGGAAAGGTCAAGGAATGTCCACTGCATTTCCTGGAGCAATATGGCCTTAGTTGCTAATGCTCCTAAAAACCAAATAACAAATAACAACAGACCATATATCCTGAACCCCCTAAGATGTTTTAAATTTCAGAAATTTTGCCATTTGCAGACAGCATGCTGTAGAGACGTAACATGTGCAAACTGGGTGTAAAATTCATACACAAACAGAATGCAAGGCAACAACTCCACAGTGTCCTAATTGCAAGGGCAACCATCTGACATATTCCTCTGGAAGTTGGGGAAAAAATTCAAAAATATAAAGTTGAAAATAAAGTTTCCTATCAAGAAAACAGGTAAAATTGTGTATTCCAAAATGCACTTATGCTTCTGCTACTTATAGTCACCAATCAGTTAGTATGGAAGAAGTGTCCATCCCTCCAGCCACATCAATCTCAGACTGGGCTTGGTCCGGCATCCATCTCCACCAAATGTGGCAGACCAAAGCAATAATACCCCACTAACAATTCCATCCCAGAGACTTCTCCATTGTCAAACAGTGGAGAATTTGCAAAAATCGGATCCTGTTGAGCTGAAGCAAATTTCCCTATCACAGATGATACAACCAACCAAGAAGATCTGCTTGAAATACATGCATATGATGATATGGAAGAAAGCAATGATTCAGGATGCCCTACTTTTTCAAGAAAAGAAAAATCAAAACTCGACTGATATAAACAACCCACTCACAAAAAGCACACCGAGTCATCTTCTGCTCACAAAACCAAATGGAACAAATCATTCAGTGGCATTGCCGAGGTTTTTGCAGCAATATTGATATCTATGAATTAATTTGCTGTTACAATCCAAGAAACCTGTGCTTAAACGAATTTAATACCAAAAATCTCTGTTTCAGTCAAAAATTATACTATCTTCAGAAAAGATCGATCTGATACTAACAGCCCCAATGGGGGAATAGCTGTACTTGTGGACTTACAAGTCCCCTCCAGGCACATTCCATTGAAAACACTATTAGAAGCTGTTACCACACTTGTAGTAATTGGTTCACATTGACACTGGTCTCGATATATCGTCTGCTGAACCATCCATGTACAATTCAGGAACTGGAAAATCTTATTTTTCATTTATGTCTCTTAGTAGATTTTAATGGGCATCATCCATTGTGGGGTTCTCAGATGGATGTAGTGAGCCCATGGAAATGCCATTTGACAGAGAGAATTTGACACTATTGAACACTGGCTTTGACACTGTTGAACACATATATCAATTTTTCTACTGAATCAACCACTGCAATAGATCTCTCTCTCTCTCTCTCTCTCTCTCTCTCTCTCTCTCTCTCTCTCTCTCTCTCTCTCTCTCTCTCTCTCTCTCTCGCTCTGCTCACCAATCCTCTTCCCAACTATAGAGTGGACAGTACACAACAATCCTCTAAACAGTGATCACTATCTGTCGATTTGTAGCATTCAGACCACCCATTCCAAACAAACAGAAACAAAAAAAAAATGTAAATTTTCCAATTATATATCTTTTGATGATGACATCATTGAGGCTTCTGCTATTGACACTGTTACCAATCATATCACAATGCAGATACTAACAGCTACAACAGCCACCATCCCACAGTCTCAAATAAGAAACCATCGGCATACCAGTCACTGGTGGAATGATGATTGTAATAAAACAAAAAGAGAAAAAAAAACAGCATGGAACACCTTGTGCAAATATCCTGCCACTGCCAACCTTATTAACTTCAAGAGACTGAGAGCCGAAGCTCGTTACATCTGGTGAAAGGCCAAAAAAGACCACCTCAATCAACAAAGATACTGATACCCAAATAATCTGGGAAAATATAAAGAAGCTAAGCTGGAAATATCATATATCACCATTCTGTTATTAATTGGAATGGTAAAGAAATCTCCTCTCCTGGGGAGATTGTCACTGCCTTAGGAACTGTGTTCTCTGAATTGTCCGCCTCAACCTCGTGTCATCCGTCTTTTCAAAAAATTAAAGCCAAAGCTGAGAAAAGGAAACTGAACTTCAAAGCTACATGGCCTTTATTATATAATGCTTCAACGTCTCAGTCAGAAATCACTATTGTCATTGCTAAACTTTTTCAATCAGATATTCTCAGAACATACATTCCTCACTTCCTGGCAACGTTCTTATGCAATAGCTATACTGAAACCTGGAAAAGATCATTTGATCTCTCACAACTATAGACTAATTTCTCTAACCAGCTGCTTGAGTAAGACTGGAAAAAATGGTTTACCATCGGCTCACCTGGTACCTTGAATTCTAAAACATAATCAGTTTGGCTTTCAGAAGAATAGATCATCCCTAGACCTCATGACAAAAGCTGAATCAAACATAAGGAATGCATTCATTAGAAATCAACGTCTCGTTATATGCCTTGATATAGAGAAGGCTTTCGATACCACATGGTGCTACAGCATCCTAAGAGATCTCCATTCCATTCATATGAGAGGCTATTTACCATATTTTATTCAAAGTTTTCTTTGGATTTTAATTGCATCATTGTATATTTTTAGCCATATATTCAAATATATTTTATATTACTGACTTGTGTATACTGGTTTTATTCTGTAAGAATATTGTTGACAAGATTGTTTACTCTAATTTCCAGTGTTTACAATTACCAGTAGATAAATTTGTTTCTTTGATCAGTTAACTTGATTAAATTGCTAATATGAACTGCATTTTTTCATACAGGCAACTCAGGCTGATGGTAGAGTGGTAGAACGTGCACAGGCTTGGTGTAGTATGATTAGTGTTCCGTATTTTCGCTTGAACCCTCAGTTGTGTGATAGTGTTACACTTGATGAATCAGAAACAAAAATTCTAGTGAAAATGCTTTGGGAAACTACTGTTTATATGAGGTCCAGAAAAGATGATTTGGCAAAGTTAATAGAATTAATAAAGCCTGTGGATTAACCTGAAGATTAGCATATCAAATAAATTTATTACCAAAAATGTTTAATCAAGTGCATATAATTTTCTTCTGTGAATATAATGTTTTCATATGATGCCATTCTGCTTAAGGTTTTAAGTGATGAAAGAGTAAAATTTTAAAAATGTATGTATGCTAAGTGAAACAGAATTAAAAATATAAATATATATATATATATATATATATATATATATATATATACACATGTATCTAAAATAAATACACTACACTACATAGTTGGAAGGGCATAATTTAGAAAACTTTATTAAAAGTTACATGTAGCCAAACATTTTGGAATGCTGATTATCTCATCAGTGGCATATAACATAAAAATTTAACAAGCATTTTGATGTTATTATTGAGGTGAACATAAAGAAATATATAGTAAGAAGTCATGGGTCTAAATTCCTACAATCAAAAAGCTAGGTGGTTCTTAGTCACACACTGTTTGGATAACTGAGAAGAGAAGCTTAAGAGTTGTCTTAAAAGCTGTGTCCTTCCAGTACATTGTGTTGTATTTGTTTTACAAATTGTTCATCTCTGCATTATTTAACAATATCCTTCAGTTCTTTTATATTGGGTGTTTGTATATATATGTATATATATGCATAGGTATGTATATATATATAAAGGCAAGTTTTATAAGAGATTATAAATTCTCTTAGTGAAATTTCAACATAGGATTGTTAGTTAACATATCATGATGGATTCTTGGTAAATCCATTTATTTTTGGACTCATTAATATCCATTTGCATATTTATATATTTAGGAAAATGATTTGTTTTTATTTTAAATTTCTTCCTGACTGAACTATTGCCTACAGTCATTTTTAACTTGTTTGTCAAAGTATAAATGTATGCATTTATTATAAGCACTTTGCAATATGGCTACACATATGCTGAAACATAGGGTATAGCTTTCTAATCTCTGTAATTACTACAACGTTTTGATACTTTAGGTTAGCTTAGCATTCAGTTTGGAGGGGGGGAAACACATATAGTGCTCCTCAAAATAGAAAAAAAAACTTGTAAATATAATAAGTGATATCTTTACTTATAACAAAAACTGAATATTGCATGTAAGAACTAACAAATAGAACTGAACCTGATTTAAATAAATTCATCTATGAGTGGAAATTATTTCATAATGAACAGATAAATAAAAGGGAATAATTTACAGAATTAAAAATTTCTTCAGGTGTGAATTTGTTTTACCCATTGGCTTCAACTTCCAATGGAGTTGAAGCCATTCCTTATGCTTCCATTACTGATTTTATATATATTTTTTTCTACAAAGTAAAAGTAAACATATATGCAGTTTTCATCTCTCCATCAATACTTATAACACTTTAAGTTTGAATATAATTAAGTTCAGTAACATTCTCTAACTCGATTAATGATGGAAAATTCTTTTAGGAATATGTGAATTTAGTCATTCCAGTACTTGTTTACCTTACCTGACAAAGAAGAGGTTTATATTTCACTATTTCAAATAAACAAATTGTAACAGAAATTGACAATCTTTCAAAAATGTCATGCCAAAATCACTCTGAGGTCTCACATAGGGTTTCATTTTAAAATTAAAGTCCCTTGTATAAATAAACTACCCAATATTATTTTATAAAAATTAGAACACTAAAAATTAGTAAAAGTTTTTAAAATACATCTAAATATGTGGGCACGTTAAATTAAAATGCACACAACTTTTAATTATGAGATGAGTTTTCAAAGTCCATATTAATACAGACATTCTTGTTTCAACAGATGCACAATACTTTTCCCATAAAATTCTTTTATTATCTGATAAAACCAGTCATAAACACCTTATTACACTTCAGTGCCTTTGTCTTCAATATTTTCCAATGAAATATGAAGATGCACTATGACCTCTGCAGCTCATGTGCCATTAAACATCCATAATGTTTAGTGACACATAATATGAAGATATATGGAAATTACAGTGGAAAATGCTCCAACACCTTCTGTCACAGTCCACATAAAAGAGATCTGATTAAGTTGAGTTCTGGACTGTAGCTAGAAGTGTGTGTGTGTGTGTGTGTGTGTGTGTGTGTGTGTGTGTGTGTGTGTGTGTGTGTGTGTGTGTGTGTGTGTGTGTGTGTGTAATTAAATAGGTGCCTTTATTCATCAAGGAGAGCAAAAGTTCACTGCCAACTCTCAAAACTGCCTATATCAGTCCACTGCAGTTTGGAAAACATGCATTACTTAATTCTGTTTATATTCTATGATGAATCCTGACCAGCTCACAGTCCTTTACACCCAACAATTGTATGAAAATAGAATCTGATATGCTATGATTAATGACCATGTAGATAGACCACAGTGTATATACAGTGTGTGTAACCCGATGCTGCAGTCTACCCTGCAGTGCAGTAGTCTGAATGGATTTATATTAAATAAACTTTGTAAGATTTATAAGAGGTTTAAGGCTTTCTAATTATTTTGCAAAATAAAAAAAAAAGTATTTTGTGTTGACATTGAAAAAAAAAAAAAAAAGTTAATTGATGCCTCTTTGTATATGGACTCCACCAGTAAAAATATGCTCCATTAATCCCAATATTTTAACAACACTGTAAAATTTTCAAATCACCTGTTTGCAGTACTGTAAAAATATTGGGATTAATGGAGCATATTTGTACTGGTGGAGTCCATATACAGAGAGGCTTCAATTAACTTTTTTTTACAGTGGTAATGATTTTAGGAATATGTGAAGTTAAGTCCTTTCAGTACTTGTTTACCTTACCTGACAAAGAAGAGTTTATATATCACGTGACTATTTCAAATAAACAAATATTGCCATGTTAGTTCTGTGTACAGAATAGAATCAGTCATGGTATTTGTATCTTTGGTGGCATTCAGCTTTTACAAGAAGTTATTATGCTAAGTTTATTTATTTATTTTATTATTTTATTTTTTGGAAAGTTATTGTATTTTCTGTGGCTTAAAAAAAATAAAAATGTCTCCAAAGCTCCTGCCCAAAACCAAAGGATTAGATACCCCTAAGTGTTTCTGAGCTAGGAAATATTGGGCTCTTGTTTTTCTAATTAGAAACACAGAATAGTTTGCATGTGTATAGCAGAACCCTGCATATATATGTAAATACTGTATGCATTGAACTCTTACTTGTTTCCTATTTGTCAAAAAATAAAAACACTTAATTTGAGTTTTGATATCCAGTGTTATTACACTTGCCGTTTATACTTACAAAGCAGTAATGGCAAGTTATGACTTTTCATTAGCTATAAGTTTAGTAATAAATTTAAGTGATGCAAAATAAACCGATTTACAATTCCGAATAAATCATAACTGTAGAAATATTAAATGTAATTATGGCCATACGATTAATAATGCATAACTTAAATGTGGTCCTTGACATAAAAAAAGTTTTCCTACATCATAAATATTTTAAATATTTAAAACATTAATTGTCCACAAAAAGTTTGATTGTATTTTATAGCTGTCTATTATTATTAAAATTGATCTCTCTAGTAATGGAAAAAGTTTTTCTGGGGACACGTTCATCAAATACACCCTTCATCTGGGGAAAAAACCTCTAAAACAGAGGTTATATTTTGGGGAGTTAGCTACTTGGTTATAAAATTTACACTATAAGTGCCCCCTTTATTTTTGTAGTACAATTAAACTTGTTGCAAGTGTTTTTGAGCACTGGGGTAAATCTTCTGGAGAAAATCATAATTATCTCAACTTATTGCCATTTTGATTTATGCCCTTTTTTAATTCAGTTTAAATTATGGTTAATTTTCATTGTTACTATCATAATTATAATGCTTAATTGCTATATATATATATATATATTATTTTTTTTTATTTTTTATTTTTCCCATATTTAAGAAGCATTATACCATGTACTGGTTGTGTCATCCTCTAAATATGGACTCAAGTTCACATTTATGGATTATTCTACCCCCAATCAAAATGAAGGAAAAAATAGTTGTGATACCATACAGTAATACAAAAACTCCAGCTTTCTTACTTTCATAATTGGATAAAACCAATGATGGTCAAATATTAGTCATTAGAAATAGGACTGCAAAATCCTTATAGATTAACTCTCAATTATATTCCCAGAAAGAGAAAACTAATTTGTTAAAGAACTAAATCTGGGCTGAAGACAAATGACATAGTAGTAATGTAATGGATAAGGAAACAACAGATGTGAAGTAGACTTGCTTGTTATAATTGTTTGCAGAAAAATCATGAACTTAGAACTTCTAATTTTTTGGATAAATAAATACTGATAAAATCTAGTTTAACAATAATTTCATTAGTTATATATAGTGTGCATATCAGTTTATTCCTTAGAGGATGACTCATCTTTTTGCATTTAGGTACTCATCCTCTCCTTTATTATCCCTCAGTGTTGAAATTCTCAGTTGAACCAGGTCCAGAGTGTTGAGCTTTTACATGTGCCATCGACAGGTTACTTTAATATCACACATGGCTTTAATTTCAAACTTACCATATATACTACTCAGCAATTCTTTTCTGCATTTTTTTTTTTTTTTTTTTTTTTTTTTTTTGTGTTTTATCTTGACATCCAGGTAAATTGCTGACACATTCAGGCCATGTGTCTCCAATTTCTTTCATATAGCATTTGTAAAATAGGAACTGATTACATCATGGGCAACTGCAATTGTTTTGCATTCTAAACAGCAAATCATTACCACTAGTGGCCTCCAAGCATTTTGTGAATGTAATCATATGGTAATATTGTTTGAAACCAGCAATCACATTCTGGTCCATGGATCGTAAAGCTGAATTCGTATTGGTGGTGGGGGGGGGGGACTTCCATCACTAGTTCCTTTCATCAGTTTTCTGGGTGACCGAGGCATTGTCAACAATCTGTGGTACCTTCTGTACTATGTCATTCTTGTTGATTGAGGTAATCTTAAAAGCAAGGCAAGAATGATGGTATAAGTTATATAAGAACCCAAGCTCTTCGGTTCTTATACAACTGTTCATTTCAACTTGAAATTCCAGAAGTCATTTTATTCTTGGATGACTTATGACCTAGCAAGCTCTTCTCTTCTCTTCCTTCGCAATAAAATTTATGGTGGGCATCTTCTAAACTCCTCAGTAATTTGTGTGAACTCACTGCCATTTGGTATATCGGCACTCACTGATTCACAATCAAATGATTAGTATTAATAAAGGAGAAGATTCTGAAATTTTTCAGAATTTTTCTGCATCAGTTTAAAAAAAAAAAAAAACACTTATCTGCTACATCCACTCATAATCAATACTCCTTCCACCTCTACACAGTACCAATCCAGCTGCTCCTTGATTTCACCAAACTGTTAACCTTGACCACAGAGAGAGAGAGAGAGAGAGAGAGAGAGAGAGAGAGAGAGATCAATATAACATTGACCAAACGGAAGCTTTCTGAGGTCCATTCTATTAGTTTTTCCCAATAGTTTGTTCCCAGATTTTTTTCTGATTTCAGTTCAAGAATTCTATGGTTGTTTGTTTTGATGCCCCCTACTCCAATTACCTTATACATATCAGCTCCATAACCCAAATTATGTCTGATTTCACCATTATGTACTCAAAATATTTGTAATCTAAATTGCCAATTGCTGATTTGCTAGCCTCAAAATGAGCAATAATTTTCAATTACTTGAAAAGTGGCAATTATTACTCTTGGTGCTTAGTTTTATTATTTAACTTTATAGACAGAGGCACTGGGTTTGTTGCAAAGAAAAGACACAGATGCATAATTGGTAGAAAACTTTGAAAACCTCTAACCAGAAGCATTACTTTTGGACTAATGCTTTGAGTATTGGAAATTACATGTATGAGGCTGGTGATAGCATGACTAAGGATAAGAGAATAATGATGGATTGGGAAGTTGAAGGTCCACTGTATTTAATGAAAATTAAGGCATAACTTTAAATTAAATTCTTTATATTAAATAAAGTTTGCTTTAAGCATCATTACAACAAGCAAGTAAGGTTTGCTGTAATGTTACTTAAAACATTGCAGCAAGATTACTTACAGCAAAAAAAATCCTGGTACTAATCAAATGTTTATTTTTATTTTTTAAACTGATCGTAAAACTAGTAAGATTGAATTAATGATTTGAGTTCACAGTGTGCTTGAGAAGTTTAAAACAAAGAAAATAGCAGTTACTCTGTCAAAATTTCTTAAAAGTAATTTGTTTATTACTATATTAATCATTAAAGATTGGTTTTTAATATGCTGCTAATATTAGTAAATATTATCAGTTAGATAAAACTCATCTCATCTGAAGACAGAGAATGCTCTGGTATTATAGCAATTAATAATAGTATGGTGAGATTGCATACATCTGAAGTGCTTACTATGAAATTTTATCTATTCCAACTTTTAGAAATTGACTGCTGAAATTTAGAAATTTAGAAATTCATAAAATGTTGCAATTTTATGAATTTCAATCAAGTTGATACTATATTTTACGTTATGCATTTGTTTTTCTCAATACAGATATTGTATTGGTACTGAAGTCATAATTGATATAATTATGTTTAGAGATAATATACATAGTAAAATAAAAAAAATGCATGAGTTAGCTACATGTATTGCTATCTATCCTAATATATTTTTCAGCTGTAGAAAACTTAAGGAAATTTAAAATGTGAAAACAGTGTTATAACATTAACAAACAGTAGAAGTTCACATCTGAAAAGCAAATAAAACATTTCTTTTTTAGATAGAAACTGCTAATCAAAGCAAACCATGACTAAAATCAGCAGTGTATTGCCCGCTTGATTTGCTTTCCTGCTCTGCCAATAAATTGCTCCTCTTGGTATGTCGAGAAAGTATGTTTCTAATTCTTCCATGGAAAAGTTCAGAAGAAATTCATAACTCTTGTGATGAATATTTCAACCAAGACCATAATAGAGATAGGGCAGATGTAAAATAGGCCACATTAGCTAGTTTATGGAGCATATGAAATTTTGAACTATTATAGAAAATCTAAAATTGTTTGTTCATCCCCAGTTTAGCAGACCTATAATAGCCAGAGCTCAATCACACCTCTGTCTCTCTTTTTCTCCTCTCTCTCAACTCATAATACTCATCACTTGCCATCAAATTTTAAATTTCACCTTAAATTGTAGATTTAACCTTAAATCTGCTATTTGTAAATTCTTCATACAACCTTAATTTCTGACATTATGTTCTGAAGGGCATGGTAAATATGCAGTTATAATTCACTAATAAAAAGATACTTTATTGCATGAATAAAGGACAATAAAGAAATGCTTAATACTAAGTTAGCTGCTCCACTGAGCTTGCAATAAAACTGAAACATAATGATTTAAAATTTGGAGCAGCTATGAATATACATCTTTTGTTAATAATTTAGCATAAAAAAAAATTAAGCCAACAGTTTGATCTGTTTTTCCATATATGCTTGTACCCCAAAAAATAATAAAATAAAAATTAAAGCAGATCAAAACATCATGGCCTAATTATTTTTACCCTAAATTAATAATTAACATGAAGTAGTGTTCCAAAACATAATTCAGGCAAAAGGTGGGATCAGTATTAAAATTCGGCAGGTGTAAAATTGTTAAAACATTTGCAATATCCATTCAAGCAAAAGAATATATGATATGGAAACAGATTTTTGAATTTCATTTTTAGTGAGTGAATGGATGAATTTGGAACCCAGATTAAGTGAACTGAAAGTTCTGACCTTATCACAATTTAGAATTTTCTGAATCCTCTACTGGTGGATTCATCTGAAAGAAAGGAATATAATGAAAATATATATAGATTTGTACAGATTTGTGTGTATATATAGTGATTCATACAGAATGTTTATTTAATAATAAAAGGCAAGCATTCTGTGAGATAGTGAATTAGAATTTTTCTTTATGATAGTGTACAACACTAGGAGCCAAATTAATAACATTGTATTGTATGACATAACCCATAATAGAAAACATTTACTGTCGTATCCAATTAAATTGTGAGGGATAAATGCAGAGCTTAAATATGCAATTGGATACCACAAATTTAAACATATACACCAACCGTTTATAACTGATTTAATAATAAAATAGAATAAAATAAAATGATACAAAAGACTGTAAAATTATATTTGCAAAAAATATGATTATTTACAAAAAACTAATTTACAACAAAAATAAAATAAAATAAGTAAATAAGTTAAAATGCATTAAAATATAAATTTAAAATCGATAAAAACACTATTAAAGCTTTCAGAGGTGTCTGCCCCCTTCCTCAGCAATAATGAATATTTAAGCGACACATCCTTAAGTACCAGATTCAAGAGCGATATGGACCGCAGAGCTCAATAAATCCGCCATTGCTGAGCATTATTGGGAAAAACAACACCAGATCTCCCCCAACACAACGCTGTCATCCTTGACCGGGCGCATAGATTCTGGGACCGAAAGTGGCTGGAAAGTCTGTGGATTGGATCCTCTGGCAACAATAGCATGAACAGAGACAGGGGAGTTAGGCTTCACCCCCTTTTTGAGGCGGTGGTTTTTGCCAGAGATAAACGTTTTAGTTTTCCACGTCCCCAGACCACTTCCGGTTCTGGTACAAGTGAAAGGAATACCGAGTATGCGCCTGGTCATCCACGTGTGCCGTGAACCTGGTACTTAAGGATGTGTCGCTTAAATATTCATTATTGCTGAGGAAGGAGGCAGACACCTCCGAAAGCTTTAATAGTGTTTTTATCGATTTTAAATTTATATTTTAATGCATTTTAACTTATTTACTTATTTTATTTTTGTTGTAAATTAGTTTTTTGTACATAATCATATTTTTTGTAAATATTATTATACAGTCTTTTGTATCATTTTATTTTATTCTATTTTATTATTAAATCAGTTATAAACGGTTGGTGTATATGTTTAAATTTGTGGTATGAATAATCCCAACCTTAGAGGCCTTATTGCAGATATGCAATCGGATGTTAAGGGAATGAAAAAAATAACTTCTAGTCAATGGTAATTTTGTAATACTATTTTCCTATTTTGTGATACTATGTACAGTATGCTCTTATCTTATTAGAATATATTTTTTTTTCAAGAAATACTATTTACAGTAATTTGTCTTAAGGAAGATAATTACCTCGACCAAATTTGTACACAATGAAAAATTATTGCACAAATAGAGTTAATAAAAATGTTACACAAAGAATGGAGTCCTGCTTGAATGCAAATGTTAATCCGTTTCAGTTATCAAAATGCACTGATTTAAAACAATGAGCAGACACAATTTGGCCTCAGTAGCCCTTGTGTCGTTAAGCCATATACCAACAACAACAGCACTGATTTAAACCACCTACTACTCAGAAATTATATATTGATAATATGTGTCCATGAATTTATTTTATGTCTGTCTGTCACATTTTGTAATGGTGGACTTTAAAATGTCAGCATCATAAAGAATTAAACTTCTTGACTTCAAATTATTTTTGCATACTCCAGTAATTTCTGATATTTATTGAGAGAAAGCCATAAAGCAAAATGAAGCTTCACCTGAAAGTCTCTAATAGATAAATCTTTTTGAAAAAATTAGCTTGGTGATCATAAAATTTACCAGTGTTACCCAGGATAATAGTTTCCATGTTGTATGAGATTAATCCCCTTAAGCAACAGTCATTTTGTTTATTTCTTGAAGCACACACACACATTTGATGTTGGATTATTTGCAATCATGATGTATCACAGGCTTGGCCAACCCAAATCCTGCAGGCTACCTTGACGAACTACAAATTTTCCGCGGACCACACATAAAATAAAACAATCTTTTAAATATAAAAAATCAAATGCCATAAAGATTTATTTTATTTATTCATTTTTATTATATATCTACATCAGTAAGATATTTGCTTTTCTTTGCCTGCACTCAAATTTTTTTTTTTTTTTTAAATCTACTTCAATATCAATATTGGTAGTTGCACATCTTAATTGATTTGTTATTGAAGCTTTGAGATTTACTTTTAATAAATTTCATTATTGAAAAGAAATTTTCACAAACATATGTGGATCTGAAGGTGCTCACAATTTTTTATAAAAAAATCTTAATTTGGGATACTTTTTTGCTCTCACATAAGTGTTGTAAAAGTTGATTTTTGATGTCATGGTGTGAATGTGTTTTAATTCATTGTTGCACTGTAAATCAATTACTTCCATCTGCAGAGTTTCCAGTTTAAAGAAGGGAATGAGTGATGGGGGATTTGAAAAGTACAGTTGGTCTGGTATTATATTTCTCATTATTTATTGTGCCTAGTGTAGCTAGTGAATGATTTCCTACTGATGCAGTCAGTAGTATAAAAATCATCTGTCGGGCCACAAAAAATAATGTGGCTGGCTGTGGGTTGGCCAGGCCTGATGTATCAGAATGATATCTCAAGATCATTATGCCTTATCTTATTCATGAGTACAAATGGTATTGTAAATCTGATTTACATTATGTAATATTTTATATGGTAGGTACCTTTTTGTTATTGAAAGCAGTGGTTCTCTTAGTTCTGTACAATTCTAGTACACATGAAAATAAAAAAAAAATTCATGCTATGAGTACTTTTAATTGTAAGCAGGAAAAACAATAAAGAGTAATCGTATAACACACAGAAGTAGTGATCTATAGCATATTTGTATTCAACTGCAGGACATATTTTTGGATCTGTGTCTGTTATTTGATTATACACCAATCAAATGCTGGTGCTTTAAATATATGAACTCTGATACTATGTGAATCAAAATATTTTCAATATATATATGAGACAATGAAATTTTAGCAAGACTCATGACTTTTGCAAATTGAGTAGTTATTATATTTACTGGAAAGTATATGAAATAATACCAAAACAAGTATTTGTAAACAAAACAAGTATACCTTACCATTGTATACTTAAAAACAAATGGGATGAGATTATAGATAAATGAACAGGAAAATCCATTTTGTTTGCATGTATTTGTTTATCAAAAAAAAATATATATGTATATATAATTCTTTGATGATACTACTAGATATCCTTAATGGTGTAAAAACTATTAATCGTGAACTTTAAAGATAAACAAAATTATCCCACTTAAAAGTTAAATGCATCATAGAAAGATATAAAAGGTAAAGATTGAATTCATATAAAAGTGTGTGGTGTATGTTATAGAAAAATTTAAAATTTTTAACCACCTATTTTTAATTGCTGAAACTCTGGGTAGCATTTAAAAATTATATAATCTGAATATTGTAATATCTGCAGTTTAAATATCAAAAATGTGCCATTTTTGATATTTCAATTTATTCAATCATATGGCACAACTTTAAAAAAAAAAGTATTTGTGAAAAATTTCTGAAAGCATATTTTCCAGATTCCTACTCGAAAAAAAAAAAATAAATAAATAAATAATCTTAACTCAAGAAATTTAAAGAAATTATGCACTATTATTGTTAAAATGAAAACATTTAAAAACTATGTGTTATTATTGCAATATTGGTATGGTAACTGCAGTACTTATTTAAAAAAAAAAAAAAAAAACATTTTAGCTTAATTTTCTTCATATTTAATAGTCATTTTACACAGTCTTTGTACAGTCATTTTAAAAAAAAAATTGTATCATATTTTTATGTACTTTAAATAAATAGAAGAAATTTAAGAGATTACTACTGCTTAACTGTAAATCTGATATGTATTTATAAGCTTTAAGCCATTAATCCTAGAGCCACATTTCTCATTTCAAATTAAGTTCTTTTTGTATATGGTTTTGTAAAATAAAATATGCAAAATTTACATTTAGGAGACATATTTACCTTTAATCATAAGCTTGACAATTCACAAACACAACTTATCTTTACAATGTTGTAATCACATGGAATAATTTTTTTTTTTATCATCCATTCAATGAAGTTTACATAGTAACAATATGCAGCATTCAAAGTAGAGACTCTGGATACCACTGTCCACATACAACAAAAATTGTCTGATATTTTTTAAATTGAATACATCACTTATTACAACGAAAATAAAACAGATAACTAAATGTGCAAACCTGTTACCCTATATACAGGAAACAATGCTTATTTTCTAATGTTACAACAATTATTACATGTCTTTTAAAATTGCAATATAGTTCAAATTTCAACATTTTTTTTTTTTAAACTATTTTATAATAAAAACTTTAGCTATATTTTCTTTTTGGGCTAACAGCATAACTTCAAATATTTATTTCGTCTGTGCATTTGAAAAGTTTTGCCATCTATATTGTAAATGGGAAAGAAAATACTGCAACGTGATATGCTATAAATGGGGGGAGGGATTGTAGTTGTATCTTTAATTAAATACATATTGCATTTGTTACTCTGAATTTATTTGAAGTAATGTAAAAACAAAGCAACTTGTGAAGATGAGTTTACACAAATATATTTTTTTATTGCAATAATACCAATGACACAAAGTAACATGCACAAAGTTGATTTTTTTTTAATATCAAAT
The DNA here is from genome assembly GCF_048544385.1 of Mastigoproctus giganteus. NCBI lineage: Eukaryota > Metazoa > Arthropoda > Arachnida > Uropygi > Thelyphonidae > Mastigoproctus > Mastigoproctus giganteus. The sequence goes on along the minus strand of NC_143586.1, from coordinate 21,668,286 downwards.
ACAAATGGATGAAAGTTTCTTTATTAATATTGCTTAAAAATATGACAGTCTAAAAGTTGCTTGATGTGTTGCAAATGTATCCTAAAGCCTAGTGTAAGAAACAGGATTCATAAACCTGAGATCTCATCTAATTTTCAATGAATAACAACAAACAATTGCATGATCTTCTAACAAATTTTCCCATCTCATAGATTGTAAACATTAATATAGTAACTTTAATTGTCATCCCCCTGAGCAGGATAGGAATACAGCTCATATAAATAGATAATCAGTTTTCATAGAGATTCCAGGAACACCAATTTGCATATTGCCCATGTTAGAATGTCAGTATCAGGTGCTTGGGTTTTTAAATACCAGCACTGAAAGAGATAAGATGACTTGATAAGGCATCTTTGTGTAGTGCAATCTCAAAAATAATAGATGCTTAGAGACAGGAATACTATCTATGTTATAAAAAAGTTTAAACTACATTAGAAAACATGATACACATTTAAATTCAGCATTTTGTACAGTAATAAAACAAACAGTAGCTGTGAAACTATTAAAATATAGTGACACAAAGTGTTTAATTCTAAAATATGTAATTTACTGTAAACCCTTCTGTACAACCAGGGGCAGAGTGTCATGAGAATGCCAGAAAATTTTCTAGTGGGCTGCAAGACCTACTGAATATATACTTGCACAAATTTTAAATTCCGCTTATGTTATTCTTAAATTTATATATAAACTTGTAAAAAGATATGCATTTAATATTACAATTAAATATAAAAGATATAAATTTATTACCATTGTTCTTGGGACTTTTTATACATCTCTGACTGTTAAGTAACTTTTAATGAGACAATTCTTTAAGCCAATTTTCACTTCCTCTGCATCTAGCTCTCCCAGAATGTCGTGTTATATTTTTTTGATTACTGGTAAAATTAAATACTACATTTTTTCATATATATTCATGTTACTAATTTTTTTATATTTCTACTGATTAAAAATTATGTACTTTCCAAATCACCTGGAACTGTAATCCCTCCTGTATTGAAATTCATGCTAACCTCCCCTTCCCTTCCTTATCTTTTCATAAAATAGATATTTGGATAGATTCAGAACATAAAATTAAAAATAACTTATTTTCAAGCATTGTGCTGGGTTTCCACCTCATGCCTAGTGTTGATTAAATGTTTGCAATTTATATTTTCATGTAATTTTAATACATCTGAGGTGAAAGATTTCTAAATATTCTATCATAAAAGATTATAATAGTTTAATTTGGCTTGCATGAATATAGAAATTTTAATTGGTATACCAGATGAATGTTTCCGCTTTCTGATATTTATACAAGGCCATATGGAGATATACTAATCGAAGAAGAAACTACTACTCCTCCTCCTCATAACTTGCTGTTAATGAACTCAAGAAAAAAAAAAAAATAGATATTTACTGTAAAAGCACAAAAATCTGGTAAATCCTAGTATTTTAACTTTCACTTTGATAAAAACCTGAAATGTTCACTTTATTTCAGACTTTTACTGCTCTCATAAGGTAAATCCTAGAATTTAACAGTTTTCATTGGTAAATGTTTGTGAATTCGTTTCCATTATCTGACTAAACTACCGTATCAGGTGCTCCAAATGTAGAGTATTTTACCCAGGCAATTTCTCCTAAGTACTTGTTTGAAAAAATGAATGAGCCAGGAAATTATCATTGCTTCCCTTTACACACTCTCCAATTATTAAAAAGTGTCATAAGGTGGATGGGATCTATCCAGTTATATTAAAAGAGGTGGCAAAGGAACTAAGCAAACCCTTAGCCATAATTATGAGAGCATCCTTGGACTCAGAGGAAGTCCCCACAGACTGATTAAAGATGCACTGCAGGATCATCTAGACAAGACTGCAGCAATAATTCAGACACAGCATGGGTTTGTTAAGGGAAAGTCTTGTCTGACAAATTTTATTGGATATTATGATGTGGTTACAAAGGAACTGGATGCAAAAAATAATTTTGATATCATATACTTGGATTTCAGAAAAAGTTTTGACACTATTGTGCATGGAAGACTGCAGTACAAATTGGAGAAGAATGGTATTAAGGGTAAATTGCTACAATAGATAAAAGGGTGGTTGAGTGGGAGAAGACGAGAGGGTAGTAATCAACGGATGCTGCTCTTCTTGGACTAATGTTATTAGTGGAGTCCCACAGGGTTCAGTGTTGAGCCCACTGATGTTTTGTATATTTATCAATGATATTGATGAAGGTATACCAGGCATAGTGTTGAAGTTTGAAAATGATACAAAGGTTGGCAGAGGTTTTGATGGAAGTGTGTTACTGCAACAGGATCTAGAAAATTTGGGCAGATGGGCTGAGAAGTGGCAACTGAAGTTAACATTGACAAATGCAAAGTACTGCATATGGGTACAAGTAACCCCAGAGAAACGTACCAACCATGATACTACACTTAGGGCGGTAGAAAATGAAAAAGACCTGGAAGCGATTGTGCAGTCAGATAAGAAGTTTTCTGAGCAATGACAGAACAGCTAATGGAATTCTGTAAATGATATCAACAACTTTGCCAGCAGGGACAAAGAGATGATTATCCCACTGTATAAGGTAGTGGTTAAGGCCAACATCTTGAGTACTTCTTTTCAGGTCTGGAAATCTCATTTTAAGAAAGATGTGAATTTCTTGGGATGGGTGTAGAGAAAAGCAAACCAGATTAGTCAAGATATGGGTTGAGAATTGGCAATTGAGGTTTAATATTGGTAAATGCAAGGTACTGCATACAAGCAGCAGTAATCCCAGAATAACAATTAAGTGGTACCACACTGAAGGTGGTGTTAGTGAACGAAAGAGACCGGGGGGGGGGGGGGGGGGGGGTAATTGTCCATTCCGACATGACAACTGTTCTCTGACCAGTGCTGTTCTGATAGCCTTTCCGCACTGGTCAGAGAACAGTGCTGTTCTGATAGCCTTTCCGCACTGTTCTCTGACCAGTGCGGAAAGGCTATCAGAACAGCTCATGGGATTTTGTCAATGATATACAGGAATTTTGCTAGCAGGGAAAAGGAGGTTATTGTCCCTCTGTATAAGGCAATGGTGAAGCCACACCATGAGTACTGCGTACAAATCTGGAGGCCTCATTTTAGGAAGGATGTAGATTTGTTGAGCATGTACAGAGAAGGGCAACAAGATTGGTGAGGGGAATGAAGGGATCCTATCCTCTTACCAAGAGAGGCTTAAGTTCGGCAAATTGCAGTGGTTGGAGACTAGATACCTGCGAGGTGATCTGATTGAGGTGTATAAGGCCTTGAATGGGTTGAGCACATTGAATTCTGATGGGATTCTTCCACTTGCTCAGATTATGAACCTAAGGGGGCATAAATTCAAATTGAGGAAAGACAGTTGTAGAATAGATGTGCGAAAATTTGCTTTTAGCCAGCGGATGGTTAATTGCTGGAACAAACTTCTATGTCATGGAAGTTGATAGCTTAAATAAATTCAAAAAAGGAACTGGACAAACTTTTAAAGGGAATGGTTGTGTTTTTTTTTTATTATTATTTTTTTGGTTGATGCTACATAAGCTCATACGCTTGCTTTCTTGCATTACATGCCTCTGTTACTATTATGTTCCCTATTCCCTGCTTTGCTCACAATTTTTAAATAATGAATTGGGGATGGGATATATCTTATGCTCCCTGCAAGGTTGTCTGTATTAAATATTCAATATATTCTGATTATACAGTTGATTCCGGTTAATTGGGACCCATCGGGACTGGTACATCTTGGCCTGATTAAGCGGCTGCCCCAATTATCCGAAGTTTCGCGTAAATAGCTAAAAATACAATGTACTTCCCCCCCTTTACAATTGGTTCACTGTACAATCAAATCATGTTACGATGAAGTCACCATAGTAAAGTACCGTTCACTATACGATGTGTAGTACTCGGTCACTGTGATTTGAATTTTAATTCTATTAAACAGTGATTCTAATTAGCAAAAATAGGAGGAATATTATCCACAGGCTATAAAAGTAAAGATATATTAAGCACAAATTTGCCCTTTATTACCTTACCAATTAAATAATTAAATGATACCCTAAAATCGGAAGAATATACGTGATAATCGGAATAATTAATACGTACTGTAATATGTACATAAATAACTAATTGACATTTCTGTTCACTGACATTTGTGGGTGGGGGTTAAAATTTAAAACAGTAACAAGATAAGCAATCAATAACAAAGGACACTGCACACAAATTTCAAGTAACACGATATGTGCAAGTCAGAACGGAGTAACGAGTTACAAAGTTTTAAAAAGGAATGAGAAGAAGATCTTAAAATTAATTTTTTCATATGATTGAAGATTACATGGAAATGTAAACACATTTTACCATAACAACCCACAGAATTCCAGCTGTCAGTATTATCGCAAATTCAGTAAGATTGAGTTTACTATCCATTTATGATAGATTGCACTAACGAAAAAGCCCAATAAACAGGCGACTGCTAATTGTTTTTGTTTTATAGTTGTGACCTCCAGAAATCTGACCAAACCATGAGGTACGGTCGGAGACACTTGTATATGGTAATCTCCATTGCTGCGGTCTTCTGCCCCAATTAAAAGGCATGTTGTCCCAATTAAGCGAAGTAAACCCTGGCTATTTTCTTGATTAGGTTCTGTTTTTTAAGATTTGCCCCAATTAAACGACTGCCCCGAATAACCCAAATAACCGGAATCCACTGTGCTATTATTAGTAGTAGTAGTATTGGCAAAAGATACAAGGAAACAAGCTTATACAGCATCATCCAAATCTATTCCTCGGATAATATCTAATTCTTCCTTAAATTTATTCAACCCCCCCCCCCCCTTTAACAACACAAGAAGGTAGTTTGTTCCAACAATCAATTATTCTCTTGCCAAAAGCAAATTTTTACACATTATCCTGGCGCTTCCTTAGCCAGGTGGGAAGGAGCAGCAGTGCGTAGCAGACTCTTCTTAATTAGACCGGGATCCAAGCCCGTCACCACCAAATACAGAAAGGTCGGAATGACCACCGCATATTCCCAGAGCAATATGGCCTTAGTTGCTAATGCTCCTAAAAACCAAATAACAAACAGCACATTATCCTGTGGCCATTCTTTTTCAGTTCAAGTTTATGTCCCCTTTGTGTGCACTGTCTGAGAAAGAGTTAGAACACCATTAAGTTTACTCAATCTTAGCATTAGTAGAGGCATATGATGCAAGAAAGCAAGCTTATTCAGCATCAGCCAAAAAAAAAAAAAAAAAACACACACCACTCCCATTTCACCCCTCCGTTCGTTCGAAATACCTGTCCAGTTGAGCCTTAAATTTGTTTAGGCTATCAACTTCAACAACAAATGATGGAAGTCGGTTCCACCCGCTGGCCAAAGGCAAATTTCTGCACATCTATCCGACATCCGTCCTTCCTCAATTTGAATTTATGCCCTCTGAGGTGATTATTCTGAGCAGGAGGAAGAATCCCATTGGCATTGAGCATGCTCAAACCATTCAAAGCCTTATACACCTCTATCAGATCACCTCGCCGGTCCCTAGTCTCTAGACTCTGTAATTTGCAAAACTTAAGCCTTTCTTCGTAAGAGCAACCCTTTGTTCCATTCACTAATCTTGTTGCCCTTCTCTGTATCCGTTCTAGCAGCTCTACATCCTTCTTGAAATGAGGCTTCCAGACCTGTATACAGTACTCAAGATGTGGCCTAACCGTTGCCTTATACAAGGGAATAATCACCTCCTTATCCCTGCTAGAAAAATTCCTGTATATCATTGACAAGACACCATGAGCTACTCTTGCAGCTCGTCTGCACTGCTCAGAGAACTTCATATCTGCCTGCACAATTACCCCCAGGTCCTTTTCATTCTCCACCACTGTCAGTGTAGTACCGCAGAGTTGATACGTTGCTCTGGGGTTACTATTTCCCATATGTAGTACTTTACATTTGTCAATGTTAAACTTCATTTGCCATCTCTCAGCCCATCTGTTCAACCTTTCCAGATCCTGTTGCAGCAACATAGCGTCAGTAGTGTCTTTAACAACCCTGCCAACCTTTGTATCATCTGCAAACGTGGACATTAAACTTGATATACCATCATCAATATCATTCATAAACACCGAAAACAACAACGGACCCAACACTGAACCCTGAGGAACTCCACTAATAACATTAGTCCACGTTGAGCAGTGTCCATTGATTACCACTCTCTGTCTTCTGCCACTCAACCATCGCCTTATCCATAGCAGCAATTTGCCTCCAATGCCACACTGCTCCAATTTGTGCAGCAGTCTTCCATGTGCAACAGTATCAAAAGCCTTTCTAAGATCCAAATATATAATATCAAAGTTATTCCCTGCATCCAGTTCTTTTGTGACTACATCATAGTATCCAATCAAATTGGTCAGGCAAGACCTGCCCTTAACAAAACCATTCTGCGTCTGAGCTATAACTGAATTCTTGTCTAGATGATCCTACAGTGCTTCTTTAACCAATGCCTCCATTAATTTTTCTGGAACAGAAGTTAAACTAACAGGTCTATAATTACTTGTGTCAGCCTTTGATCCTCCTTTGTGAATTGGGGTCACATTTGCACTTTTCCAGTCTACAGGTACCTCCCCTGAGTCCAAAGAAGCTCTCATAATTATGGCTAGGGGTTTGCATACTTCCTTTGCTGCCTCCTTTAATATAACTGGATAGATCCCATCCACCCCAGGTGCCTTTTTTATGTTTATCCTCAACACTCCCTCCTCCACTTTCCTCTCAGTTATTACAAAATCATCCAGCTCACTGCCAATGTCTACTTTACCTACATCATTCTCCTTCCTGAATAACTCCTCATGCGTGAATGTAGATGCAAAATACTCGTTTAGATTGTTAGCCACCTGAGCAGGATCCTCAACTGTTGAACCATCAATATCCAGTGGACCAATCTGATTCATCCCTTTCCTTCTTGAGTTTAAATAGGTAAAGAACTCTTTTCTGTTTTCCTTTGCCAAAGATTTTTTGTAGTCTGCCTTTGCCTGCCTAATCTCCTTTGTGACTTGGTTACAGACCAACTTATATCTATCATAGGCTTTCATGTCGCCCATTAATTTGTATGTATTCCATGCATTTTTCTTCTCTGCCACATGTCTCGTTAGTTCATCTGACAACCATTTAGGCCTAAACCTTGAATAATCTTAGTTGGTATGTAAAGCCTGGTAGCTTCCAAGATTAGTTCCTTGAATGCTTCCCATTTTGAGTTTGCTGTTGGTAACATCATCAGTTGGTCCCACTGTATAGAATTTAAATACTATCTCAGACCATCATAGTCGCCTTTATGAAAACAAAAACCCTTCCCTTTACCTCTGATGGTAGTTACCTCCTTGAGTAAATCCCACTTCAACACACTGTGATCACTGCCACCTAGTGGTTCATTTATCTGCAGATTCTTAATGCATGAAGAATCACTACTGATAATCAGATCAAGAATATTGCTCCCTCTTTTTGCCTCATGAACATGGTGATGTAGAAAACAATCATCCAATAAATCCACAAAAGCCTGGCTAGTGTGTGAGTGACCAACCCACGAATTCCAGTCAATATCTGGGAAATTAAAATCCCCCATTATAAGACTCTCTGATTTACTGGCCCACTCTATTTCCCTGTACAATATCTTATTATGCTCATCAGAGTCATTAGGCCTATAGCACACTCCTACTCTCATTTTGATTTCCCTATGCTTATGTCACACCAAACTGACTCGACACTGCCCTGTCCATCGATGTCAACTGGCTTCACTTCCTTGGATTTTATGTGTTTCTTAACTAATAGCATAACCCCTCCTGTCCTGTCTATCCTTTCTATACACATTGTATTCCCCAAATTCCAGTTCCGTATTCCTTATATCTGTGTGACACCACGTCTCTGATATCCCAACAATATCTGCCTTTGATGTTTTGAGCAATACTTCAAATTCATCAAAATTATTTACCAAACTCCTAGCATTGGTGTATACGCAAGTATGCATGCACCTCTTTCTATTCTTAGCTAACCTAACACAACCCATGTGTTTACTTGTACCGCAATGACTCCCAGCAATCTCTGAAATATCCTGCATCTTGTTTTTCAGGCTTCTGCTCATTTCAATAGAAGCAGTGCAAGAATCACTTCCACCTCTGCCAGTGGCTACTGTTAATCTATTAATCCTTGTATCCCCCCAACTAGCAGTTTTCCGACCCACCTAACACTGCCTCGACAGCATCAGCAAAAATTCTTGCACCCTTTCTATTTAAGTGTATCCCATCCCTGTAGAAGCAGTCTGTCCTGTTAACAAGTACAGACCAGCTGAAAAAAATTCTACCCCTTGAGCCTTGCACAATCCCTCCAGGGCCGAATTGATCGACAAGGCTCTCATCATATACTCCCTCCTATCGTGTCTGGGCAGTATTGCAGACACTTTCAAATTCAAACCTAATTCACGGCTTTTTTTCAACAGTGACCTGTACTTGCTAAGTAATTCCACCGGTCTGCTACTCTTAATATCATTAGTGCCAACGTGTACAACTATATCACCTTTTGTGCCCTTAAAAGATGATATCTGCTCTACAACGTCATTAACCTTTGCCCCTGGCAGACATACCCTGGTCCTATTCCACTTATCCTTTTTACAAAGCATGTTCCCCGTTTCCCTGACGATCGAGTCACCAACAACTACTAGTTCCTGTGGGACCAGAGCATTCTGCCTTGGGGGCTGCCTCTGTGTTGCATGATGACCAAGTGCAAGCTGTGGCGTTGTGGGGAGCTGAGAGCTTGATGGGCCCCTCAATTTATTTCCTTCGAGGGCATCCACCCTGTCCCTTAAGCTCTCATAAAGGCCCATAACAACGCTGAGTTGTCACCTGATTTCCTTGCACTCCTTACATCGTGCACACACAAAGACATCCCCCTTGGCAGTATCATGTCCCGTACCTGACTGCTCCGCAAACATCAAGCAAACAGTGCATTTTAAAAGGCTGTGATTCAGAGGGCAACTGCCCCCCCTCAGTTCTCCCCTGAGCCACAGCACTCCAATTAGCTTGAGCCTTTTGCTTTGCTGCTCTGGTCTGAGTCATGATTCTGATTTAATTCAATAAATTTCAATTTCAGAACAAAATTAAATCCTTAAGTTATATCCCAAACAGTTATAACGCTATATTTATTTTTTCGGTATTGAGTGTTTTCTAAGAGTTCCCTTTATACAACTTCCGTATCACGTGTACCACTATAGTTATGTATTAATTTTTTGTTACGGTTAAGTCATTATATATATATAGAGTTAAAAGTACAATTTAATTGACAATAAAGTTTATCAAGATTAATAGATTTACTGATTAGTTGACAATATTATATTATGCACTATACTACACTAAGCTTATGCTATCGTGTAAAAATGGCGGGAATTCACGAATGGTACTTCTACGGACTCGTAAGTATTGATTAGCTTCCAAATCTCGCTATCTCAATTTAGAATAAACTAAGGATCCTGACTAGGTCTATAATCTACTTATAGAAGATAATTTGATATAACAATTGATTAATAAATCGACTAAATTAGGTTAAAAAAAAACCCTCTCGTTCAATGGAGCTGCAATTTGTAACACGTGGATTTGATACCCTTACCGATACTATGTAATACCTACAAAATCTCTGTCTAAGTTAAACTTTAAACTAAGTATCGTAACTAGGAATATAAAGCTACTCTAGAAAATAAGTTAATATGCCAATTTAAGCTAATAAATCAGAAAATAAATCAGGAAAAACTTCTCTGTTCCAAGAGCATCAAAGAGCTTCGTCCGCACAGGCTAACCTCGTTCCCGGAAAAGTCATCTTGCATCATATGCCTCAACTAAAGCTAATCCATTTAAAGCCATAAACACTTCAATCAGGTCATGCAAGTGCCCACTTTCCAAGGACTGCATGCAGCTTGCAGAACAAATTTTTTTGTGGTGCAATTATCCCTTTGTATTCTTGATTAATCTGGTTTGCTTTTCTCTACACCCATCCCAAGAAATCCACATCTTTCTTAAAATGAGATTTCCAGACCTGAATGCAGTACTCAAGATGCAGCCTTAACCACTACCTTATAATACAGTTGGATAATCATCTCTTTGTTCCTGATGGCAAAGTTGTTGATATCATTTATAGAATTCCATGATCTGTTCTGATAGCCTTTCTGCTCTGGTCAGAGAACAGTGCAGTTATATCTGCCTGGACAATTACCCCTTGGTCTCTTTCATTCACTACCACCACCTTCAGTGTGGTACCACCTAATTGTTATTCTGGGATTACTGCTGCTTGTATGTAGTACCTTGCATTTACCAATATCAAACCTCAATTGCCACTTCTCAACCCATATGCCTAAATTATCCAAGTCATGCCACAGTAATATGGCTTGATTCCTGTCATTAATCAACTTTTGTATCAACTGCAAACTTAGACACTAAACTGGATATGCCATCATCAGTATCATTAATAAATATAAAAAACAAAATACTGGACCCAGCAATAAACCCTGAGATACTCCACTAATAATTAGTCCACAAAGAGCAGTGTTCGTTGATCTTGCTCTTCTCCCACTCGATCATCCCCTTATCCGTAGTAACTTTCCCCTAATGCCACACTGCACCAATTTGTACAGCAGTCTTTCATGTGGAACAGTGCCAAAAGCTTTAATGAAATCTAAATATATGATGTAAAAATTATTATTTTCATCTAGCTCCTCTGTTACTGCATCATAACAGCTAATCAGACTAGACAGAACCCTTGCCCCCCCCATGCCACTGTTACTGCATCATAACAGCTAATCAGACTAGACAGAACCCTTGCCCCCCCCCATGCTACTGTTTATGAATAGAGAAAGTGATGTGGAATATTTTTGATATTTTGGACTTTTACCAACACAAACTGGTATATTCCTTCTTAAAAAGATTTATACTCCTGTATGCAGCCTAACCATTGCTTTCTATTCTAATCTCTAACAGCTCGCTTGCTTTGCACTGCTCGGAAAATAGGATAGTGATTATAGTTTTTCAATATTGCTTATATTCATATAAATTCCATCCTTATATATATACACTGCATTGGTTTTGTGTTAGCAACACCTACCTAATACTTTGTAGGGCTGCCTTTTGCTTGTAGTACAGCCCACATGCCTTGGCATGGACTCCACATGGTGTTGCAGTCCTGTGGTAGTGCCACCCCTCATTTCAGTGTGTCCAGTAATGTTCAGTGTCAGAGGTGAATGGTTGTAGTATCAAATTTCCTTTTCCAGTAGCTCCCAAAACATGTTTAAGTGGGTTGCAATTGAGAGGTGGGCAGTCACAGGAAGACAGAAAATTCAAAATTCACTGTCATGAGCCTGAACCATTTAGCAACCTTCCAGGCCTTGTGGCATGGTGCATTGTCTTGTTGATAGATATCAGAGTTATCTGGATGCATTATCATCATGAAGGGACATGCTTGGTCAGCAATGATAGAAAAGTAGGTATTTCTATCAAGCCATTGTTTAATGGTGATCAGAGGACTCGAGAAATAATGCCACCACCTCCAGCCTGCTGAACACCAACAGTGCATCCAGGTGCCATGGCCTCATGTTGCTTTCTCCAAATGCAGATATGCCATCAGCAAGATAGTTGGAAACAGTATTCATCAGACCAGGCAGATGATTTCCACATGTTAGTGGTCCAGTGTTGGTACTAATGTGCCCATGTAAGGCACAGTTTCTTGTCTTGCAGTGAGCATATGTACCTGTCTGCCACAGCCAAGCAGATGTCCAGTGCATAGTCCATACTGATATTGGTTTTGCTATTCCTCCAACATACTGGGTGGTTAGCTGGGTTATTGTGCTGCATCACTGCTGTGCTATGAAACGAGACACATGATGCCCACCACAATGATGGTAGACTTGTGATACCACAGAACAGGAGCACTTAACCATGTTGGCTGTTGTCGAGATACTGGCACCTGCACACTTGACCTCACCATTATCCTACATTCAAAGTTGGAAAGATCTCAAAGACCATCTTCCTCACAGACACTCAAAAACTAATCGCCATGTGTGCAAACTACAATCTTGTATCAATCATTCCCAGACCATTCCATTACTATACAAATTGGACAGGGTGTTGCTAATAAAGTCAACTCACAGTATATCTACATACCAATATGTATACAAGCCATTATGTAGTTAGCAAATAACACTAAGTCAGTATCTGATTGATAATGTGAAACAGTTATGAACTAAAGTGGTTCCATCCATAGGGTTGGATGTTGCAACAATGATGCAAGGCATTTTTATACATTCCAATTACAATATGCCAAAAAGTGATATAATTCCACACAACCAAGGTAAAATTTTGCAACTGTAATCAAACATATTTTTGCAATACTCACACTAGACATTTTCTCTCTCTAACACTCGCAGATGTTCTAAAGTGACGTCAAGCTGGTTACTGGCTTGTATAATGTAATCAGTAAGAAAAGGTGCACTTAGTTATGAAGTTTACTGAAAGCAATAATGCAAAAAAGAGAGAAGTTTACCCATTTTTGCATGAATTACAGGTATTAAACAGTAAATAATATCCTAAGGTATGGATACCCCCCTCTCTCTCTCTTTAGCAGGTATATACAAGTATACATAATAAACGATATAACACCTATTTTAACGTATTTTGTACATCAAACCGCATGACTAAGTAATTGTGGCAAAAACTTAGCAATCTTGCTGTCATGTATGAGAAACTAAGTTTTCCAAGGCACAATTGTTATCTTTCTCATATTAACGTGATGAATGTTTACACGGTGAAACTAAATTATTATTAATGTTTTAAATGAGAATTATGAAAATTGATTAGAGTATCTGATAAAAATTTTCTTGATTAATTAATGCCAACATGTTCTGAACTTGTATGCATATCAAAACAGACATATTTTGGTTCTTTGAATTAACCAGGTTTTACTGTATATTTTTATTGTAAGTAGTGTACTTGATCTGTACAATAATTTATAATTTTTTTAATATAATAAATTTAAATATTAATTTCTATAAGTTTATTTTAGCAACAGTTTGATCAGTGAATTAAATAACATTGTGTATTCTGTATCCTAACTCAATGGATTTTTTGACATGAACCTGAAATCTTATTTCTTACTTATGTTTGATCTATTTTCCTGAAAATCTTGGAGCTATAAATGACAAAGAGACTAGTGTCCTCCAGATATCAGGGAAGATGGAACATCAGTATGATATCTGATTATTGCTAGATGTTACAAGAGGAGGAAGTAACACAAAAGAAAAGAAACAAAATGTAGTTTTCAAAATAAATGATGATGAATATTCATTACATATAAATATTCTGAAGTTTTTTTTTTTTTTTTTAAATCTGTTTTTTGGGCAGTCTCTCCTCTCACACACACACACACACACACACACACACACACAATGATCCAATTCATCCCTGAGGCTCTCTAAAGAAATGAGGTCAGGGCCGCTTAGTCCAACTTTTTAAAGTGCAGGTCCTCAAACCAGTCCATCACAATGTGAGCAGTATGACATGAAGCAAACCTGTATAAGAATGCACTGCTGATACAGGTATGGGCCTTATCTGACATGTAGGTAACACAATATTAGCATTAGTAAAGGCACATGATGCAAGAAACCAAGCTTATATAGTATCAGCACAAACAAAAAAAAAAAAAAAAAAAACTAAACCTCATTTCACCCATCCACTCACTCCAAATGTTTGTTTGGTTCTGCCTTGAGTCTAAGCTATCAATTTCTACAACAACAGATGGAAAAAAGTTTGTTCCAGCAATTAACCAACCCCTGGCTAAAGACAAATTTCTGCACATCTATTCTACAACTTTCTTTCCTCAATTTGAATTTATGTTCCCTCAGGTTCGTAATCTGAGCAAGAGGAAGAATCCCATCAGCATTGAGCATGCTCAAACCATTCAAGACTTTATACACCTCAATCAGATCACCTCACAGGCCTAGTCTCCAGATACTAATTTGCAAAACTTAAGCCTTTTTTCGTAAGAGCAACCCTAACTTGTTGCCCTTCTCTGTACTCGTTCCAGCAGCTCTACATCCTTCTAAAATGAGGCCTTCAGACCTGTATACAATACTCAAGGTGTGGCCTGACCATTGCCTTATACAAGGGGAGAATCACATCCATGCTAGAAAAATTCCTGTATATCATTTACAAGAGAGCATGAGCTACTCTTGCGGACCATTTGCCCTGCTCAGAAAACTTCATACCTGCCTGCACAATTACATGAGGTCCTTTTCATTCTCTACCACTGTTAGTGTAGTACCACACAGTTGATATGTTACTCTGGGGTTACTACTTCCCATATACAGTACTTTACATTTGTCAATGTTAAACATCAGTTGCCACCTCTCAGCCCATCTGCTCAACTTTTCTAGATCCTGTTGCAGCAGCATACTGTCATTAGTGTCATTAACAACCTTGCTGACCTTAGTATCATCTGCAAACTTGGACATTAAGCTTGATATACCATCATCAGTATCATTTATAAATACAAAAAACAATAATGGACCCAACATTGAACCCTGGGAAACTCCATCACAGTCCATGAAGAGCAGTGTCCATTGATTACCACTCTCTGTCCTCTCCCACCCAACCATCCCTTTATCCATAGCAGCACTTTACCTCCAATGCCACACTGCTCTAATTTGTGCAGCACTCTTCCCTGTGCAGCAGTATTAAAAGCCTTTCTAAGATCCAAATGTATGATATCAAAATGATTCTTTGCATCCAATTCCTTTGTGACCACATCATAGTGATACATTACTGTCATTTAATGATACTGATGTCAAAATACAAGAACATTTTTTGGGTTTTTTTTTTTTTTCCCCCCAATTACAGATACAATGGGAGAAGGTCTTTTTAAATTTTTATTAAAAGAATTAGAAACACTTAATTTAGATATTCACGATATAAGGGGACAAGGTTATGACGATGGGGAAAACGTGAGGGAAACATGCAAGTCTGCAGAAAATAATTTTAAATATAAATCCCAATGCCGTGTTTGTACTGTGCTCGGCCCACATTTTAAATTTAGTGGTAAATGATGCAGCTAAAATAACTCAATGAGACAGTTGATTTTTTTTATATCATTCGGGAAATTTATGCATTTCATGCATCTTCTAAATACAGATGGGATATATTAAGAAAACATTGAAAATTTAATATTAAAACCTATGACACTTGTTGAGAAAGCAGAATTAAAACTATTACTCCTTTGCATTTCCAGCTGGGGAAGTTTACAACAGTTTGGTTGAGTTAGCAAATGACAAAACAACAATACAAACATAAAACATGTAGCACAGTCTTGTGGATAAATATTCAAACATTTAAATTTGCATCTTCACTAACAATTTGGCATGATATTTTATTCAAAATTAATTCCATAAGTAAACTTATGCAAGAATTAATATACAAAAAGTTAATATACAATTATGTGTAGATATGATAAATGACTTTATCACATATTTTAATGAAAAAAAAAATGAAGGTTATAATAAATATTTAGAAACAGCAAAGGAGTTAGCAGATGAAATTAATGTCAATCCAAAATTTCCTGCAGTTCATAGTTTAAGAGCTAGACATAAAAAGAAACAATTTCTTATGAACATGATGAACAAGTACAGGATCCCAAACAAAATTTAAAAATAACTTTTATTACATCATTATAGACACAGATTTACAGTCAATTGAAGCAAGTTTCTCATTATTAAAAGAGCACTATAATTTATTTAGTTTCAAATAACGTTTATGCACTGCTATAGTTTAAAACGACATAAATGATACAACTATTCATTGTGCCCTTGTAGTGAATGTTATTACATTGTAACAGTTTTTCTGTTACAACATAATATTACGTTGCTACCATTTGCTAGAAATTGATGTTTCTAGCAAATGGTGTTCCATCGTAACAATTTTTGCCGAGCACTGCACTGCATAGCAGGTTGCGACTAGTTAAGCACATACACTTACTAGAAGGAATGGCTGACATACAACATGGCACCCCTAACTTCTGCTACCCTTGTGTTTAGCAAAATATCAATGCTGTGCAGGAATAGGCCTGTATATATGAGAATTAAAAAAAAAAAAAAA
The DNA here is from genome assembly GCF_048544385.1 of Mastigoproctus giganteus. Lineage (NCBI taxonomy): Eukaryota > Metazoa > Arthropoda > Arachnida > Uropygi > Thelyphonidae > Mastigoproctus > Mastigoproctus giganteus. The sequence continues at coordinate 21,652,096 of NC_143586.1, read as the reverse complement.
AAAAAAAAAAATTTTAAATCTGAAGTTTTTCAAATGCTAAAAATGCACTCATATTCCCAATGATACCTAATCATGACCACATTCGCACTTCAATTTTTATCATTTCTTTGAGAGTATAAAATTAGTCAGTTGATTTCACGAGAACGACTAATATTTACATCCTCTGTAAGACCTATTCAGCTTTTAAAAGTATGTTTTCCTTCTTTAAATACTTGTCAATTCTTGCTGAAAATATTGGTAACTAATCATACTAACTACATAGTCTAGAGTTGTTCTATTTCTTATTCATAATCATCTTAAATATATGCCCATTTATAGATAATATTTAATAAACTTAGGAAATAACCTTGATTTTATATTACCTTTGTAACCTCCCAAAGAGAAGTACAAATGTAATCCAACATTCCATTACACAGCACCATCTTTTTTTTTCTGCAATTTTTAAGAACATAAGCAAATGTTGCAAACTATCCAAAAACTGGCAGATTTAATTTTTAAGTTGGCCACTCACCAAAGCAGAATATATGAGCCAAAATTACCAAGGTGGAGATTTCACTTCACAGACATAAAATATTTTACATGACTATTATGTGACCAGCTGAAATGCAGCAAATTCCAAGATCCAGCAAGGATCGGGTCTAAAGAATGACAAGTCAACTGTATACATTTGTATACATTTATTAAATATGACTAACCATTGTACTGAGATTCATCCTATAATGAGCATGTATAAAATAAAACCCCGCTTTTCTATCTTGCAATTTCATCTGTTTATTGTGCTACATCCTAATCTTTCCATATCAAGTAGATGCCTCATTGTTGGTCTTCCGTGTGGACAGTTCTACAAAGAAAGTGTATGTGAATATGTATATATATATATATATATTTTAGATAAAAGTGCAATACTATAATTATCAGTTAATCTGCAAATTTAAGAACAACAAATAAATACAAGTGAAAAAGAGTATAAAGAACACCCTTTACAAGTAGTGTAAAGGGTGTTCTTTATTCTATTTTTATTGATATTAGGACATTGCAAGGTGAAAAATTAAAGAGAGGACAGCCCAATGATTAAATTATAAAAAAAGAAATTTGATACAGTGCAAAGGTGTAGCAATGTAGTTCAAAGATAAACTGGAAGTATCCTTCATACTGTATTGAGAAAATCAAAAAATAATAATTAGTGCCAAAAAAAAAAAAAAGTTAAAAAGTGTTGCAATGACAAAAACAGAAAATTCTCTAACTGCCTTTTTAATTTAATAGCCTTTATAGCTAATTGTCTGAGAAACATTATTCAGTAGAAAGTATTAATTAATAAAATCATACTGATAAATATCACACAATAGATTAAGTTATTTTTATTGAAACATCACGATTAAATTGAAAACACCTCAATGCCAACACTTAAGCAATTTTGCAACATCTTTAGAATAAAAGAATAGCATGGCATTAGGGGCAAGTTGCTACAATGGATAAAACGATGGTTGAGTGGGAGAAGACAGAGTGGTAATCAATGGACACTGCTCTTCATGGACTAATGTTATTAGTGGAGTGCCCCAGGGTTCGGTGTTGGGCCCATCGTTATTTTTGTATATTTATCAATGATATTGATGAAGGTATACCAGGCTTAATGTCCAAGTTTGCAGATGATACAAAGGTTGGCAGGGTTCTTAGTGACAGTATGCTACTGCAAAAGGATCTAGAAAAGTTGGGAAGATGAGCTGAGAGGTGGCAATTAAAGTGTAACATTGACAAATGCAAAGTACTGCATATGGGTAGCAGTAACCGCAGAGTAATGTACAAACTGTGTGGTACTACACTCAGAGTAGTGGAGAATGAAAAAGACTTGGGAGTAATTGTGAAGGGCAAAATATGAAATTTTTTGAGCAGTGCAGACAGGCTGCCAGAGCACATCATGGGGTCTTGTCAATGATATACAGGAATTTTGCTAGAAGAGATAAGGAGGTGATTATCCCTACTAGCAAAATCCTTTATACAAAGCAATGGTCGGGCCATGCCTTGAGTACTGTGTACAGTTCTGGAGACCTCATTTTAGAAAGGATGTAGAGTTGTTAAAATGAGTACAGAGAAGGGCAACAAGAATTGTGAGAGGAACAAAGGATTCTCTTACCAAGAAAGGTTTAAGTTCTGCAAATTGCAGCATCTGGAGACTGGACACCCGTGAGGTGTACAAGGCCTTGAATGGGTTGAGCAGGCTCAATGTTGATGGGATTCTTCCTCTTGCTCAGATTACCAACCTGAGGGAGCATAAATTGAAATTGAGCAAAGCCAGTTTTAGAATAGATGTGTGGAAATTTTCCTTTAGCCAGCAGGTAGTTGGTTGCTGGAATAAACTTCCATCTGTTGTTGTGGAAGTGGGTAAAAATAAATTCAAGGATGAACTGAACAAACTTTAAGAGCAAACGACTGTATGAAATGGGATTTTTTTTTTTTTTTTTTTTTTTTGGCTGATGCTTGCTTTTTTGCATCATATGCCTCTACTAATGCTAATAGTTCAAGTTAGAAGTTATTACAGTAGATAATAGGCTACAATGTTAAGATAGCTGAAGTTAGTAGTTAATTGGAATAAATAACAGCTGAATTACATGTAATGTAATGTAATGATGTCAGGTCGAGGTTAGCTACACTAACAGCTGAAGTGCAATAAATAATAATAATAATTACAACAATAAGAGGTTAATTAGAAGTTAATTACAATCCATATCAACTGTATGGATTATCTACTTTAGCATGCAACTGATATCGATTGTAATTAACCACTAATAGAAGCTGTTATTATTCAGAATAATAACTTATACTATTATTCTAACCTTACATAGGCATGAAACAGTGTGTTCCTGAAATGTTGCCAAATTAAGTCTTGGTTTTGAGGTGTGACAAAACCTCACATCGACACACAATTACTCGTTTAATTGTGATATTTTGTTTGTCAATAAAAAAAACTTAACTTATACAAAAAAGTGATAAGTTGATCCTGAGACCGTGCTTATTTTTAAAGCTATACACCAATGCCTTGTGGCCTTAGTTGTCTCAGCACAAATTCAAAAACAGCTCAACCTTTTAGTTCAACTTTATTTAAAATAATATTATTACCTAATTTTATAAGCAAAGGATGAAACTTACCCAGGGTTGTTCAATATCACCCATGTGATGCACCAGCTGTGGGGATAAAATACTCATTTAGAAATTTTTAAAATCTTTTTATGATTACAAATGATCTATCTACACAACTTCAAAATATTCTAAATGAAACAGCAAAAACTAACAACAATGCAAAGTTGGCCCAAGTAACTTCATGACACTTTTACATAAGGTATTACAATCTTCATTAAAAGAAAACTTCAGTAAATGGATAGGGCATGTTTGGAATGATACATAAGTATACAAGTTATGTATAATGATGATACATAAGTATACAAGTTATGTGTAACGATGATACATAAGTATACAACTTATGTATAACGATGATACATAAGTATACAACATGTATAACGATGATACATAAGTATACAACTTATGTATAACGATAACGATGATACATAAGTATACAAGCATATGTAGAGGACAAGTATTTATACCACGCAGAGGAGGAGAATGATAAGTAACTGCTTCCCTTATTGTCGTGGTTTTATGATGCAAAAGATGCCTCAGCTATATTGCACCTATTGCTGACAAAAACAGAACGTGTCTGATTTTCCAACAATTGTTAAATATAGAAACTTTCTTTCTCAAAAACTAAATAGAATTCCTGATGCTAACATGACATTAAATGAAGAAAGGCAAAATTTTAAAAGAACTTTACAGGAGGCTGCAAAAGAGAATGTGAGAGCAAGGTCTATAACGACAGAAAATTCTCTTAACTGCCTCTTTAATTTCTTGGATTTACCATGGTAAACCCAAGAAATTAAAGAGGCAGTTAAAGAAAAGGGAAAAAAAATTATTAGAAATTTCTGGTGAATACAAAAAATAAATTCTTACTGGAATATAGTGAAAAATGCAAGAGGGATAAGGTATGTGTGGTATTGGAAAAATATCAAGTATAGAAAAGATCGGGAACAGATGAAATTAAATCTGAAATGCTGGAAAGAAAATACAGTAAGTTCAATAAGATAATAAAATAAGTCAATAAGTTCTCTCTGAATATTGATTCTTAATAAATATGGTTTTTATAAGGTTAACTTGCTGTTTCCAGGGTGCATCTCTCAGAACTTTAAATCATGATGCCAGCCTTTGATAATCCCCACTTTGGCAGATGAAGGATGTTTATAAAAATGTTGAGAAAATGTTTAGCAGCTGTGTACCAAGAAAGCCATTCACTTTACGGCAAAATGACTGCCAGCAATTTTGCTCAAGCATCAGTTATTTTCTCTTCCAGTTTCACAAAAACTGGAAGAGAATTTTAATTTGTGGACCAATAAATATGCCACTTTTTGCCTTTGCATCAGACAATTTTGGAAACATGGAGTGCATATACTTGAAAGTGTCAACCTTAGGGATCCGCTACTTTAACAAATTGTTTGATCACTCCCAGCTTGATAGAGAATGATGGAAGCAAGGGTGAAAGATGGCATATTTATTGGTCCACAAGTTAGAATTCAGCTGCACCAGGTTGCAACTGAATTCTGGCAGACCACTCTCTTCTGTAGTGCTGATCTACTATCCTGATGTTCCAGAGGCAGAGCAAGAAAGGGAACAGCTTTCTCTGCCTCTGCAAACCCAAATGGAACCCTACCATCTTGAACAGACATCCCATTTATATTGGTCTAACTCAATTTCCTCTGATATGTACTTCACATTTTCAGTCTTTTTTTTTTTAATATGAAAAGCGTGCACAGATGGTTGAAGGTTTCTCGTTGGAAATATGACTCAATGATTCCATCAAAGCTTTCAAAACTTGAGCTACCCTTGAAAAGACCCCCTCCTACCCTTATGGAATATGACCAATACCAATCAAATCAAAACAACAGCACAATGATTCTGCAATGGTTTAAAAATGTGTTTAACTAACATCATTTTCTGTATGTGGAAGTCTTTCAGCTGGGATCCAGCAGCTTTCATTCTTTTAAACAAGATGTCGCATTCTATACTGGATTTAGTTAGAGTTTCTCATAAAGTCATTCAATTCTTACTGATTAGGAAGATGTGGAGCTTTACTTGAACAGGCTTCTATGGTATAATCTCAATTATCCTGTTCACCAGATTCATCATCCAATTCTGAAGATTCTTCTTTGGAAGATGGATTGCAAATTGGCAAGTCTTCATAGTGCAGCACCAGAGCATAAAGAAAGGCACATTGGGATACACTACAGCTTTTTGATCACAGTATTTTTAAGTTCTGATGCATCCACCACAGAAAAGTAGCAGTTATCATGATAGCTTAATAGAAAATTATATACACTTACAACTACCATGAAACCATCTCTCTAAGGGTGACTTGCAACTACAACAGTGGCAATGTGGTATTCACAACATGATCACCTATAGTCATTCCAAAATTGGCTTCATATGAACTACAAAACTTGATGCCTCCAACAATGTCATGCTTCAGACCTATATGATATCCCCAAACACAACAGAACAAGAAATAACTTGCACTCAAGGAAACAAAAAAAGAAAGAAAAAAAAAACTTATTATAAAAATGAGGATAAATGGGCCTGCTATACTGGAATACATAGGATTATAAATAATTAGGCGTATAACCAGTAAAATAAAAGCACAGGAGCTCACAGTCCACCCAAGACTGCCATCAACTGAGGACAATGTACCTACCACCTACATTCCCTACTATCCAGGCATGTCGAGCCAGATCTCAAAAATTTTCCAAGAATACCGCATAAAATGCGTGCAGCTGCCTGGTAGAAACTTACGTTCCCTAGTTTCCAATGTAAAGACCCCAGTCACCCCTCTCTTACGCAGCAGTGTAATATACCACATAGCCTGCAAAGACTGTGACAGCTGCTACATAGGAGAGACTTTGAGACGTCTTCAAGACCGCCTTGTAGAACACGACAGAGCGATTTGCTTTGCTGAGACTGACCAATCCGCAATTGCAGAACACTTCTGGTCCACCCACCACAACCTAAATCCCAATCCCCAGGCGGGACTATGAAGTAATCGACCACTTTTGCCACTGCCTCTGGTTAGAGTCACTCAATATATTGTATAATTTGAGAGCCATGGACCGCTGCAAAGGCATGAGACTACACTTCATCTTAGAGGCAACCGTTTTATGTCTAGACAAGTGCTGGAGAAACTACACACGTCGATGCAGCAACAATGAACACCAGTTTAATGATTGAATGACCTACCTCGTGCCCTCGCACACTTCACTGCATGCACAACTGTGTCCGTTAGAATAATTTTATCTCTAAAGTTTTTATTTTCTGTTGACAAAGAGGCACGTTTAGTCTCGAAACTACAGGTATCTATTTGTGATTAAAGATATTTTTATTTTACTGATTATACGCCTAATTATTTATAATCTTATGGATTCCAGTACAGCAGGCCTATTTATCCTCATACATTCTCTTTATGACCAAAACGTTTACAGTGATTGCATTCAACTGCACAAGTCCTTCAATTTAGTAGCCCGCAACAGGCAACATTTGCACTTTGCGCATAGGTGCAAAACCAACCGCATCATTCCTAAAGGATTTCACTATAAAGCCCCATTTAACAGCACTCGCATGGACCGTGCATGTTTCAACTTCTGCCTACAAACCTTGAAATTGTGGATAACCCATCTCCACTATGAAATCAAGAGAGCTAACTACAATAAATTCAGACTCTTGCAGGAACTACAAGGTAGGATCTTACCTATAATATTTACTAACCTTGTTCATACCATCTGTCGCCAAGCTAACCATATCTCTGATACTTATCGTTCACGACAACAACAGAAATTTGTTAATTTAGACGGAGAAATCCACTCCTCAAGAAAGAACACCCATTCAACTAATACAGCTTCCTTCATTCTAAATCTGAGCAGCAAGCAACTAACCATCGAGCAGCTCAACGTCTTGCCCGCTGGTATAATGTTTGCCGTCGAAGCCACCAATCACACAGCTCGCTATGGGAGTAGAAACAAGCATTACCAACCTCCCTGAAGAAACTACTAATGAAATCCGTTTCAAAACAGCCTCCATCCTCCGAAGCACATGGCCCACCTGCTCAAACCTTAATCACCGTCAGCACGCTGCTCTTTCCTCTATAAGAAAGGACAACACCATCGTCGTGCAAGGGATGTCGTATTAGACCAGTCAGCTTACCGAGAGAAAACCCTGCTCCTCCTGCAAGACCCCCAGCATATATGAACCTGTGACGGATCAGCCCGTCAAAGTCTTAGGACATCTGGAGTCATGCGATAATAAACTTGTGTATGCATGGTTTAAAGCAAAGAAATTTCTGCTTCAACTCAGCGGCTTCTTCATGCCACAGGCTGCCAACTACCGCAGTTTTATGGGTTACCAAAAATCCATAAGCCAGGTGTTCCTCTCCGGCCCATAGTGTCCTGCTGCAATGCACCTACATATGAACTATCCAAATATATTGCATGACTCCTCACACCTCTTGTAGGAAATACCACCCATACTGTCACTAACAGAGGCGAGTTCATTTGCTTTATTAAAGAGCTCTCAATTTCTGACAATGCTGTTATGGCGTCATTTGATGTAGTGTCGCTATTCACATCAATCCCCGTCCAACAGGCCGTAAAGTGCACAAAGAGGCGCCTTGAGAATGACTCAAACCTTCCAAACAGAACATCACTGTCCACTGACGACATCTGTACCACCCTCAACCTGTGCTTGTCGGGCAGCGTCTTTACCTTTGAGGATTCCATATACCAGCAGGTACATGGCACTGCCATGGGCGCCCCTGTTAGTTCCATTGTGGTCAACATCGCCACGGAAGAATTGGAAGAACAGATATTCCTGAACCCCCCAGTACCTATTACGACATGGTGCAGATACGTTGATGACGTCTTCACCGTCATCCCACGTGGCTCTGAAACAACGTTGCTAGAATATCTCAATTCCCTGTTCGTGTTCATCCAGTTCACTCTAGAGTTAGAAGTAGATCTCTCCCATTCCTGGATGTCCTAGTAAAACGCGTGGGCCCACATCTAGAAACCTCAGTATACCGTAAGCCAATGTGGTGCGGACAGTTCAAAAACTACAGATCCGGCCATGTTTCTAGTCATCTCAACAGCACTGCCCGCACTCTATTCTCCAGGGCTTGGAGCCATTCCAGCACAGATGAAGCTAGGCGCAACGAGATTTCTAGAGTGAGGACAGACATGATCAATTGTGGCTACCCAACACACATATTAAACAAGTGCTTATTACAAGCACAGGAGCTCACAGTTCACCCGACCGCCATAAACTCAGGACAATGTACCTACCGCCTACATTCCCTACTATCCAGGCATGTCGGGCCAGATCTCAAAAATCCTCTGAGAATACCTCAGTGTATCCCATCCTCTGAGGGATGGGATACACTTAAATAGAAAGGGTGCAAGAATATTTGCTGATGCTATCGAGGCAGTGTTAGGTGGGTCGGAAAACTGCTAGCTTGGGGGGAGACAAAGACCAATAGATTGACAGTAGCCACTGGCAGAGGTGAAAGAGATTCTTGCACTGCTTCTATTAGAATGAGCAGAAGCCTGAAAACCAAGATGCATGGTATTTCAGAGACTGCTGGGAGCCATTGTGGTACAAGTAAACACATGGGTTGTGTTAGGGTAGCTAAGAATAGAAACAGGTGCAGGTATACTTGCGTGTACACCAATGCTAGGAGTTTAGTAAATAAATTTGATGAATTTGAGGTATTGCTCAAAACATCGAAGGCAGATATTGTTGGGATATCAGAGACGTGGTGTCACACAGATATAAGGGATGCGGAACTGCAATTTGGGGAGTACAACGTCTACAGAAAGGATAGACAGGATAGGAAGGGGGGAGGTGTTATGCTATTAGTTAAGAAACACATAAAAACCAAGGAAGTGAAGCCAGTCGACATCGCTGGACAGTGCAGTGTGGAGTCAGTTTGGTGTGACATAAACATTGAGAGATCAAAATTGAGAGTAGGAGTGTGCTATAGGCCTAATGACTCTGATGAGTATAATAAGGAACTGTACAGGGAAATAGAGTGGGCCAGTAAATCAGAGTGTCTTATAATGGGAGATTTTAATTTCCCAGATATTGACTGGAATTTGGGGGCTGGATACTCACACACTAGCAGGGCTTTTGTGGATTTATTGGATGATTGTTTTCTACATCAGCATGTTCGGGAGGCAACTAGAGGGAGTAATACTCTTGATTTGATTATCAGCAGTGATTCTTCATGCATTAAGAATCTGCAGATAAATGAACCACTAGGTGGCAGTGATCACAGTGTGCTGAAGTGGGATTTACTCAAAGAGGTAACTACCATTAGGGGTAAAGGGAAGGGTTATTGCTTCCGTAAAGGCGACTACGATGGACTGAGACAGTATTTAAATTCTATACAGTGGGACCAACTGATGATGTTACCAACAGCAAATTCAAAATGGGAAGCACTCAAAGAACTTATCTTGGAAGCTACTAGGCTTTACATACCAACTAAGAAATATTGTTCAAGGTTTAGGCCAAAATGGATGTCAGATGAACTAATGAGGCATATGGCAGAGAAGAAAAATGCATGGGATACTTACAAATTAACACATGACACAGAAGCCTATGATAGATACAAGTTGATATGCAACCAAGTTACAAAGGAGGTTAGGCAGGCGAAGGCAGATTACGAGAAATCCTTGGCAAGGGATGCAAAGAAAAACAGCAAAGAGTTCTTTACTTATGTAAACTCTAGAAGGAAAGGGATGAATCAGATTGGTCCACTTGATATTGATGGGTCAAGTGTTGATGATCCTGCTCAGGTGGCTAACAAACTAAATGAATATTTTGCATCGACATTCACACATGAGGAGTTATTCAGCGAGGGGAATGCCAGAGGTGTATTCAACTCTAGCAGTAAGTTACAGAATCTTGAAATAACTGGGAGTAAAGTGGAGGAGAAACTGTTGAAGATAAACACAAGAAAGGCACCCGGGGTGGATGGGATCTATCCAGTTATATTAAAGGAGGCAGCAAAGGAAGTAAGCAAACCCGTAGCCATAATTATGAGAGCTTCCTTGGACTCAGGGGAGGTACCCATAGACTGGAAATGTGCAAATGTGACCCCAATTCACAAAGGAGGATCAAAGGCTGACACAAGTAATTATAGACCTGTGAGCTTGACTTCTGTTCCAGGAAAATTAATGGAGGCACTGGTTAAAGACGCACTGCAGGATCATTTAGACAAGACTTCAGTTATAGCTCAGACACAGCATGGTTTTGTTAAGGGGAAGTCTTGCCTGACCAACTTGATTGGATACTATGATGCAGTCACAAAAGAACTGGATGCAGGGAATAACTTTGATATTATATACTTGGATCTTAGAAAGGCTTTTGATACTGTTGCACATGGAAGACTGCTACACAAATTGGAGCAGTGTGACATTGGAGGCAAATTGCTGCTATGGATAAAGGGGTGGTTGAGGGGGAGAAGACAGAGAGTGGTAATCAATGGACACTGCTCATCGTGGACTGATGTTATTAGTGGAGTCCCTCAGGGCTCAGTGTTGGGTCCATTATTGTTTTCTGTATTTATAAATGATATTGATGATGGTATATCGGGATTAATATCCAAGTTTGCAGACGATACAAAGGTTGGCAGGGTTGTCAAGGACACTACTGACACTATGCTGCTGCAACAGGATCTGGAAAGGTTGAGCAGATGGGCTGAGAGGTGGCAAATGAAGTTTAACATTGACAAATGTAAAGTACTACACATGGGAAACAGCAACCCCAGAGCAACGTATCAACTCTATGGTACAACACTGACAGTGGTAGAGAATGAAAGGGACTTGGGGGTGGTTGTGCAGGCAGATATGAAGTTCTCTGAGCAGTGCAGACGGGCTGCAAGAGTAGCTCATGGAGTATTGTCAATGATATACAGGAATTTTTCCAGCAGGGATAAGGAGGTGATTATTCCATTGTATAAGGCGATGGTCAGGCCACACCTAGAGTACTGTATACAGGTCTGGAGGCCTCATTTCAAGAAGGATGTAGAGCTGCTGGAACGAGTACAGAGAAGGGCAACAAGATTAGTGAATGGAACAAAGTGGTGCTCTTACGAAGAAAGGCTTAAGTTTTGCAAATTACAGTGTCTGGAGACTAGGCACCAGCGAGGTGATCTGATAGAGGTGTATAAAGCCTTGAATGGTTTAAGCATGCTCAATGCTGATGGGATTCTTCCTCTAGCTCAGAATAATCACCTGAGAGGGCATAAATTCAAATTGAGGAAAGACAGATGTAGGATAGACGTGCGGAAATTTGCCTTTAGCCAGCGGGTGGTTGGTTGGTGGAACAGACTTCCATCCCTTGTGGTGGAGGTTGATAGCCTAAATAAGTTTAAGGCTCAGCTGGACAGGTATTTTGAACGAACAGAGGGGTGAAGTGGAAGTGGTTTTTTTTTTTTTTTTGGCTGATGCTGCATAAGCTTGCTTTCTTGCATCAAATGCCTCTACTAATGCTAATGCTAATGCTAATACTGCATAAAATGCGTGCAGCTGCCTGGTAGAAACTTACGTTCTCTAGTTTCCAATGTAAAGACCCCGGTCACCCCTAGGAGAGACTTCAAGACATCTTAAAGACCGCCTTGCAGAACACGACAGAGCGATTCGCCTTGCTGAGACCGACCAGTCCACAATCGCGGAACACTTCTGGTCCACACGGCCTCAATCCCAAGCAGGACTATGAAGTAATCGACCACTCCCGACACTTTTGCCACTGCCTCTGGTTAGAGTCACTCAATATATTGTGTAATTCGAGAGCCATGAACTGCTGCAAAGGCATGAGACTACACCCCATCTTAGAGGCAACCGTTTTATGTCTAGACAAGCGCTGGAGAAACTATGCACGTTCATGCAGCAACAATGAACACAAGTGTAATGATTAAATGACTTACTTCGTGCCCTCGCACGTCTCACTGCACACACAACTGTGTCCGTTAGAATAATTTTATCTCTAAAGTTTCTATTTTCTGTTGACAAAGAGGCACGTTTAGTTTCGAAAGCTACAGGTATCTATTTGTGATTAAAGATATTTTTATTTTACTGGTTATACGCCTAATTATTTATAATTATTATAAAAATGCTACATTCAGCACAAAAATGAAAAATACATATAAGAATCAGCTAAATAAAAAAATAAAAAAAATTTTGATACACTAATGATAAAGCTTTAAAGTTGCACAGCTGATTATACCTTCTTCATTTCATGAGGGGAGAGTGCAGTCCCCACCATTACTGACTTGCGACATGCACGAGATGCAAACATTTGTTGGACTCTGGAAGGGCGACACATTTTTCCCTGTTAAATATAAAGTTGCATTTGTTTATATTTCTGTATTATTTCTCTTACAAGGAAACCTATGAATAGACACTACTAAAATTTTAAAATTCTTCTACTGAATCCTGAATCCACCTATTTCAATTTTTATGAATCTTAACAGTTTCTAACAGGCAAAAAGAGCAAAGTTAATTATTCAGGATAGAGTAGTTAAAAAAAAATCAGAACCTGAACTTACCATATTATCAGTCAACATGAAAACCAGTTCTTCGATGTCTATAAACAATAACATAATATAAAGAATTATATAACAATTTTTAAATTATCAAATTTATTAATCCATAAGAATAAACGAATAAATAAAAATAAAATTTAAATAAAAAATCCATATATTTGGCATGTATTTTTTAAAAATAAAATCTAGATGCTTATAATATGAAATACACATGATATCAAGAAGGAAAACTGGTACAAATAAACGTTCTTTTAAAAGAAAAGGACATGCTGAACTTTTTATTTCCAAGTTTTTTTTTTTTTTTTTTGTGAGAGGCTGCCAACCGAACTACTTGCCACTTTCAGAACATCAATAAGATGAGTTAGTTTTTCATTCTGATTACTTAGGTATTTTTATTTTTTACAAGGATGAGTAGTTCAATGGTTACATTAAAATTAAAATTCTTGTCAGCTTCATCCCTTGCTTGCTGACATCATAGGGTAACACAGCGTTTCCCAAAATTTTTTAGTCACGGAACACTTCATCTCACAATATATTCACAGAACACTTACGACACACAAGTTTAGTGGGAGCCAAAGAACTGTGTGCTAATATTTTATTACATATGACGCATCAGGAGCATCTTTATTTCCAACACATGTAAAGCTGAAATTCAAATAACTGTCATTATACTTTCGTTTTGGTCTTTTATTAGTTGGTTCCTGTTTTTTCACTTCGGATTTCTGGGGAACAAAAGGCTGCAACTGTTCATCCTCATCCTCATTTTGAAGTGTGATAATATTGTAATCGTTTTCATCGACCACAGTTGCACTACTAGAAGTACTTTGCTTCTCATTTTAAAGTTTCTTTTTTCAACCACAAATCTATGGTCACATATTTTAATAATAATATTTTGAAATACTAATAATTATCAAAAAAATTTATAGAAATGAGTTTAGTTATGATATTGGTCACTTCCCCCTCTCCTTCAACCCGTGTACTCCAGGCTAAATTGCATACGAATGGCATACTAGATCACCACATTGCTACTTTTTCGCAGGTGTCATTACCTCAACGCATACTTCGCTATGCAAAGCCCGCCAAAATAGTGTTCCACGGTCTATTTGATTATAAGTCTATGCCAGTATATTAATAATCAACAAAAAATTATGTTAAACATTATAATGATACAAAAGTGGTGTATGCTATAAATATTCAAAATTTATTTATTTTTATAATTTTTAATTTCGAATTTCGTGGAACACTTTTTCACATCTCACAGAACACTAGTGTTCCGTGGAACACAGTTTGAGAAATGCTGGGGTAACATTTGCTTATCAATTCTTGTGGAATGGAATTATAAAAAGTATGTATAACTTGCAAATAGTGTTATATTTACTGTAAATAATAACATAGTTTATTTTATAAAATAATAAAATTATTTTTAGTTTTATAAAATAAATAAACTGCAAAAATCATTAATCATTACAGCAATTGATAGATTACAACACAGTCCAATTAGTGAATTACTTCCTGTATTTAAGTTTATCATAATCATATTGTAGGGTTTTATTATATAAACTGCATCATAATGTAGTATATCATGATATTTTGTAAAAAAATTTGTTTGCATTTTTTTAGTTTTAACTATGGTTAGAATGAAATCCAGAAAGTTGGTGAATGACTTGTAATGGGATGACCAGAAGGAAAGCTGCTACATGCTCCTGCAGGTCAAGATTTTATTATTTGCACTGACTCTCATGAATTTGGACCATCTCTGGAAGGATATAATACAGCCACAGAAACTCTTTGTGTGTATTAGATGAAAAGAAAGCAAAGTAATAAAATGAAAATTTTGATGGGTGAGACAGTGATTGAGAAAAAGTTGATGCTTTAGAGAGAATTAAATCATAGGACTCATGAGGTAGTCACTGGCTGACCACAATATTGATGCCTACGCACATACATATGACTGCAGGGAGAGATCACCAGAGAAAGAAAGCACACTGGTCCCATAGTAAGTTGTAATATTGGGAGATTCAATTGCTACAAAATTGAATCTCCTGGAATTAAATGTTTCACCTATCCTGCTAGGCACAAAAGTTGAATGTTTGTAGAACAATTAACATCTTTTATAACATAATATAAATTGTACAGATAATAAAAAAAATATTAAACACAGACAATCTGAGATATGACTTCATAGTTATGAAGAGATATTTCTTAAATTCCAGCTTCCTTGCATCATTTAGCTTTACAAATATTAATCAATTTCAGCATGGAGAGACCATGCACGATTCATGGGTTTGAATTTTTCTCGGATTGGCTCACACTTGTTGAAAAGATGGGATACTGATGTTATGGAGGAAATCGTAACTCTTTCAGGAAACTACAAACTGGCAAGTTGGAGAGGAGGGGGAGGATACAGAAACAGGTAGATTTCATTTTTGCACTACTTCAAATCATCCTATCTAGACATAGCAGTGCATAGTGGGATAAATACAAAAAAATTTTAGAGTGTGCCTGAACTACAGGAATATCCAAATCAAATATTGCTCCAGAAACCAATGCTGTAAGCAATTATGTGGGATGTGTTAGAATTATGATGAACATAGGAAAAAAAACTCTCATGTGGCAATATACTAATGTTAGGAGTACAGTTAATAAAGCTGAGGTGCCTCCGTAGCCAGGTGGGAAGGAGCAGCAGTGCGTAGCACAAGCTTCTTGATTAGACCGGGGTTCGAGCCCGTCACCACCAAATACGGAAGATGCGGAAAGGTCAGGTCCCGGAGCAATATGGTCTTAGTTGCTAATGCTCCTAAAAAAAAAACAAATAACAATAATAACAATAAAGCTGATGAATTTGAAGTACTGGTTAAATCAATTAATACCAATATAACAGAAACAAGGTGTCATTTTGATATACTGGATGACTGAATCCAGTAATTATAGATCATGGCAGAAGTTGCCTTACCAAAAAGAAATGAACACAAAGTATAAGGAAAACATTTTCATCTGGACAAGACTTCAGTTATAGCTCAGACACAGCATGGTTTTGTTAAGGGGAAGTCTTGCCTGACCAATTTGATTGGATACTATGATGCAGTCACAAAAGAACTGGATGCAAGGAATAACTTTGATATTATATATTTGGATCTTAGAAAGGCTTTTGATACTGTTGCACATGGAAGACTGCTGCACAAATTGGAGCAGTGTGGCATTGGAGGCAAATTGCTGCTGTGGATAAAAGGGTGGTTGAGGGGGAGAAGACAGAGAGTGGTAATCAACAGACACTGCTCATCGTGGCTTAATGTTATTAGTGGAGTCCCTCAGGGTTCAGTGTTGGGTCCATTACTGTTTTCTGTATTTATAAATAATATTGATGATGGCATATCAAGCTTAATGTCCAAGTTTGCAGACGATACAAAAGTTGGCAGGGTTGTTAAGGACAATACTGACGCTATGCTGCTGCAACAGGATCTGGAAAGGTTGAGCAGATGGGCTGAGAGGTGGAAAATGAAGTTTAACATTGACAAATGTAAAGTACTACATATGGGAAACAGCAACCCCAGAGCAACGTATCAACTCTGTGATACTACACTGACAGTGGTAGAGAATGAAAGGGACCTGGGGGTGGTTGTGCAGGCAGATATGAAGTTCTCTGAGCAGTGGTGACAGGCTGCAAGAGTAGCTCATGGTGTATTGTCAATGATAAATAGGAATTTTTCTAGCAGGGATAAGGAGGTGATTATTCCCTTGTATAAGGCAATGGTCAGGACACACCTTGAGTACTGTATACAGGTCTGGAGGCCTCATTTCAAAAAGGATGTAGAGCTGCTGGAACGAGTACAGAGAATGGCAACAAGGTTAGTGAATGGAACAAAGGGTTGCTCTTACAAAGAAAGGCTTAAGTTTTGCAAATTACAGTGTCTGGAGACTAGGCACCAGCGAGGTGATCTGATAGAGGTGTATAAAGCCTTGAATGGTTTGAGCATGCTCAATGCTGATGGGATTCTGCCTCTTGCTCAGAATAATCACCTGAGAGGGCATAAATTCAAATTGAGGAAAGACAGATGTAGGATAGATGTCCGGAAATTTGTCTTTAGCCAGCGGGTAGTTGGTTGGTGGAACAGACTTCCATCCCTTGTTGTGGAAGTTGATAGCCTAAATAAATTTAAGGCTCGGCTGGACAGGTATTTCGAATGAATGGAGGGGTGAAGTGGAAGTTTTTTTTTTTTTTTTTCTGGCTGATGCTGCATAAGCTTGCTTTCTTGCATCATATGCCTCTACTAATGCTAATGCTAATTTTTATTAGGAAATTCAAAGGTTAAAAGGCATCAATTAAAAAATAATATTACTACAGAAACTATTCAAAGTTTCCTCTATCATGCCAAAAATGTAAAATACTACCCCTTTCAATCACATATAGCAGAGCAAAAGCCTCTGTGCACGTGGAATTATGTACATCAATGCCTTTATGTGCACCACTTCTCTTGGCTTCTGGGCTATATCTTTTTTGATGCCTTACATGGGGTAATCAGAGAGGATTAAATACAGCTACATAGGTGTCCATTCAACCAATCATCCACGATATCACAATTCATACAAAGAATGCTCAAATTCAATAACATACGAACGTCACATTCATAAAATGGTGGAGCCACTTTGTTGCCATGTTAGGTGCTCAGAATTTCGATTATTTGTCAGTTGAGGCAATGTGTTCTGAAACAGATCCACATCTCCATACAGTTGTATGAAGTACAACAGTGCCAACGGACACTAGTTTCAGCATCTTCTTTAAAGATGATAAGTAGGCATTGCTTTGCTCTTTTTCTATAGTCACACTATTGCCAGAGCTGATATCTGGCTCTATAGAATTCAGACTCTAAACTGTATAATATAAACATTATTATTAAGTTAACATTAGAAATATTTCCTCGTAAATAGTACTTGTAGCTAAAACTCTGATTTTACTCTGTAAGTTTATGAACAAAATAAATGTTTTTACAAATGCAATTAGTCATAAACTTACCTTTATCCTGTATCTTCTTGGTTTATTTTTTGGTTTTAAAATATATAATATAAAAGTGAAGCCTTTAACGGTAAAACAAAACCATCTGTTTGCATTTGTGCAAAATACACACCTTCATTAGTGCTACTGTTACTTCTACATGCACATGTGAATGATGGGTGATCAGTAATGCTGGGAGCAACAATAATAGAAACAGAAATACAATAACTTTGAAATGGAAGTGATACAGTTTTCTGAAAAGTTATTAATGGTAGGTAGAGTTGAATCTGAGTTATAGAAGTATAGTTTTATGCTAGGGTGTTTGAAAATTCTGATTGTTTATTCTCGGCAGATACTTGGAAAGTGTTTATTTAAACAAATAATTGCTTGAAAACAAGTTCTTAAACTGAATGTTGTGGCCTGCTTAAAGAAACAGTTAACAACCCACATAAAAACTTCATTTGACTGAAATAAAAATGCCTACACACATACATACACTGAGTGATCACTGAATTATGACCACCCCTATGAAAACTGAATGCAACATTGACCATGTGAGGTATGAGAGTGCGCAGTTAGCCAATTTACGTAGCATAGATAAGATGTCAGTAGTTCAGTAGGTAGTAAAATTCCAAGCGTGATGGGTAAAAGGATTTATCGGACTTTGATAAAGGACAGTTTGTGGGTGCTCGACAAGCTGGTGCCTCGATTTCCCAAATGGCTGAACTAGTGGGGGTGTTCGAGAGCTGCCATCGTTAGTGTACCAGGACTGGCATCAAAATGGTCAAACAACGACCCGACGGCAAAACTGCAAAGGTCAGCGAAAGGTTGATGTTAGAGGTGAGCGCCGGATCCGACAATGCGAACAGGCACAGCACTGTTGAAGAGTTGCCTACCCAATACAACATGGGCCAACCCAGCGCAATATCTGGCATGACCATGTGTTGCACGCTCGCACATATGAGCTATACCAGCAGACAATCCCTACAGCATCCTCTCCTAACCAAGGTTCATCAGTGTAAAAGACTCGCCTGGTGAAAAGAGCATGCAAGTTAGATGTTAGAAGACTGGAAGAAGGTGTGCTGGTCAGATGAATCACATTATTAACTCCACACCATGGATGGTCGTTTACGGACTTGGCGTCAACAACATGAAGCTCTTGATCCATCATGCATGGTATCAAAAGTGCAGGCCGGTGGAGGCAGTTCTATGGTGTGGGGCATGTTTCTCTGGCAGGAACTTGGACCCCGTGGTGCATGTGGAACAAGGTATAAGTGGTCTCAGCTATCGTTAACTGCTTGCTGAATGTGTACACTCCGCTATGTTACACCTTTTCCCGAAGATGACAATGCACCGAGCCATTGGTCAGAAATGGTTTGAGGAACACAGTTCTGACTTCCAGCATATCGATTGGCCTCCGAACTCCACTGATATCAATCCCATAGAGCACTTGTGGGACACTATGGAAAGGCATATCAGGCGTCTGGATACACCAATCACCTCTATACCTGCATTGCTGACCGCATTACACACAGCTTGGTTGCCCATACCTTGCAAACGCATCTGACATCTTGTTGAATCAATGCCATGTCGGATAGCTGCTGTACTGAGGGCAAAAGGAGGACCTACGAAGTATTAGGTAGGTGGTTATAATTCAGTGATCACTCAGTGTATGGCTGCCAAAGCATTTGTATCAAAACATAATATGCCATGTGTTAGAGTTGGTATTAAAATTTGGTGGTCACATAATCTTACGAAAGAAAAGGTTTTAACATTTTGTCAGAGAAACCAACTATAAATATTTAATTAAAGGGATGATACTAATTTTAAATTTGACTTGGTGTCTTTCATTCTGAAGTCTGAAATGAGGGATTGTTAAACAAGCTATAGAGATAGAAACCTAAAAATTTGGGACCTGTAAATATCTGGGGAACCCAATTGGATCATTACACCAAACAGTTTACTGAAGTGTAGAAATGAACTTTGGATAGTTATATTTCTTTTTATGCACAGTCATAAAATAAGGAACCTGAATCCTATAACTAATAATAAGATAGAGAAACTGTTTAATGTATTTACAGTGTTTCTCTTCAGTGAATTTCATTATGCCTAACACTTTCTATTTCAATAAAAAGAAGTGTCACATTATCAATAGAGACAGCAACAGTAATAAGTTGATTTGGTAAGTGTAACTTTATTGCACAAACAACACAAAACTGTAAATAAAATAAAAAATTAAGCATATTAAGCAAAAATTTCCAAATTAACTTAAGCTAACAATACCTTCTTTGCCAAAACTCCAGTTGCTGGAAACAGGAACTGAAATTAACTGTACTTTGTGGCCAGTTTGGGCTGATTCATTTAATGCAAATTTAAATCCATTTTTTTCAAATATTTCCAGATTTTCTAAGAGCACAATCTCACCAGCTGCAGTCAATTCCAAATTCTGGGGACTAAGTAATGATAAAGTTTAAAAAATAAAATAGTTTATAAATTTGTAAAACTGATATTGTTATTGCAATCGATTCACAAAGCATTTGTATTTACTGTTAAATGATAGTAATTGTAAAATACTAATTGCATATTTATCTATCAAAGAGATAAGCACATTTCAAAATGTAAGATATATTCTTGACAACATCTGAAATATAATTTCCAGTAATGTAATTAATTTAATTTTATTTTTTGATGATAATGGAGGTAGAGGGGAAGGTGTAAGCCTGCAAGATCACAAACATTTTTTAATTGGGAAATTTTTTTAATCACCTGTTGGTGATTTCATAAAGTGCACTTGGTGATTAAAAAATTCCAAATTAAACAAGGGCACTTTATCAAATCACACTGCAATGCAGCTGCTGATTGCAGATATTGACTTCTAACCTAAACTAACACAAATCAAAATATAGTTTTATAATCGATGCACTAGTTCAGTAGCCTGACTAGGCAATATGCAGAAGTAACACAAATTTTAGTCTATATTAAAATGTTATTTAAGAAACTAAACACTATGTGATAATTTATTTTGATTTCATTGGAATAGAAATAACCACATAGTTTAGAGAAATAGTATAAGACCCAAGTGAAGTTTCAGGATACCACTAAAAAGAATTATCCAACTTTCTTTTGAAAATAGACAAAATAACAAAATTCCTAAAGTGTATCCTGAAACTATGTTGAACAATTTAAATCTAGTTTATGAATAATAAATTGCAACACTCCTTGAAATTTTACTTTAAACACTCCCAGAAGTTTATTTTAAATATTAAAATAATATTAAAATGTTATTATAACATATCCTTTCTCATTCTCCTATTCTTGAAACAGTTTTGGGAAATAAAAATAAATAAAAAAGACTTTCCGGTTTCTTTAAATTTATTTTTATATTTAAATGTTTCATTTTTAAAGGACACATAAAAACATGACTTTTAAGATCTAGCTGTGTTATGAAACTGACAATGAATTAACTAGCTGAACTTCCAAAGAATTAGAATCACTTTACAGAAGTATATAAGAATAGTGTTTGTTTGAATAATTTTTTTTTTATAACTGACTATTCAAATATGATCTGATTATGATTGTCAAAAAAATATTCTCAGTCTGATATGAGCTACATCTTCCAGAAAATAAACCTATACTCTGAGAGAATCCTATTACTTTTACAGAGTTTCTTCATATATTTTTGCACAGGTACATAATGTAGCATTTCTTGTCAAGCGGCACCAGGGACCCCCCCAACTCCACGTACTGTATTCTGTTGCAGTACAAACTCTGTAAAGACTAGAGATAGTGTAAGTTTATATGCAGTCTGTGTAGTATATGTCAGGTTATGTTGGTCTGTTGTTCCTCTGGTCGTTTAGCTGTGGAGCCACTAGGGGCCCCTGCAGCTAAACTATTAAAAATTTTAAACTAAATAGAGTAAATAAAGGAATTAGAATAAAAAATTAAATATAAACTGCTAAGAAAATGATGCAGTACTAATTGGCAGAAAATTAAAACAATTTGCAAAGAATGATATATTTTAATAAAAAACAAGCAAAGGAAATTTCCATATTATACTCTTTTGTTTGTTTATTTTATTTTATTTTTTATTGAAATATAGAAAACAACAGCAAAAGCTATTCAGATGTAAATTAGAATTAGAAGGAAAAATGACAGAACAAGTAATGAAGTTTAAGTACCTAGTAAACGCAGATAAACAGTTCAAGAATAACTCATGAAGAAGCAGGACAAGCATTGAAAGCAAGTAATATATTGGGGGCAGAGGGGTAAATAACATAATTTAGAACCCAAGCATAAAATATATAAAACTATAGTAACACTATAATAACATATGAAGGCTCAGACACGAGGTAAAATGGAAAAAATAAAACAAATAAATGAAACCATAGAAATGAAAACAGTAAGGAAAATGACTAAAAAAATGAGATAAAGTTAAAAGTGAGAAAATTAGGAAACAATGTAAAATACAACCTATTAATGAATGGATATATATATATATATATATAGAATATCATTAGAAAAAGTAAATCAATCCAATAATAAGAATACCATCAAGGACTTAAGAAAACGCAAAAAAAAAAAAAAAAAAAAAAAAAAAATTATTATTATCGCTTTTTACCGACAATCTAGATGACTTCAACTGGGGCCAACCACCCAGAATGAAGGCAAAAAACGACAAGAAGTTCTCTGTTTCTGTGATGATCAATATATGCTAAGTAATTTAAATCTAAACCAAATATAAACCAGTATAGGCCGAACATAAATCGAATATAAATAAATCGAATGAAGATAATTAATTAAGAAAAATTTTGAAATATTAGAATCAAAGGTAAGAAATATAAGTAAAATATAAAAATGTAAGCATATATTAATCATCGTTGACCCGACAGAGAACGTAATTTAAGGATTAAAACAAGATTAAATATATAATACATACTACATTTGACCGTATCTAGGACATAATGTAATAGTCGTCAAAATAATATGTGGTGCCCCCTATGTGATGGATACGGTAAAAATAAATAATTAAATTAAATTAACGCAAAGAGAAACATGCAGATAGTAAGAAGAAAAACTAAAGGAGTAGGAAAAATAGAACCTGAACTCCACAAAGGCGAAAAATAGTGGTATAGATAAGAAATAGTTTCTCCTACGTCCTCGGATTGCCCTAATAATTTCGGAGAAATAAAAATAAAGAGTGTAGGACAGCTTAAAGGCATTACAAGATATAAGTTGTGGCTCGGGTATGCCCGGGATCGCAAACCCGAGCCACAACTTATATCTTGTAATGCCTTTAAGCTGTCCTACACTCTTTATTTTTATTTCTCCGAAATTATTATCCACTATTTTTCGCCTTTGTGGAGTTCAGGTTCTATTTTTCCTACTCCTTTAGTTTTTCTTCTTACTATCTGCATGTTTCTCTTTGCGTTAATTTAATTTAATTATTTATTTTTACCGTATCCATCACATAGGGGGCACCACATATTATTTTGACGACTATTACATTATGTCCTAGATACGGTCAAATGTAGTATGTATTATATATTTAATCTTGTTTTAATCCTTAAATTACGTTCTCTGTCGGGTCAACGATGATTAATATATGCTTACATTTATATTTTACTTATATTTCTTACCTTTGATTCTAATATTTCAAAATTTTTCTTAATTAATTATCTTCATTCGATTTATTTATATTCGATTTATGTTCGGCCTATACTGGTTTATATTTGGTTTAGATTTAAATTACTTAGCATATATTGATCATCACAGAAACAGAGAACTTCTTGTCGTTTTTTGCCTTCATTCTGGGTGGTTGGCCCCAGTTGAAGTCATCTAGATTGTCGGTAAAAAGCGATAATAATAATTTTTTTTTTTTTTTTTTTTTGCGTTTTCTTAAGTCCTTGATGGTATTCTTATTATTGGATTGATTTACTTTTTCTAATGATATTCTATAGACATTGTGGGTATATTGCATGATTGCTTGCAACTGCATTAACCCATAAATATTAGTTATTGTCTTTTAACTTTCTTGCTTTGCTTTATTTCTTGCTTTCCTTTTATCACTAATATAACTATTAATATATATATATATATATATATATATATATATATATATATAAGAGAAAAAACATAAATAGGATGTATAATGATAGGTGGGCAAAAATAGTAAATAACCCATTGGCAAACAAAGTAGAGCAAGACAAAGAAGAAGATGGAAGGATGATCTATCCTAAACCAACAAACAGTATGCTTAATGGGAAAAGAAGAAGAGTTGAATGACCATATTAGAGATCTAGCCCTCTTCTCCAAAGATAAAAGCTAAACTTCTTGCCTCGACACTAAAGCAGAGACACTTGGTTAAGAAATACTTGTTCAAAGTGTCTCATGATTGAAAAAGAAATCAAGTTTTGGTGACATTCTTTACAATAGAGAGTCTGCTCTGTTACTGCCATGATGTCAATAGAGTGTTTAGGGAATTGTCATACATACCACATCTGAATGGCACCTCTTCACTGATTCCTCACAGCAAGGTTTGAAAGCTGTTTTCTTGCATTATGGGAACTTAAAATCATCAATCCCCATTGCACACTCTGTTCATCTAAAAGATGAAGACCATTTGAAGCAATTCAATACAACAATCATCAATGGAATATGTACTCTGACCTAAATGTCATTGGTATGTTATTGGGAATGCAAGGGAGGTTCACAGAATATTGTTATTTCTTATGCCTATGGGATAGCTGCCCTGCCAAGACCATTACATCAGATGTGACTGGCTTGAGAGAGAGCACACATGAGCCACAAATGAGTAGTGTGCAATATGTTCCATCAATGAAAATTTTCTTTCCACCTCTCCACATTAAACTTGGCCTAATAAAGAGATTTGTGAAAGTGATGGGAAAGACAAATTCAAGTGGATTTCATTATTTAAATGAGAAATTCCACAGATCAGTGTTGCAAAGTGAAAAAGGGAATCTGTGTGGGGTTCAAATGAAAGATATAGCTTCCAACTTTTGACTCAAAAAGTTGGAGATCAGGCATTTGTAAGCAGGAGGACAGGTGAAATATGGGAAGTTTATCACTTGTCCTCCTGCTTAATGAAATCACTCCAGCTTACATTAAGCAGGAGTGATTTCATTAAGAACTGAAACTGTTTAAATCTATCTTTCCTCTTTTTTTTTTTTTTTTTAGCATTTCTTTCTATATATTTCTAAATTCCATGAAATATTCATCCACTTTCCCAAGAGGACATGCAGTTCCCTTTTTGGCACACAAATTACCAAGACAACAAAGAGCCTATTACCATCAACTGCCTCAATCTCCTCTTTTAATACCCTTGTTACTCGAATTTTTAGTCCCTATCACAATGGCTGCATTATCAATGCTGAGTGATAGAAAGTATTTTGAAGGAATTCCACATGCTTTCAGGTTGTTGAGAAGAAAGTATAATGTTGTGTCCTGTAGAGTCACCTTCCAGTGCTGGCAATAAGGGCAAACTGCTTTCAATTTTTTTTTATTTATTTATTTTTGTTTTAACAAAAGGTCACCTCAATGGGAAACAGCCTGGAATCACTTTGTTACTGCTGTCTGTACCAATCAAAAATGGCCCATTTTTCAAAGCCATCATTACCTCTTCTTTCCCTATTTGTGTAATTTCATTTACAATGCCTGCTGTTTTTGTTCTTCTACAACTGTATTTTTTGCTATTTTGCTATTGGGAAACATATTTCTAAATAATACACTTGCTCAATCAGCACAGCACAACCCAAAGGAAGATTATGTTCTATGATAAAAGATGCAAATGCAATTTTCTTTGCATCTTTTATCAATCATTCAGCATGTATATCATCATTGCCATGAAATGCAACATCTACCTTTGCATTTTTCAAAGGTAGATGTTGCATTTCATGTCAAATGCATTTCCTTTAATGCCTGCAAGCTGCTGTTTTGCTATTTATACTCGTAATTACCCCTTATATATATACATACAAGGGAATATCAAAACGTTCATATCCTTACATGATAAAACATCAGTAGGAAGATGCCATTTTTAATATAAATTGTCACATATTCACTAACTAACATGTGAAATTTCATTCCTGTAGGTGATCGTATACACCACAGGTGGAGCCCAGAAACTAAGGAAGGATGCTATGGTTAACAAAGTGGAGTATCAAGCAGTGATCAAATTCCTGCATTTGCAGGAGAAGAAAGCTCAGGAAATTGACGAAGAAATGAAAGCTGTGTATGGGCAGAACTGTCTATCCTAGGACACTGTAAAAAAGTGGAAACGGGAGTTCCAGTATGGTCGTACAAGTGTCTTTGACGAGCCAAGGGAAGGAATGCCATCAACATCCACAGACAGTGAGGCGGTTGCAAAGATTGAGCAGCTGGTGATGAGTGATAGACGTGTGATAATTCATTTCATCGCAAATGCAGTGGGAATTAGTTATGGGTCTGCCCACAGCATTTTACATGACCATCTGCACATGTCTAAGGTCTCCACATGAGGGGTTCTAAGATTGCTGATGCCTTTGCAGAAGCAACGTCGAATGCAATGTTCTTGCCAACTGTTGGATTTGTGCTACTGCAGCACCCACCCTATTCTCCTGACGTAGCACTGGCGGACTTCTTCTTGGTTTGAGAAATGAAGAAACCATTGCGTTTCTTCACTTTGATTTGTCTCAGGAAGTCATAAATGAAGTGGAATTGTGTTTTCAGACAAAAAGTGGGGACTTTATGATCAAGGCATTAAACAACTGATCCATAAATGGATCATAAGTGGAACAGGCCCTTTTGCCAGGGGCAAACGTCCGCTCTACAAAGGTCCGGCATCAACCTTGATGACGTTGTACAGCGGATATCATCTTTTAAGGGCACAAAAGGTGATATAGTTGTACACGTTGGCACTAATGATATTAAGAGTAGGAGACCAGCAGAATTACTTAACAAGTACAGGTCACTGTTGAAAAAAAGCTGTGAATTAGGGTTTAATTTGAAAGTGTCTGCAATTCTGCCCAGACACGATAGGAGGGAGTATATGATGAGAGCCTTGTCGATCAATTTGGCCCTGGAAAGATTGTGTGCAAGGCTCAAGGGGTAGAATTTTTTTCAGCCTGGTCTGTATTTGTTAACAGGAGAGCCTGCTTCTACAGGGATGGGATACACTTAAATAGAAAGGGTGCAAGAATATTTGCTGATGCTATCGAGGCAGTGTTAGGTGGGTCAGAAAACTGCAAGCTTGAGGGGGGGGAATACAAGGACTAACAGATTAACAGTAACCACTGGCAGAGGTGAAAGTGATTCTTGCACTGCTTCTATTGGAATGAGCAGAAGCCTGGAAAACAAGATGAAGGATATTTCAGAGACTGCTGGGAGTCACTGTGGTACAAGTAAACACATGGGATGTGTTAGGGTAGTTAAGAATAGGAACAGGTGCATGTATACTTGCGTGTACACCAATGCTAGGAGTTTGGTAAATAAATTTGATGAATTTGAATATTGCTCAAAACATCAAAGGCAGATATTGTTGGGATATCAGAGACGTGGTGTCACACAGATATAAGGAATGCAGAACTGGAATTTGGGGAGTACAATGTGTACAGAAAGGATAGACAGGATAAGAAGGGAGGAGGGGTTATGCTATTAGTTAAGAAACACAAATTCCAAGGAAGTGAAGCCAGTTGACATCGCTGGACAGTGTTGTTGTTGTTATTGTTGTTGTTATTTGGTATTTAGGAGCATTAGCAACTAAGGCCATATTGCTCCGGGATATGCGGTGGTCATTCCCTGACCTTTCCGCATCCTCTGTATTTGGTGGCGACGGGCTCGAACCCCGGTCTAATCAAGAAGCGTGTGCTACGCACTGCTGCTCCTTCCCACCTGGCTACGGAGGCGCCGCTGGACAGTGTAGTGTCGAGTCAGTTTGGTGTGACATAAGCATTGGGAGATCAAAATTGAGAGTAGGAGTGTGCTATAGGCCTAATGACTCTGATGAGTATAATAAGAAACTGTACAGGGAATAGAGTGGGTCAGTAAATCAGAGAGTCTTATAATGGGGGATTTTAATTTCCCGGATATTGACTGGAATTTGTGGGTTGGTCACTCACACAATAGCAAGACTTTTGTGGATGTATACATCCAATACATCCACAAGGCTTTTGTGGATGTATTGGATGATTGTTTTCTACATAAGCATGTTCAGGAGGCAACTAGAGGGAGTAATACTCTTGATCTGATTATCAGTAGTGATTCTTCATGCATTAAGTATCTCCAGATAAAGGAACCACTAGGTGGCAGTGATCACAGTGTGCTGAAGTGGGATTTACTCAAAGAGGTAACTACCATCAGGAGTAAAGGGAAGGGTTTTTGCATTAGGAAAGGCAACTACGATGGTCTGATACAGTATTTAAATTCTGTACAGTGGGACCAACTGATGATGTTACCAACAGCAAATTCAAAATGGGAAGCATTCAAAGAACTTATCTTGGAAGCTACTAGGCTTTACATACCAACTAAGAAATATTGTTCGAGGTTTAGGCCTAAATGGATGTCAGATGAACTAATGAGACATATGGCAGAGAAGAAAAATGCATGGGATACATATAAATTAATGGGTGACATGGAAGCCTATGATAGATATAAGCTGGTCTGTAACCAAGTCACAAAGGAGATTAGGCAGGCAAAGGCAGATTATGAGAAATCCTTGGCAAAAGAGGCAAAGAAAAACAGCAAAGAGTTCTTTACTTATGTAAACTCTAGAAGGAAAGGGATGAATCAGATTGGTCCACTGGATATTGATGGTTCAACAGTTGAGGATCCTGCGCAGGTGGCTAAAATCTGAATGAGTATTTTGCATCTACATTCACACACGAGGAGTTATTCAGGAAGGGGAATGCCAGAGGTGAAGTAAACTCTGGCAGTGAGCTAGATGATTTTGTAATAACTGTGAGGAAAGTGGAGGAGAAATTGTTGAAGATAAACATAAAAGAGGCAACCGGGTGGATGGGATCTATCCAGTTATATTAAAGGAGGCAGCAAAGGAAGTAAGCAAATCCTTAGCCATAATTATGAGAGCTTCTTTGGACTTTGTACCCATAGACTGGAGATGAGCAAATGTGACCCCAATTCACAAAGGAGGATCAAAGGCTGACACAAGTAATTATAGACCTGTGAGTTTAGCTTCTGTTCCAGGAAAATTAATGGAGGCACTGGTTAAAGAATTACTGCAGGATCATCTAGACAAGAATTCAGTTATAGCTCGGACACAGCATGGTTTTGTTAAGGGAAAGTCTTGCCTGACCAATTTTATTGGATACTATGATGCAGTCACAAAAGAACTGGATGCAGGGAATAACTTTGATATTATATATTTGGATCTTAGAAAGGCTTTTGATACTGTTACACATGGAAGACTGCTGCACAAATTGGAGCAGTGTGGCATTGGAGGCAAATTGTTGCTATGGATAAAGGGATGGTTGAGGGTGAGAAGACAGAGAGTGGTAATCAATGGACACTGCTCATCGTGGACTAATGTTATTAGTGGAGTCCCTCAAGGACACTACTGACGCTATGCTGCTGCAACAGGATCTGGAAAGGTTGAGCAGATGGGCTGAGAGGCAAATGAAGTTTAACATTGACAAGAGTACTACATATGGGAAACAGTAACCCCAGAGCAACGTATTAACTCTGTGCTACCACGCTGACAGTGGTAGAGAATGAAAAGGACCTGTGGGTAATTGTGCAGGCAGATATGAAGTTCTCTGAGCAGTGCAGACGGGCTGCAAGAGTAGCTCATGGTGTCTTGTCAATGATATACAGGAATTTTTCTAGCAGGGATAAGCAGGTGATTATTCCCTTGTATAAGGCGATGGTCAGGCCACACCTTGAGTACTGTATTCAGGTCTGGAGGCCTCATTTCAAGAAGGATGTAGAGCTGCTGGAACGAGTGAATTAGTGAATGGAACAAAGGGTTGCTATTACGAAGAAAGAGCAACCCTTAAAGTTTTGCAAATTATAGTGTCTGGAGACTAGGCACCAGCGAGGTGATCTGATAGAGGTGTATTAAGCCTTGAATGGTTTGAGCATGTTCAATGCAGATGGGATTCTTCCTCTTGCTCAGAATAATCACCTGACAGGGCATAAATTCAAATTGAGGAAAGACAGATGTAGGATAGATGTGTGGAAATTTGCCTTTAGCCAGCAGGTAGTTAGTTGGTGGAACAGATCCCTTGTTGTGGAAGTTGATAGCCTAAATAAATTTAAGGCTCAGCTGGAGATAGGTATTTCGAACGAACAGAGGGGTGAAATGGGAGTGTATTTTTTTTTTTTTTTTTTTTTTGGCTGATGCTGCATAAGCTTGCTTTCTTGCATCATTTGCCTCTACTAATGCTAATGCTAATAAATGGGAGAAATGTGTTCTATATGGAGAGTACATAGAATGGGATTAAATTTCTTGTGAAGTTTCACCTTTCTAGGTCTATTATTTCTAGGTAAAGAGTATGAACTTTTTGATACTCCCCTTATATATGGCAGATTATACCCCATCGTATATGGCAGTTTATATATTAAGGATTATTTTTTCAATGATGTTATGACTCAGGAAGTTACTTCTATAACGATGTGGCTTCATAAGAAAACAGTCAATCACATGATGGTGTGTGAGTGAAAAACAGTTCTAATTACATACTCAATTTTCCCTACAAAACTGAAATCTGCCCTTATAAAATTTCATTCACTGACTGGTATTTTTGCAACTAACCATTCTGTACAAAATGGTTAGTTTCCAGAACAGATGACAGTAAAAATCTTGGATTTTCCTGTGGTCATAAATATCATGAG
The DNA here is from genome assembly GCF_048544385.1 of Mastigoproctus giganteus. Classification (NCBI taxonomy): domain Eukaryota; kingdom Metazoa; phylum Arthropoda; class Arachnida; order Uropygi; family Thelyphonidae; genus Mastigoproctus; species Mastigoproctus giganteus. Next base: position 21,621,578 of record NC_143586.1, on the reverse strand, counting down.
AAAGAGATATTCAAGAAAGAGCAAAGAGTTACTTAGCAAAGACATTACTTATTATTGTGTTTTTAACTAAAATATTGAGTTAGAAAAAAATTGATTTCAACTAGATAATTCAAGTTGAATTAAGTCATTTCTCATACAGAAGAATAAGTCCCTCACTACAGTATGGTATAGAAAAGCATTAATGAGAACTCCCTGCCTATAAATATATTTATTTAATGAACAGAATTTCAAAAAATTAAATATATTTATTTTTAAAATATATTAAAATATATAGTATTTCCATCAAACAAAGAATATATTACTTAGTACTTACTGTAAGAGCTTCTGAGTATCCAAAATTGTATTTTTCTGCAGCATTTCAAAGTTATATTTTTCATCAGTAGCATGTTGGTCGATAATGAATAGATCAGATTCCAACTTCACAATGATGAAACCTAAATTAAACTTCAAATACAGAGAAGCTGTTTATTTTTCAAATAAAGAATATTTTTAAAATTTTTCCATAATTTTTCAAATATATAAAATTTGCAGTTCAACTAAAACTTGGATTTCAATTTAGAAGGATGGTGTACAGAAAAAGATTTCAGTGGCAAATTTGCAAATATGATATAAAATTTCAAATATACAACTCTTGAAACATTTATATGATATAGTTTGATATTCTCTTTTAATCTACACCATTTTTAAATTTCTGAAATAACTTTTAATGATATAATTTGTTAGTAGAAAAATTACATATATCACTACAATACTATTATTTTTACTCTTAAAAAATTATCAATGCTTCATGCAAAAATGCTTCACTGTATATCAGTGAATATTAACTTTACTGTATATCAGTGAATATTCTGATCTTATGATTAGAATATTCCTTGATCTAACAAGTACACAGAAGTAAAACAATAAAAATAAACATATAAACTGCATATTTACACATAAAATAATAAAACTGTTCAGTTAAAATATATTAAAAGTAGGTTAAAAACAGTTGAAACAAATGGTACAAGCTTTGACATCCCAGGATGTCTTTGTCAACCACAAAATTGTAGAGCAATGATACAACAAATAAATAGGTAAATTAAGCCAGACCACAGCAGCAGCATGGGAGAATCAGCATTGTGTGGCTTAAATACTCATGTAGCAACTATGATGCCATCTTCTATCCTTCTGGGTTATGACTTGCTCAAAAACAGAGTTAATATAAAGTCCTAATTTAAAGTTTAAAGCAATGTAAAGTGACTTCAACCAATGGTGATGATATGCTTACATTTCCACCATCCCACCATTGGCTTACATTAATGGATTATATTACCACCATCCCACCACTTGCTTTAACTGTTTTTGAGCAAGTCATAACCCAGAAAGATAGCAAATGGTATCAAAGAACATTCCATGAGTAGTTAGAGGCCACGTAATCCTGATCTTTCCATGATGCTCTGGTACCACTTCATTTATCTATTTGTTATAACGTTTCTCTATGATTTTGCAGTTGAAAAAGCATCCTGAGATGCTGAAAGCTACCATCTGTTTTAACTTTTTTTTTATCTTACTTTACTGCATTTTACCTCTGCATACTTGTTGACTGGAGATTAGTATTAGTATTATACTAATCTCCCAACCCAGAAGGCCTTCATTCTAAACTGTAATCTTACCTGACCTATTATATCCATATGTTTGAATGAGTCCTTCCTAAAACAAAAGAAAAAAAAAAAATTACACTGAAATTTTCAGCTGTCTAATAGCCTTTAATAGTTGATTAGTGTTTAAATTACTTTGATTTTAGTTAAATTACTTGCCATATATCTATATATATGTTGAAAAGAACAAGGAAAGTGGAAACAAGAAGGCAGAAAAATGGAAAAAAGAGGAACTACTCTAGTGAATTCAAAGGCAGCAAATGGTATACCTATGCAGAGCATGGACAATAAAGTGAAAAAAAAAATGAGGGAGGCAGTGATAGAAGGGGGATAGAAGATTAAAAAAAGTATAATAAGAGATAAACAATTAAAAAATTGATAAAATAATTACAAAATTTCCAAAATACAGATGTTGCCAGACAACTTACAAATCTGTCCTCTTGTTGGGTGTCAATCTTGACCGTTGACACCTGACGAGAGGCCGGTTTTGTAAGTTGTGTGGCAACATCCACATTTTGTCAATTTTCTAATTATTTATCTGTTATTATATATTTTCTTTTTGTTACCTTCTATCACTCCCTATTTCCCTTATTTTTATATATATATATATATATTCTTCTTTGTCTTTGCCTTTCCCATGTTATATGGGGTCAGCATTCAATGTTCCCAATTCACACTTTACATCCTCCTGTTCTTCTCCTCTAGTTGGATTAACTTCTTAACCGGAACACATCTATTGGTTTTGGCATAGTTTTTACAACCGGATGCCCTTCCTGACGTCAATCCTCACCATTTATCCGGGCTTTGGATTTAAGCTGTCGATCTACTAAACCTGCTGCAGCCATATAAATGGAGTAGCTCTTATTCAGTGATGAAGCTCCCTCGTGATGTCACAATTTAATAATTTTATGCAATTTATGCCGAATTTCTAGTCACCACTGAACAAGCAGGTGACACTGCTGTAGTTCTTTTATCTCCTGGAAACATCCAAATGGCTGACTCAGTAGAATTACTGTGACCTTGAAAATACCAATAATGTATAACTCAGCAACACGTGAGTATTTTTAAATACAATTTGGTATCCTGAAAACTTCTTCATCAAAGCTATCAGGTAGCACAACTATTCTACTAAGAATTCCCAGTGACTGATTATAGTTCCTTAAAAATTTAATGACCTTGAAATTTCCTATGCTTTCCTATGTCCGAACATAATAATGATAGCCATTTTAAAAAAGTTCACGGTCCAAAAAATAAAACCACCTTTAGGTCCCAAATCTTAACCTATCACACACCCACACTTATTTTATCTAAAATATAACTTCTTTTTGAGCAACACTCCCGAAAACCTTCTTTATTAATTAATTTTAATAGCACACTAATTTAGCTAGCATAAATTTAGCACATTTAGGTCCTAGACACTGAAATCCCAGGAAACTAGGTGGCAGGACCTGCCAGAGCAATTTGTTGTGATACTGGACACACACCCGGCTAGCCTCCACGTGGCGAGGTATGGGCAACGTAATTTAGGTCATTTAGTGGCTACAACCTATATATATATATACAGTATTGTTAAAATTAAAGTATCCTATGTAGAGGGCTCTGGAGCTAGTTCTAAGGCTCGTACTGAAGAGAAATTTAGAAAACAGGTACAATAAAGAATGCACTCACCATTTATTGGAAAAAAAATTAGTTACAAAATTTGTCACTATATGGTGCTGTGGCAATACAAATCCCTTGAACAGCGCTACAATTATTCAATGTGCCCTCCATTTTGGTCAACAACAGTTTCCATTCGAAGAACAGCATTTTCTACAGCAGAACGTAACATGTCAACTGGAATAGCCAGCACATGACGTCTAATGCTGTCCTTCAGATCTGCCAGAGTTTGATATCCTTCCCAATACACCTGGTTCTTCAAAAATCCCCACAACTAGAAGTCACATGGGGTAAGATCCGGTGATCGGGGTGGCCAAGATGTCTGGAAACAATGGCTGATGACCTGGTCATCTGTAAAGTGTTGCCTTAGCAATCTTTGGACACAACAATGGATGTGAGGTGGCACACCATCTTGAACAAATATGGTATCCTGAAGGCACATACGTTGTTGCAGCTCTGGTATTGCAAAATTTGCCAAAATTTCATAATATTGCTGTACAGTGATGGAACAGGTGCAGGTTCCAGTCGGTGTTACCTGTTCAAAAAAATATGGCCCAATCACACCACGCGATCACTTTTGGAGAATGGAATGGGACCTCTTGGGTAATCAAGGGTTTTCTGTTGCCCAAATGCAACAGTTGTGCATATTCACTTGTTCATTTAAGCAGAAGTGGGCTTCATCGCTCCAAAGGATGTTCCATGGCCAAGTGATATCCACTGTCATTTGCGCCAGAAACTGAAGTGCACATGTGAAATGAATATCTGCATCACCATGCTTTGGCTGCTGTAGCATGTGCATCTTGTAAGGATAGTACCATAACACTTGACACATTACTAGCCTTACATAAGGTAAGTTCATGTCAGACGGCACCTGGGATTCCTCCCATCTCCGCATGTTTTCGCTGTCGAGGACAGTACACTGTTAAGCCAGAGACTTGAAAGTGTGTGTGGGCCATGTCTGTGCAGTGTGATGTGTTGTGCCCATTGTTTGTCCGGCTTATTACCTGGCTCCTAGTGGAGCCCGACGTTGCCCATACCTCACCACGTGGAGGCTAGCCGGGTGTGTCCAGTATCACAACAAGTTGCTCTGGCAGGTTCTGCCACCTAGTTTCCTGTGATTTCAGTGGCTAGGACCTAAAAAAAAAAAATTACGTGTTTAACATTAATGCTTAATGGGATTGCTGTTAGGAAATTGCTGGTTAGGGTTGAATGCTAGGGAGATGTGTTAAAAGGTCTAATAAGTCAGGAAAAATTTTTGTTATTAAATTTAGACATGTGAGGCTATTCGCTAGATAAAAGATAATAGTGTTAGTTGTCTTAGAGATTTACACGAAACTGGTAGAATTTGGATGTTGATTAGAATTGGGAGGCATTGTTAAGGGGTGTACTCAGACATCCCCAACGAGGTCAGTGGAGACGAGCTCCACCAGGCGAAGTATGGGGGGAGGCAGGGAGGGAAGGAGACAGAGACCTGTCTCCTCCCTCCCCTGCCTTGGGATGGGGTTTTAAAGGGAAACGGGTTAGAGTACCCAGTTCAGATCGCCAGATGGCATGTCGGCAGCAAAGCCGCAGTATGTCTTTGTCGGTGATAGTTATCATGTCCATGTAGGGTCGAATCCGGTAAGAAGGTCAAGCTGCCCATCCCACGCTGGGGGTGGGATATGTTAGCTGGCAGCGGGAACCCACCACGCAAAGGGGTGGGAGAGAGACACATTTACTTTATTCATAATCTGCATTCTCACTTTACTTGCATTAATTTTTTTTTTTTTATACTTTTTTTCTTACATTTTATAATTTTTTTTTTCAAAGTTTTATTTACACACACGCACACATATATATATATATATATTTTTTTTTTTTTTTTTTACCACTCATTCATCTTTTTCTCACACACTGGGGGGGGGGATGCAATGATGTGTAGTGTAAATTTAAATACTAATTAAAACTAGGGTTCATCATCATCATCGGCCATTTTCAATCCACTGCAGGATGAAGGCCTCTCCAGCAACTTTCCAGCTCCTTCTGTTTTGAGCACTGGCCATCCATTTACTACCCACAAACTCATGAATTTCATCTATCCATCTCCGCTTTTGTCTTCCAGGTTTTCTTCTAGCTCCTCTTGGATACCATTCTGTTATTTTCTTAGTCCATCTGTCATCATGTCTTCAAGCTATGTGTCCTGCCCAAGACCATTTTAGTTCTTTAGTTTTGATAAGAATGTCCTTTACTTGAGTTTGCTGCCTAATCCGTGTGTTTCTCTTCTTATCTAACAGTCTGATTCCCGATATAATTCGTTCCATTCTTCACTGTGTAGTTCTCAGCTTCTCTTCCATTCTTTTGGTGAGTGCCCAAGTTTCACTTCCATAAGTCAGGGTAGGGAGTATACATTGGTTCATTATTTTACGTTTCAGACAAACTGGGATATTGCTCTTCAGTATGTGACTATATTTCCTGAATGCTATCCATCCAAAATTTATTCTTCTCTTCACTTCCAGCCATTTATCATTATTACAGCTAATAACTTGTCCCAGATAAGTATATGACTCCACCTTTTCAATTACTGCTCCTTCAATCATTATTTCCCTTTCTGTGGCATACTTGTTCATCATTACTTTTGTTTTAGCCATATTCATCTTTAGTCCAAAATCCTTACTAACTGTGCATAACTGAATAAGATTTTCCTCTAATTCTTTAGGATCGTGACTTATGACCACAATGTCATCTGCAAATCGTAAATGGTTTAGGTATTCTCCGTTCACATTGACTCCTTTCTGCGACCAGTCTAATCTTCTGAAAGCTTCCTCAAGGGCAGCAGTAAACAGCTTCGGAGATATTGTGTCTCCTTGTCGAACTCCTTTCTCAATTTTAAATTTCCTACTGTCTTTGTCTAGTCTAATAAAGGAGGTAGCACTCTCATGTATTTTCTTCAAAATCATAATATATGGGGTATCTATGCCTTGTCTTTGCAGTGCCCGAAACATTGCCTTATGCTGTATGGAGTCAAATGCCTTTTCATAATCCTAATTTCATAATGGTGTTTTATATTCATTTGCTTTCTCCATTAGCTGTGATATTACGTGAAGGTGATCCATAGTTGAGAATCCTGTCCTAAAGCCAGCTTGCTCTTTCAGTTGATTCTCATCAAGTATTCTTTCTAATCTGTTAGTAATGACCCTTGTGAACAACTTGTAGATGTGGGATAACATGCTAATTGGTCTATAATTTCAATTTCTGATTTATCTCCTTTCTTATGCAGCAAAACTATGATTGCATTATTCCACTGCTTAGGCGTCACACCTTTTCTAATGCACTTTGTGAAGAGCCTTGCCAGTTTTTGTGTTATGTCTCTTCCTCCCAATTTTAACCCTCTGCTTCCACTTTGATCCTCTCGCTGCTGTAAGAGGGAGAGTGAAAGCTGCTGGGAACTGAGGGCCATTTATTTTGTCGTGCTGTCATATGCTGGAGGGTTTGGTCTTTTCCTCTTCACGCTGACCAGGCGTCTTGAAGAGAACCACTCTACACGTTCGTTGCCACCTAAGTGACGTAACAGGTCTTACCATCGAGAAGGTGTGCATGAGTGGATTTTAGCCCCGTCTAAGCCCCTTAACTAGGGTTAGTGTGTACTTAACTGTAGCATTTATGGTTTGTATTCTTTTTCTCACACACTTACACTTTCATTCATTCGTCTGGCTTTCATTTCATTTATTCAACTCTTGCTTTCTGCACTGCACTCTCTGGGCACCTCAACTTACTGTTATTCTTCAGTTGTGATGCAGGCCTAGCTGCAAGTTTTCTGCAGGCCAGGGGAGAATGCAGTGATAGTGTTTGTGTGGTTAGTAAATATTTGTTAGTATATATAAAGTAATGTAAGTTATTTTTAACTTTGTATTCTTTCTGCCAATTACATTTGCTCTTCCACTCATTCCCATTCACTCTCTCTTTCTCTCATGCTAGGTCACTCTTTCTTTCACAAAAACTGCCATTTATTCCCTTTTACCATAATTCCTAGTTCACTCAGTGCCCAACCCATTCATTCTGTCTTTCATTCTCATTCATTCATTCTACATTGCATCCCCTTGCTACCAGCTTACTGATATTTTTCAGCTAATCTGCTTCCCTGGCTGCCTGTACATCTCCCTCCCCTACATGGTTACTTATTTGGTGTGGGGCCCCAGGTTCCTACACATGGCAGGGTAGTCCTGGGGAGATTTTTCATGTCAGGTTTCTGTCAGGGCACAGAATATTGCCAGTTTTTAAGTCATCATCTGGGCGTGGTGGGAAACTTGGGCAATGTTAACTATTGATTATTGTTTAATTGCTGGGGGGCTGAACTGCCATTCTTTGGATTGTTCTGCACATTTCAAATACTTTCTGTGTGAAAGATGTAAAGGCTTTATAATTTTCCTCTTCTATGATGAACAGATGTTCTTCTCCCCTAGAAGGGGGGCCAATCTGTGCTATTAGCTCTGTTCTCGGGATGTCATATATTATACATTCATATAGAATGTGTGCCCAGTCTTCACTCTTGCCACATGTGCAGTTTGGGTCATCAGCAGCCCTAAGGAGGTTAGTTTCGCCTTTAGGGAGCCATGACCTGTCAATATAAATGTTGTAAAAAGTCCAGGGACATACCACTTAGTTGGCTTTGGGCTAACCATTGACACCAGTGGCAGAAACCGTTTGGTAACCAGACCTCTGGTTTCCTGCTCCCGCTTTGTTTGTCATAGCTCATGGAGCTTTGTGGCTATTCTTTTTTTTTAATCATTGAAGGTGTTGGTTCTCATACACTTACACTTTCATTCCTTTTTCTTGTCCCTTATGAGGGCTGTATACTGATTCCTGAGAGTTCTATAAAAATCTCTCAGTGCAGCCACCTCATTTTGTGGCCAAGATGTTCTGGCTCTTTGAAAATTTCTCCTCGCCTGGTGCACCCTTCTCCTGAGTATAGTCAGTTCAGGGCACCACCAGGGGACTGCCTGCTTTCTCAGTTTTTTCCATGGGATAGACAGGTCTGCTGTTTTTGTTAAAATGTTTGTCACAGTCAGTGCTTGCTCGTCCGGGCTACAGTTGCTTGATCTAGGCCACTCATTTTCCTGTTTTTGCAGCTGAGCTGCTGTATGTTCTGCAAGTCTGCCAGTTTGCCTTTTTGAGGTTATACCTTTTGATATCCAACAAGGAGTCTTGGGGTGTTTGTAATTGCCTGTTTAGTTTGAAGGTGATGGCTCAATGATCCGATGTGGTCCAGACTGGCTGGACACATCTGTAATTTTATAAGCTATTGAATTGGTGGCAAGAGTAACACTCTCCCGCATAGTACTGCTAAAAGTTGGGAGGTTATTTGGTTGGTTTAGCACTTGAAAGGGTGAGGTGGCTATATAGTCTGAAAGTATCTGGCCATTGTGTGTGTGTGCCTGCTCTGTCTTCCGTACAGCTATGCCATAAGGCTGATCGGCAGTTATCAGCACACACTATAATATTTGCAGTAGGTAGCAAGTCTATGACTTCTTGTAGGTATTCAATAGCTGGATTTATATCTTCATCTGGTCTAGAATATAGTGAAATAATGTAAAACTGTCCTACAGCACTGGTGATATGGGCAAACACCCATGTTTAGTCTCTAGAGCAAAGTTTCCAGCATCCCCCTCTCCCCATACTTCTCCTTCAACCCATGCACAGTACTAAGTACTATAGGTTTTGATACCTTTCGTGTTTGGGGTTTTCATAAAAAAACAAAAACAAAAAACACTGCCACTGGAGAGCGGAGGTGACCCATCTTTGTGACTATAAGGTCAGTATTTTTAACTACTATTGCTGTAGAAGGGACACCTGAGGTGTATTCTATTATTTTATAGCCCCTTGAACCCTACCCATATGTCTGTAGGGCTCTTGGAGCACCTGCATTACATCTATATTATTTTCTTCCAATTTGATCTGATCTAAAACAGCTCTTGATCTTTGAGCATTCAGTTGAACAAGATTTAGAGCCCTAGACACATTTATGTTTTCAATCTGGCCCATAGTTGGTCCTAGATTATATAAGTTTTACCATTTTTTTTATAACAGGGGCATTTATCATCCCTGATACTATGTGCATAGTCAGTCAGCTGTATTACTTTACAGGTAGCACATTTTGGCTGTTGATTTTTATTTTGGCAGTTCTTGTAATCGTGGCCAGTGACTGGACAGTGGCCACAGACAGGGGAATTCTGACTGCAATCTCTGGCAATATGGCCATATGTATGACAGTTAAAGCACTTCTGTACAGGAAAGAATTCCCTGAATTTATGGATGGTCCAGCCAGTCTAGACTCTTTGCTGTCCTTGTTTTTTCCAAATTCTGGGTGACACTTCCACAATGACATTGAATTGCCCATTTCTTTTGTTTTTTGTCCCTCTTTTTTAGAAGAAATTCTTTGGCAAACTCGTCCAGTTCCATTATATCAATAAAGTTTTTATTGTAGAAATCCAACATAAGATCTCTTTCCAGAGTTGTCTCAGGGATGTCAAATATAATAATGTTGGGGTTCCTGCCCCTTGGCTTTTCTGTTTGCAATCCCAGTTTTACTATCTCTGGGTTGGTTTCAATCTTTTTTAACATCCTCTTTATTTGTTACTTCAATTAAAACTCCATTATCTTTTATTTTTCTCATGTTATTCACTTTTATTTCTTTCAAATGAGGTTTTAATTTTGTCATGACAATATCCCTGACTGCTTCGTTGGATTTGTATGTAGAGTCAGGCTTAGCCTTTATAATGATTATGTTTGTTTCTTTTGCCTTTGGTATTTCCTTAGTCTTATTGTTGGCTTGTTTAGTTTGTGATGGATCTGCTTTGGTGGCCCTTGCTACTTGGGCATAAGTCAAAGTATTCATTTCTTTATAATTATTTTTCTCTTCAGTCACCATTTCTACTTTTGCTTTCAATACTTTGTTTTCTGTATTAAGTTCAACCATACTATGTTCCAAAACAGACCAGCAGTTCACTATCTGAAATCTTGTTGCAGATGTAATCCTATTTGTCGTTTTTAAAGAAAGTTCTCTAGGAACAGTTTCATTTCTTTAATTTGTCTTATGGGATCCTCTATTTGATTTATAAGCTGAAATTTCCTCTCCTCCTGTGTTTTTGTTACCTATGGCTCTAAATTATGATTCTCTTTTTGATCTGTATTTTCTACCTGGTTTTTGCCTTTTCTAGCCCATTTTACAAGCCAGCCTTACAGTGGAATACGGCATGTCCACTTCCCGTTTTACTAGCCTTACAGTGGAATATGGCATGACCACTTCACGAGAAACAGCTGGCATACTTGCGCATGGAGATTGACTTGATAAATCCACGACACCCATAATCTTCAACACGAGAGGAGTCCATTTGTTTTCGACTTCTACTTGATTGAACACCACGATGTCCTGTCGCTTCAAATTTCGCAATCATTTTGTGGACAACACAAAAAGTCATGGGTACACGCCTTATGCACTTCTGATGCCGGAATTATCTGATAGCCGCAGCTGCATTGTTGCTATTCTGATAGTACAGTTTCACTAATAGCGCCTTTTCCTGCAACATTGTTGGCATGGCTGCTGTAGTGCAGGCAAACATCTACTGTATGATTTTGAAGAGACTGCTTTGCTTTTATACAGTACAGTAGAGCTGAGTAGTGGTGCTGTGGTAAAAACTTACGTTATTTGCATAATCATAACTAAGATAGTTACGTGCCATTCAGTGACAAATTTTTTAACTAATTTTTTTTTCCAATAAATGACGAGAGCATTCTTTACTGTACCTGTTGTCAAAATTTCTCTTCAGTATGAGTCTTAGAACTCACTCCAAAGCCCTCTACATAGGGATACTTTAATTTTAACAACCCTGTATATATATATTAGCATTAGCAAAGGCACATGATGCAAGGAAGCAAGCTTATATAGCATCAGCCAAAAAAAAAAAAAAAAAAAAACCCTTATTTCATCCACCCACTTGCTCCAAATGTTTGCCAAGTTCTGCCTTGAATCTATTTAAGCTATCAACTTCCACAATGACAGATGGAAGTTTGTTCCAGCAATCAACCACCCGCTGGCTAAAGGCAAACTTCTGCACATCTATCCTACAATCATCTTTCCTCAATTTGAATTTATGCCCTCTCAGGCAATCATTCTGAGCAAGAGGAAAAATCCCATCTGCATTGAGCATGCTCAAACCATTCAAAGCTTTATACACCTCAATCAGATCACCTGCAGGTGCCTGTCTCCAGACGCAGAAATTTACAAAACTTAAGCCTTTCTTCATTAGAGCAACCCTTTGTTCAATTCACTAATCTTGTTGCCCTTCTCTGTACTCGTTCCAACAGCCCTACATCCTTCTTAAAATGAGGCCTTCAGACCTGTATACAGTACTCAAGCTGTGGCCTGACCATTGCTTTATACAAGGGAATAATCGCTTCTTTATCCTTGCTAGAAAAATTCCTGTATATCATTGATAAGTAACCGTGAGCTACTCTTGCAGACCATCTGCACTGCTCAGAAAACTTCATATCTACCTGCACAATTACCCCCAGGTCCTTTTCATTCTCTACCACTGTCAGTGTGGTTGATACGTTACTCTGGGATTACTGCTTCCCATATGTAGTACATTACACTTGTCAATGTTTGCCATCTGTCAGCCCATCTGCTCAACTTTTCTAGATCCTGTTGCAGCAGCATACTGTCATTAGTGTCATTAACAACCATGCCAACCATTGTATCGTCTGCAAACTTGGACATTAAGCCTGATATACCATCATCAATATCATTTATAAATACAGAAAACAACAATGGACCTAACACTGAACCCTGGACTCCACTAATAACATTAGTCCACAAAGAGCAGTGTCCATTGATTACCACTCTCTGTCTTCTCCCACCACTCAACCATCCCTTTATCCATAGCAGCAATTTGCCTCCAATACCACACTGCTCCGAATTTGTGCAGCAGTCTTCCATGTGCAACAGTATCAAAGGCTTTTCTAAGATCCAAATATATGATATCAAAGTTATTCTTTGCATCCAGTTCCTTTGTGACTACATCATAGTATCCAATCAAATTAGTCAGACAAGACTTCCCCTTAACAAACCCATGCTGTGTCCAACCTATAACTGAAGTCTTGTCTAGATGATCCTGCAATGCTTCTTTAACCAGTGCCTCCATTAATTTCCCTGGAACAGAAGTTAAACTAACAGGTCTCTAATTACCTGTGTCTCCCTTTGATCCTCCTTTGTGGATTGGGGGTCACATTTGCACATCTCCAGTCTATGGGTATCTCCCCTGAGTCCAGGGAAGCTCTCATAATTATGGCTAAGGGTTTGCTTACTTCCTTTGCTGCCTCCTTTAATATAACTGGATAGATTCCATCCACCCCAGGTGCCGTTCTTGTGTTTATCTTCAACAATTTCTCCTCCACTTTACTCTCAGTTATTATAAGATTATCTAGCTTACTGCCAGAGTTGAATACACCTCTGGCATTCCCCTCTCTGAATAACTCCTCATGTGTGAATGTTGATGCAAAATATTCATTTAGTTTGTTAGCTACCTGAGCAGGATCATCAACAGTTGAACCATCGATATCAAGTGGACCAATCTGATTCATCCCCTTCCTTCTAAAGTTTACATAAGTAAAGAACTCTTTGCTTCCTTTGCCAAAGATTTCTCGTAATCTGCCTTATCCTGCCTAAGTGACTTGGTTAACGACCAGCTTATATCTATCTTGGTTAATGACCAGCTTATATCTATCACAGGCTTCTGTGTCACATGCATTTTTCTTCTCTGTCACATGTCTAATTAGTTCATCTGACATCCATTTAGGCCTAAATCTTGAACAATATTTCTTTGTTGGTATGAAAAGCCTAGTAGCTTCCAAGATTAATTCTTTGAATGCTTCCCATTTTGAATTTGTTGTTGGTAATATCATCAGTTGGTTCCACTGTATAGAATTTAAATACTGTCTCAGACCACCGTAGTCACCTTTACGAAAGCAAAAACCTTTCCCTTTACCCTTGATGGTAGTTACCTCTTTGAGTAACTCTCACTTTAGCATACTGTGATCACTGCCATCTAGTAGTTCCTTTATCTGCAGATTCTTAATGCATGAAGAATCACTACTGATAATCAGGTCAAGAGCATTACTCCCTCTAGTTGCCTCCCGAAAATGCATCATCCAAAACAATCATACAATAAATCCACAAAAGCCTTGCTAATGTATGAGTGACCAACCCACAAATTCCAGTCAATATCCGGAAAATTAAAATCCCCCATTATAAGACACTAATTTACTGGCTCATTCTATTTCTCTGCACAACTGCTCATTATACTCATCAGATTCATTAGGCCTATAGCACACACTTACTCTCATTTTTCCTTTCCCAGTGCTATGTCACACCAAACAGACTCAAAATTGCATTGTCCACCCACATCAATTGGATGCACTTCCTTAGATTTTTATGTGTTTCTTAACTAACAGCATAACCCCAACTACCTTCCTGTCCTGTCTATCCTTTCTGTACACATTGTACTCCCCAAATTCCAGTTTTGCACTGCTTATGTCTGTGTGATACCATGTCTCTGATATCCCAACAATATCTGCCTTTGATGTCTTGACTAGCACTTCAAGCTCATCGATTTTATTATTAACTATACTCCTAGCATTGGGGTACATGCAATTATACATGCAGCTGTAAATATAATGCAATAACGTGTATATAATGCAATAATGTATATATAATGTATAATGTAATTTTATCTATATATAGGTAAAATCTAAAATGCAAGGTTAATTTAATTGTACAATTGAAAAAAGGCAGAACATGGAAAAAAAATAAAAAAACCTTGAAATCGTGTGGGAATCCAAAAGTGAAGTGGCAGTTTAGTTTGGATAAGCCATTCATGATCATAAGCTACTCATGTTAAAAGTTTTCTTTTGCACTTAAAACTCAAGTACACTGTTGATGAGGGTTTATTATATGAGATGCAACCTGAAAGTTTCTGGACTAGTTCAATAACAAATTGTAGACTTACTTTATCTAGACGTTAATGTTGTTCCTGTCAAAATTAGTCCATTTGGAATTAATATGCTGAGTCCAGCAATCCTGCCACTGCTGGAATTCATATTTTTTATTTTATTTATTTATTTATTATTTATTTTTGAAACTGGTACCTGTAATTCCGCCTGGATTCAAAAATTTCAAGAAATCTGTCTTTTGACCTGCAATTCCATATCTGGGGAACAATTCATCAAGGAGACTAGATCAAAGAAGCAGAGAGGATGAGAGAACTGCATCTAAATTGATCTTCATCAAAAACTACTGCACACAGAGAGCTGTCCATGCTGATTCATTGCTAGTGAGGAAACCAGTTCTGATTGTGCTACTTTTCTATACATTTGCTCCTAACATTTTCAAATACCCAAGGGTATCTGAAATATATATATGTTGAAATATTTGTCCTTGCAGAAATGAATTCTCAAAAAACAATTCCCTCAATCTCAAAAAGCACAACAATCAACATTGCTCTTCATGTTGCCTTAGTTTTTTTTTCAGAAGTGAAAAATATCAACTCTTCCATGTTGTTTCTTGGGCATAACCATAAATCCAGTCAGGTCTTCATATCCCATTATGACCTAAGAAACAAATCTTGTCCTCTCTAACATGATTTAGAAGGTACCAGCACACAACAAATGAGTTTCTTTCTGCTTATAGCTTAGAATCTCATGATTAGAAAGAAACAAGGCACAAACTTTTCAGTAATCTACCACATGTTCAAATCTTCCATTAAAATATGTGGCATGCTCCACAAGATAGGCAGTTCTAACAGCCTAGCCAAATAATTAATGGTATGTCATCAGTCTTTATGGATGACTTGACACTTCTGTCACATTTTTATCAGTTTGACTTGAACAAAGGATAACCTAAATGCCCAAATCTTGTTTAAGTAACCTGATACAACTATTATGACAGTGTCACTTATAAGTTGGATGCAGGAAATAACTCTGACATTGTTTGCCTGCACCTTAGCAAAGCATTTTACATGGTTTTGCATAAGAGACTGCCATATATGCAACCCTATGCAGAACTTAGATCACAGAAAACATGGTATAATTAAAATCCAGGTAACACAGGATCGTGTGTGAAATCCTTAGACAGCTTAAGTAATGGCTACACAAGAAGCAAACAACTGTAATTAATAGCTAATCTTAAGAAAGGGCTAGGATCAGAAATGGAGTTCCTAAGGGTCACTGCTTTTCACTCCCGTTTCTTATTTTCTTAAATGATATTAATAATGGGATACAGGACATGATGTAAAAATTTTGAATGATATGAAGACTGGTAAAATGGTAAATAACCAGATCCATAAGGAGGATCACTGATGGGGCCACTCCTGTTTCTGATTTTTTTAAGTTATATTAACAGCGGGATACAGGATACAATGTTAAAATTTGCTGATAACAGGAAGACTGGGAAAATGTTAAATAACAAAGCCAGACAAAACTCTTCAGAATGAACTGGATAGGCTTCGGGGATGATTACATAAGTAGTAACTCCATTTTAACTTTCCCAAACGCACTTGGGAAATAACAACCCAAAACTAACTTGATTCATTGAAAATAAGGAGATTACAATTCCATACATAAAGCAATTGTGAGCCTGCACTTGGAACACTATTTCCAGCTATGGAGACAACAGCTTAAAAAAAAAAGACATTTAGTTCCTTGAAAAGTGTCTAAAGACAGGCAACATGCTTAGTGAGATTGGCTAAGAGGCACTGATACAAGGGAGAGACTGAACATGTGGGCTACACAAGCTTGATAACTAGGTAGCTTAGAGGAGATCTCGCTAAGGTTTATAAGATTCTGAGATGAGATAGTAAAATGAATGATGAATGAAGGTGAAATTTTCAGAGGCTGACAGCTTAAATTACTTCAAAGGTCAATGGGACTAGTAACTGCAGGAGAGGAAAACACATGGGGGCACATGCATGCACACCTGTGTGTGTGTCCCAGCTGATGCTGTTTGTTTGTTATTTGGTTTTTAGGAGCATTAGCAACTAAGGCCATATTGCTCCGGGATATGCGGTGGTCATTCCCTGACCTTTCCGCATCCTCCATATTTGGTGGTGACGGGCTCGAACCCCGGTCTAATCAAGATGCGTGTGCTACGCACTGCTGCTCCTTCCCACCTGGCTACGGAGTCGCCTCCCAGCTGATGCAGCAAATGGTTTCCTTGCACCACATGGCCAATACTAATACTATAACTAACACTATTACAGGAATCTCTCATGTTGTTGTTATTTGGTTTTTAGGAGCATTAGCAACTAAGGCCATATTGCTTATGGATATGCGGTGGTCATTCACTGACCTTTCCGCATCTTCCATATTTGGTGGTCACGGGCTCGAGCCCCGGGCTAATCAAGAAGCGTGTGCTACGCACTGCCGCTCCTGCCCACCTGGCTACAGAGGCGCCCGAATCTCTCATGAACTGCAGAGAATATACATTCCCGAAAAGTACTACATTTAATAAAACCATGGTGAGCCAGACTAAGAAATATAGTCCTATAGAAAGTAAAGGGTCGGGGGAGAAACAATAAATATGCAATAAAATATATGAAAAAACAGAGTAAATTTTATTTTCAATTTATGCAACATAAAAACAATGAATCGAGTACTTTTATCTTCTGTTCTTACCTAATGCATTTGCTTTAGGTACTTATTGAACATTTAGAAGCCATAATAAATGACAATTAACAACAAACATGGTAATCTTCAAAGCATTACAAAAACAAGTCCGAAATACATTTGAGTAAAATGAATATTAGTCAAAACCATGATAATTTAGAGGGGATGACACATTCACACAACACTGCATATCCATCAGGACCACATAATTGCATTTCCTGATGAATGCACTATTGAGAGGCTAGATAAGAAAGTAAAGTACAAATTATTTGCTTCCCTCCTCACATAGGTAACTAACTAGTTGATCTCTGAATTTATTCAAACCTGTGAAGGCAATATGTTCCCGTAATCAACAACTCACTGGCTAAAAGAAAATTTCCTACAATCTAGTCTAAACCTTCTCCTCTGTAATTTGAAATTATTCCCCAGAGTTCTGGAATTCTCTACAACAGTGAAAATTCTGCCTTCGTTCATTTTACTTATTCCTCTCAAAGCCTTAGAAATCATGTCTTAATCACGTCACCTCTGGGTGCTTGGTTGCCAAGCTCTGTAGTCCACATACTCAGAGTCTTTCCTCATAGTATGCCCCTCTTTTGCCAGTATCACCATGTGAGTTGCCATTTTTGGACTCTTTCAAAAAGGGCACCTCCGTAGCCAGGTGGGAAGGAGCAGCAGTGCATAGCACACGTTTCTTGATTAGACCGGGGTTCGAGCCCATCACCACCAAATACGAAGGATGCGGAAAGGTCAGGGAATGACCACCGCATATTCCCAGGGCAATATGGCCTTAGCTGCTAATGCTCCTAAAAAACCAAATAACAAAAAACAACAAACAAACAAACTCTTTCAAAAGCTCAATGTCTTTCTTCTGATGAGGTCTCCATACTTGAACACAATATTCCAAATATGGTCTTACAATTGCTTTATACAGTGAGACTATGACCTGCATATCTCAAGGATAACGTTCGATAAATCATGATAGGACACCATGGGCTTTCCTGGCTGCCTGTTTACACTCTCAGAAAACTTAATTTCTGCCTGTATTATAACTCCCAGATCCCTTTCTTCCTCTACTGTTTTTAATTAAACCCCAGCTAGTGTATAATTTATTTTGGGATCGATGTTCCCCAAGAGTAAGACCCTGCATTTTTTTGTTGCATTAAAACATAGATGTCACTTTTTTCTGACCATTCTTGCAGCCTGTTTAGGTCATCCTGAAGGAGCTCTGCTTGATCATTAACCACTCTACAAAGCTTTACATCGTCTGCTGATTCAGACAACAAGCCTTTTATCCCATCGTCAATGTCGTTTATGAAAATCAAAAACAGCAGTGGTCCAAGAACCAATCCTTGGAGGACTCCACTTCTGACTTTACACCAATCTGAAAAATCCCCATTAATCCAAAGCCTCTGCCTTCTGACCTGCAGCCACCCAGCAATCCATCTTAGAATTTTTCCAATAATCCCAACATGTTCCAGCTTATACAATAATCTCTCATGAAGGACTGAGTCAAATGCCTTGCTAAAATACAAATAATTTATGTTGAAATTGTTCCCTACATGCATCTCATGAGTAACTATGCCAAAATAGCTTACTAAGTTAGTTAAACATGATTTTTCCTTAATAAAACCATGTTGTATGTTATTCAGAATGCCATATCTATCTAAATATCTCTGTATTGCACTCTTAATCATTGCTTCTAAGATTTTCCCTACCACTGAAGTCAGACTAACCAATCTATAATTACCATCTTTGCTCTTAGAACCACCTTTATGTATTTGCGACTCTTTGGCACTTCTCCAATCCAACGGAATCCTTCTGAGTCCAAAGATGCCCCCATAAATAACTTAAATGGTTTAATACACTCCCTGGCAGCCTCCCTCAAAGTTACTGGTATATGCTAAATTCCAAGGAGCCTTACTTGCCTTTAAGCTCGAAAGTTTTTCTAATAAATTTATTTTCTAATCAATTCATTAATAACTTGTTTACAATTCTGTGTCATTGACTAGATAGAAAATGAAATTTGGATGCAAGTCAATTGTGATATTCTTTAGGCTTATCCTGAAAATTATTAGCACATTTGTTGGAAAACCATGTTTTGCATCAGGAGTAAGCAACCAAAAGGTTGCTTACTCCTGATCCAAAAATCCCAACTCCACTTGGAACCAAACTACAAAATTGAAGCTAGCTGAAGTTATGAACATTAAAATCACCAAGAAAAAATTACTTCACTGTTAGGAAACTTAAACTAGAGAAAACTAAATAAAAAAATTTTAAAAAGTAAATTTTTGCAAGCAAGTTTGGAGTGCAATAGAAGCAGCAAATAAATTTTGCAGAATTGGATAAAGAGATTTTTAACTAAGGAAGAGATACCAGTTAGAAAGGCTAGTATATTCTCTTAGGAAAAATGATGCATTGAAAGAATTTAAATTTGAAAAAACAGTACATAAGATTCTATCAAAGGAGTGAGGTTTAGCAGATTATAGCTGGAAAGGAATTGAGACCACATATATCTGTGAAATAAAACAGACAGGTTTAGTGTGGTTTACTGCTTTCTGCAGATAAATTTCTTCCATTAGTTTGACTATGCATAATGCACTGATATAGTTAGTTGAAGGGAAGAAGTATACTATATGAAGAGATGAATGAAATTTTTAGATATGCTACAACAGCAAGGTATACCTGATACCTTAAGATAATGTGGCCTTAACAGTGCCCCCACACTATTCAGACTCTACTCAACTAAATGGTATGCAGCAAGATTATACACTAGCCCAGCATTTCCCAAACTTTTTTAGTCACGGAACACTTTTCATTTCAAAACATATTCACAGAACACTTGCAAAACACAAGTTTAGTGGGAGCCAAAGAACTGTTTGCTAATATTTCATTATATACAATGCACTGTGAATCAATAGCATTATTATTTCCAACACATGTATTTTTTAAAGCTGAAATTCAAATAACTGTCATTATACTTTCGTTTTGGTCTTTTATTAGTTGTTTCCTGTTTTTTAACTTTGGATTTTTGGGGAACAAAAGGCTGTGATTGTTCATCCACACCTGGAAGTTTGACAATATTGAGTTCATTTTCATCGACCACAGTTGCAATACTAGAAGTACTTGCTTCTTGTTTTAAAGTTAGTTTCATATTTTAATAATAATATTTCGAAATACTAATAATTATCAAAAAAAATTTATACAAGGAAGTGAGTTTAGTTATAATATCAGTTCGCTTCCTCCTTTCCTTCAACCCGTATACTCCAGGCTAAATCACATATGAATGGCATATTAGATCATTACATTGCTACTCTTTCGTAGATATCATTACCTCTACGCATACTTCTTTATTTGGAAAATTAAATGCACAGGGCATAATCCTTATGGGTTTTGATAATTAACTATATAGTATCAGTGTAAATACACCATAGTTAACCCATATATTTGAACTACGTATGTAGTGTAGAGGGCATCGTTTTAATTGTATTTCATAATGTGGTTGCCTTCACAACGAGATAGCTACTATTGCATTACTTCAAATAAATAATGCTTCTCTAGTAGAGAAGACTACTGTTATTTATTTTCAGCGGTACCACCACCCAGACGATCATTTCGAAGCTATTCGGCTTCATCATCAGTGGGCAGGCAGGTACCCTGGTAATACAACAAGCCATCACAGTTGCGAAGTTGTCTTCTCTACTAGAGAAGCGTTATTTATTTGAAGTAATGCAATAGTAGCTATCTCGTTGTGAAGGCAACCACATTATGAGATACAATTAAAACCATGCCCTCTATGCTACATACGAAGTTCAAATATATGGGTTAACTATGGTGTATTTACACCGATACTATATAATACTTCTTTATGCAAAAACCCGCCAAAATAAAGCGTTCTGCAGTCTATTTGATTATTAGTCTATGCCAGTATATTAATAACCGACAAAAAATTATGTTAAACATTATAATGATACAAAAGTGGTGTATGCTACAAATATGCAAAATTTATTATTATTATTTTTTTTAATTATTAATTACAATTTTTCATGGAACACTTGTTCACATCTCATGAAATACTAGTGCTCCATGGAACACAGTTTAAAAAACACTGCACTAGCCAATGATGCCACCTAGAGCATTAGAATAGGTTTAGTTCAGTTAGTCTACCAGGTTCTTAATCCTCAGATAGTTAAATTGATATTAGACCCCCCCCCCCACACACACACACACACAAACTGATCTCTCATGACTTGGACTGGAATATTTCATGAACACAACAATGAAAATAGACTAATCATTTATGGATCTGATGACTCATATTGATAAAACTCAGATTTACCCTCTGGGGATATCTGCCAAATACATGGACATAATTTAAAACTGTTCCACATATCACTCATGATTTTATAATACTGCTTATGAACATTTTCTATCAAAAATGGAATGTTCTTAAAATGTATTGTTATATTTACCTTATTTGTTTTCTCAATTCCAGTTCTGCATGTTCATTTTCAGATGGGGATATCATTGCCGAGTATCTTTGTTTGACATTTTTTTCGGTTTCTGATTTTGCTAAATATAAATAAATCTATTATAATCCTATTAATCATTTAATAAAAGTATTATCCTACTAATCATTTAATAAAGGTATTATGGAGCATTGTTAGTATATTTGTGGTATTATAGCCTAGCTTAGTATTCCATTATTATTATTTTTTTGGCATTTCTCTCATTCAAGCTATATTATTTTATATTTATATTTTAGGCATGGCTTTTCTTCTAATTTTCTTCTTAAGCAAGGTTTTTCTTTGGGTTTTCACAAAAAGTGTTTGGTTTGTCCTTTTTTTGTTTTAATACTATTATTCAATAACTCTTTATATTTGTATTGTTAGGTGTGTTTTCTTTTGGTCCTCATGAAGTTTCATCTATATAATTTTATTAAAGGGTATAAATTGATTTACTAAAAAATAGCATTTATACAGTTATTTATGCTTTCCAATATTTGTTTTCCATTTTTTTTTTTCAGAAATTTGTTTTTTTCATTTCTCAATATTGAGCATTTCTCAATATTCACAATATTCCCATAAATTTGTTTTATTGGATTCATTGCATATTCTATGACTGCTGTATGCCTTAATGAAATACCAGAATGCCAGCTCATGGGTCAGACAGTTATGCTTTTGGTACATCCAAGAACTATCGGCATATGCTTTGCTCTTCTCTTTATACTATCATATTCTAATTTTTACACCCCACGAATTCTTACATTATGCAAAGAGAATTGGAGTACTATTGCCATTCTATTTCTTCCCTTACCTCACTTTACCTACTTTAGCCTCGGCTTATTACTTATCCTCTATTAACATCCCCCCCCATCTTATGTATATATTTGTTCAATCTACTATCTATTGGGCTAGATGTTATTCTGCCAGTAAGCTGCTAAATTCAGATAAATTATTAGATTTTTCTTAACAAGGTCCATTTTTGGCCTATTAATAGGTCCTGCAAATACTGGTAAACAGCAATCATAAACAGATAGCTGTTTATTATTTGGATGTACTGAATGGTACTAGCCTTTGATAACATACCTTTCTTCTACTGAATATATCATGAATTGTGAAACTAATAGAACTTATCTGTGAAAAGATCTAAATCTCTCAAAACACTTCCTCATTCATTTCACAAATATACTTTGTCTCAGTTCGAATCTCAATATTTATTTTCACTTACAGTCTGCCAAAAACCATGTACTCTTTCTGACAGAATCCCAATTATCAGTTGATTCAACCACTGCCCATCTCAGTTGTCCAAATTATTCGCTGTATGATTCCTTTCACTTCAAAGGTGGTACTTCCATTTTGTCCGCTCTGATATTCCCTGTCAGAGACTTAATAATTTGGAATCTCCTCTTTTCGATCTTCTTTGACTTAAAATCTCTCTACCAAACTTTTGCTACATGAATGTGGCCTTAGTTGCTTTGGGGGCACAGCCCCCAAAGCAACTAAGGCCACATTCTATCAAATTCATCTGTTGCCTCTATCATTCTCCCAACTCCAATTGGAACTCTAACCACTAATCATTTGGAACTCTTTGACTTCCTCTCTTTGAAACTTGACTTTCTCCAGTCCAACTTTCCTAACAGTGATTTAATTTTCCTTGGTGATTTTAATGTTCACAACTCCAGCTAGCTTTCATTTTTCAGTCACATGGACCCAGCCGGTCGAGATGCTGAGGCTTTTGCAATTACTAATGACTTTCACGGATTGTTCATTTACCTACCAAAATACCATATAATATTAACTATGCAGCCAACATGCTTGACCTTTTTCTCACAAACAGTCTTTCTAAGTACATGGTCAAAGTGAGTGGTCCTCTAGGTAACTCTGATCACAACTTGGTGATGGTCTCTTCTCCAATGGAGCCTTTCTCTCATTGGCCATTCCCAATCTCATGTTGTTTGGCATTATAAGAATGCAAAATGAAATGATCTGTGCAATTTCCATTTTTCTTTTCCTTTGTTCGATTATTGTTTCAAATCTAATGTGAATGTTTGCTCAGATCATGTGAGTGAAATT
Organism: Mastigoproctus giganteus; assembly: GCF_048544385.1. Taxonomy (NCBI): domain Eukaryota; kingdom Metazoa; phylum Arthropoda; class Arachnida; order Uropygi; family Thelyphonidae; genus Mastigoproctus; species Mastigoproctus giganteus. The sequence goes on along the minus strand of NC_143586.1, from coordinate 21,598,021 downwards.
ATTCATGTAAGGATGAAATCCTTTATTCCACACTCCACCTTAAATTCTCCTCCTTTATTTAAACATTGTTTTTCCAATAAATGTGCTAAGGCAAGATAAGAATGTTGCATATCGCAATTGGCTTGCATCCAAATCTCCAGCTTCATTTTCTGCCTACACCAAAGCTTGCAAATTGTAATGCAGTTATTAATCAGTCCAAGATAGATATTGGACTAAGAGTAGAAAACTTACTGGCCACAACTCTATTCTCACCTCTGTCAAAACCAGATGCTTCTATTTCCACTTCAGCCAAGGATAAAGCTGAACTGCTAGCATCCTACTTTTCTTTTAATGATCTCGGTAAACCACCTCCTACCATTCCCAGTACACTCCATTCAATGCCTTCTGTGGTCTTGCATCAAAGGGATGTCAGGATTTTGAACAATCTTGATGCTAAGAAAGTGCCAGATCCTGATGGTATTTCTCCACGTGTTCTCAAAATCTGTGTTCCTGAGCTTACTCCTTTCTGTGTCACCTCTTTTCACTTTCTTATTCCAAAGACATTTTTCCCTTCTGCTTGGAAATTTGCTCATATACAGCAAGTTCCTAAAAAGGATGACAAATCCCTCTCATCAAGTTATCATCCCATTGCACTTACTTCTACTCTTTCTAAAGTTATTTTGTTATTTGTTTTTTTTTTAGGAGCATTAGCAACTAAGGCCATATTGCTCCAGGGATATGCAGTGGTCATTCCCTGACCTTTCCGCATTCTCCGTATTTGGTGGTCACAGGCTCAAACCCTGGTCTAATCACGAAGCGTGTGCTACGCACTGCCACTCCTGCCTACCTGGCTATGGAGGTGCCTCTTTCTAAAGTAATGAAGAAATCAATTAATTGCCAACTCTTAAAATATCTAGAAACTTTCAATCTGATAAATGATTGCCAGTATGGGTTCCGTCAGCATCAATCCACTGGTGATATTCTGGTTTATGGACAAATTCAATGAAAACGTTTGTTGAAACTCAAGCAGTTGCTCTTGACATTTCAAAGGCTTTTGATCGTGTTTATGGTTTTCCAACTGTTTTTTGTAATTGGGTATCCAGTGTTCTCTCTGACTGCTCATTATGGGTAATGGTAGATGGCTCTGTCTTCAAACTTCTCCAATAATGCTGGTGTTTCCCAAGGTTCTTTTTCCCACTCTTTTCCTCTTGTATATTAATAACCTTCTTCCACTGACCAGAAATTCTATCCATAGTTGTGCTGGTGACAGCACATTGCATTCCACTTCCAGTTTGAGAAATTTTTCCCTGCACAAACAGCTTCAACTTCTCAAATATTCACTACCATTTCCTTAAATGCTGATCTCCAGGTAATTATCCAGTGGGGCAAAGATAAATTGGTTGATTTCAATCCTTCTAAAATTCAATCCTGTCTTGTATCTTGCAAAAAGGATTCTTCTACTCCTATTCTTATCTTTGATAACACTCTGATTCCTAGGAAAGATCATATATCTCTATTGGGGATTACCCTGACTTCTAATCTCTCTTGGCATAAGCACTTTAAAAATATTGTTTCCTCTGCATCTAACAAAACTGGGTTTTCTCTTTCACTCTCACCATTACTTTTTTTTTTCCCAAATAGCTGTTCACCCTATACAAATCGGAAATCTGCCCTACCATGGAATATTGTTCCCACATGTGGGGCTGTGCCCCCAAAACCTCTCAGGCTTCTAGATTCCTTTCAAAAGAAGACTAAATGCAAATGAATATAAATGAACTGTAAGCAGATAAAAATCCAGTTATTATTGTATTTCAACACAGTGAGTTTTTATCGTCTTTATTCAGTAATTATTATCTTGATAGGCAAAAAACAACAGGCAGGCTATTGTTTCAATTAACACTAAGTAAAGTGTAAAGTGTTAAAGTAAACTCTAATGATTTAGAATTTCAGACGTTTGAGAACACCATGGGATTAGAAATTTCAAATATCTTTCATAATATGTATTATGAAAGATATTTGACAAGGATCACTATGTGACTGACCTGATGTTTGCCGATGATTGTGCTATCTTTGCTGGTAACGACTCTGAAGCCACGGATATCCTCTACGACATTGCCCACATTGCCCGGCCATACGGTTTGAAGATCAATGCTGATAAGACAAAGGCCCTGACAACAGATGGGTCGCAAGCCACCATCTATCTCGAAGGTGTCCAGATCGAGCAAGTGCAGGACTTTAAATACCTAGGGTCGCTGGTCCAGGAGAAGAAAGTTGCATCCACCATGGAAATCCACAGCAGAATTGGACAGGCAGCCAATTCTGGTGTCACTGCGTTCGCCTCGCTCAAATGGTGTCTGTGGAAGAGGACCAACATTTCCTCAAAGACTAAAATCCGACTCTTCCAGACTTTGATCCTGCCCATTCTCCTTTACGGATCAGAAACATGGATTTGTCTCAAGCTAGATTTAAACAAACTTGAGGTATTCCAAATGCGATGCCTGCGGCAGATTTTGGGCATCTCACTTCGTGACCGCATCACTAATGATACCATCCGTGCCAGATGCCAACAGCAACCAACCATTGCCGATCAAATCCAGAAGCGAAGGCTTAGATGGTTTGGCCACGTATGTAGAATGGGCATGAACAGAATACCATCCACACTCCTTTGGAGACAACGACCCACCCAATGGAGCATCCAACGGACCGCGCCTAGGAAAACGTGGGCCAAGCAAGTGGAAAATGACTTGAAGAGCCGACGTCTCGACCTTAACCAGGCCAGGACTGACGCCAAGGATCGTAAAGTATGGAAGAACATCACAGAGCAAGTCCGAAACCCTGCGGCACCTAGAGCAGCATACTGGTTGCGTGGCCAACCGCCTCCCCCAGCTGCCAGCTAAGGACCAAGAAGAAGAAGAATATGTATTATACACTTCAGAGGTTCTCAAATACTGCAATATTGCAACCCCTCTAAAATGATAAATTAATCTTTGCAACCCCTACCCCACTCATGAATAAAAATAATGATTTCGTTTGGGTAAGAGTTTAGCAAGAAATAAATTTATCACTTTCTTTCAATATTTGCTCTTTACAACTATGGAAAATCCTGACTCATAAATTGGAAGTTACAAATGGAATCAGTACAATCACAGCCTTCTCATTTAATTCTTTGTACTGATCTAAGATTTTTTTGATCCCATTAGGTTGCTCACAAGCCATTGGAGGGTCATGATCCACAATTTGAGAACCTCTGATGTACTGTATTCACATGCCACATCAAAAAGAAAATACCATAAAGTATATAAAAAAAAAATTAAATCATATGCATCTTACCTTTTGGATTCACTAACTGTTTACAATTTTCAATGGAAAACTCAATATCAATATTTCTTCTGTGTAATTTTGTAGGTTCATCAACCAATGAATTTCTTTCAGATGAAGCATTTTCCAAACTAACACTGCTTACATTTAAAGTGCTTTCTGTTTCAATCGAAGTATGTTTCTGTGGATAATTTTTAGCATAATTAGTATCAGTACATTTCACATCAGTGCTACCTAAAGTTTCAAAACAATCATCTTCCATCCGTTCTTCATGTGGCACACTTGAATCAACATATAATGAGCCAGGAACATTAACCAACTCATCTGAAATCCGAATACTGCTACCAGGTTTAAAAATTAATTTGGATTGATTTTCTTTTTTTGGTGTTGAATGTTTATTAACTTGTACTAATTCAGGTTCATGGTTACTTTTAACTTTTTTGGATGAATTTTCTTCAGTAATTTTATTATGGAAAGTTCTGACATTGCACTCTTTGTTAGAAGTAGGCTGATAATCAAAACAAGTATCAAATCTGTGATTAGACCTATCTGGTGACACATCTACAATTTCAGTATGAGACAAGATTTCTTCAGTATTCTGATCATTATTGCTTGGATTAAAACTAGTATTTTCATGTGATGTACGAAGAAAAGAACTCTTATTTGTATCACCACAGTTGTCTAATCCTTGTAAAGTGCTTTTGTTTGGAAATGAAATCTGCACAAGAGCAGACTTATGATGTGAAACTGAAAAAGAATAATAAAAATAAATAAATAAACACATATGTTAAAAATTTATATATCAAATCTTACACTGAATAAAATATAAAATAAATCGCCCTACTGTAATTTGCATAAAAATCAAGAATATTTCTATTTCTTTCTTTATTATATATTCTTTGTTATCCATCATTTGTCACATTTCCTTATTTCTCTCATTACTTCTATAAATTCAAGACTGATTGAAATGTCAAGTTCCCTGTTAATGACTGGAGAGCACTGCGCTTGATGCGCAGTTCCAAAGTCCACTTTCTTTTGCATCAAGCATCTGCTTTATAAATAATCATGCCATCCATATTTTGTGTAAACAGCTATTCTCAGCTATAGATTTCTTTAGATTATATTTTCTATATGCTATGTCCATGAGTCATTTGTCTGTTTTCACAATGTACATTACTTCGCAATCCTGGTAGTTAATTTTGTATATTTTTTATTTAAAATCTTTTTTTTCGCTCTCTAAAAGTATTTTACCTTCCCAATATGGAACAAGGTTTTCTTATTGGGATATAGGAAAAAAATTTCTAATAGATAACAAATTATATATTAGGATGTTCTATGCCTCACTGTGATCATAATTTTATGCGATAAGCCTCACTGTGATCATAATTTTTCTTATGCAATAAGCCTCACTGTGATCATAATTTTTCCTTTTTTTTTTTTTTTTTGGGCATGTCATATATACACAAGAACAACTATTATCATCATGCCTAACCATCTGTTTGTAAATAACAATTTGACTCAGAGTGGACAGATCTTCATTAAATTTTATATTTAGTTCTTTTATAAATATATGTCAAGCTATCCCAAATTTCATTATAATTGGACCAATATAAATTCTATTATTTTTTTTCCATAAAATTTTTATGGGAAAAAACTTTATTTTTTATTTTTTACAATCTTCCCTTTATTGCGGCAAAGGTTAGCCATATAAATGTCTAGCAACAGTGTTTGCATATCCAAACACTGTTGTTAGTGTTTTGATATGCAAACACTAGCAATCCCTAGCAAACACTAGCAGGTAATCTGCATATCCAGGCTCACCTGGATATGTAAACACTGGTGCGCCTCCCAAAAGTTCAATGTCCCTTGAGAGCCCAGACTGCAATGATTTTGATGTCAGAAGTTGTTAAACCCATTTTTAGGAGTAAGTTAGCAGATGTCTTGCTCCACACTCCCCTATAATTTACAGTAATTGTGGATATAATCAGTTGTATGCCATACTCCTCAGATATTAACTCCTTTAAATGACTATTATCATTGTAGTATTTACATTTAATACGATGGCTATGCCCAAGGCCTGAACCAACTTGGGTGTCAAGAAGGTGCAGAGAGAGCCATCCCTTGCACACAGGAGGTCGGGTTTCTGTAATCCTTCCCCATGTTTGAAACCGAGGCTCTTTCTTGACCTCCTATCCTTTCTGGCGAAGCCTGTTGGAAACTAAGCTAACAACTGAGTCATGCCTTTTAACTTTCAATCCGTGTGTTCTGAAACAACACTGAGCAATGTGGGCGAGTGACTCAACTGCCTCGCATCCGACCCTGCATGCTCTCTCCATACTACGTCCCCTAACTTTGCTAGGACATCCGATATGTCCTAGCAAGGTTAGGGAGAGCATTGATCCTCATATGAATGAGGTCAATAAAAGCATGGCTGGATAGGAGCTTGGTCCCGCTACCCACCGATGTTGAGAGTGCACCTTATTAGACTCTTTAAAGCCATCACCATCAAAAGATGAGTGCAAGAGATGGCTCCACCATCCCTTCACTGATGCCTTACTCTCATGCTGCACAGAACCATCCTTTAACAAGTTGTTAGTTAAATATCTTATCTTGACATATCTTATCTCAATTGAGATAAGATAAGATATGTGATAAGATACTTTCTTCTGACCCAATATCCTGCATACAGGAAGGTGTCCACTTTGCAGAGGTCAGCATAGCCAGTTTCAATAATTTGGAAAATGAAATTCTCTCTAACTGGCTGCTTACTCAGAGTTCTTTTATTGATTATTATTGTACATTTGTGTTTCAATTAATTATTAATAAATAGCAAAACTTTTAGTAAATACATAATTAACTTTTAGTAAAATTAATATAAGTGGCTTTTTTTAGAGTATTTCATTCTGGCAATATTTTCATTACAGATAATTAGTTCACTTACTAGTTTTAATTCATATTCATCATTTTTTGCTCACATACTTTTTTTTAATGTAGCAAGATACATCCCCCCACGGCCGCACCAACCCTGTGTTCAAGTGTGCGATGAACATGGGCAGCCAAACCCAAGGGCAGTTGAAACAATGTAGAATCCAAGCATAATTTGAATAAAGAAAATACAAATAAAGAAATTCTTGTCATAATAAACTTTTTAAAAATGATTAGATAATGAACCTGTAACTTTTTTGATTCTTCATTCATATATCAAACTCCTCTGACCGTATGGTCATCCCAGATATAAACAGAAAATTTATTTTATTTATATTAATAGTTGTTGAGAGCTCATTATACAGTATTACCTGTTTAATGATAGGGATATGTTCGCTGAGACAACTGGATCAAATTTAGGGGAATTACTCATTCGTAACTATTTGCCACCAACTAAAAACTTTTGTCAATTATGTTATACTGAGTATCGTTTACAGAGGTATAATAGATTTGTAAATTTAAATGAAGTTAACAAAATAGTAGATATAAGAGAACACTTTTTTAGGTTTTTCCCCATAACAAATTTGATGGGAGAAGGGTTAAGTGCATTTATTTTAAACAAGTTTAATGAATTAGGCCTTAATATTAATGATATGTGCAGGCAAGGTTATGACAGCGGAGCTAACATGAGGGGCAAACAATGGTTTGCAAAGAAAAATTTTAAATATCAACCACCGTGCTTTTTTTGTACCCTGTGCTGCACATAGCTCAACTTGGTGGTTAATGATGCTGCCAAAATTAATTTTGAAACAGTAGATTTTTTTAACTCAGTTCAAGAATTGTTTATATATTTTTTTTCATCCACGCAACGTTGAGACGTTTTGAAAAAACACGTTTTGAAATTACTTTTAACACCAGTAAACGATACAAGATGGGAAAGTCATATAGATGCAATAAGGCCATTAAGACAAGAAATTGGTGAAATTTATGATGCCCTTTTGGAAAATAAAGGACGATAAGAATAAAGATGTTAAATCATGACAACAGTCAAAATGTTTAGCCTCGAAATTAAAATCAAAATTAAATTTATATGTTCAATAGTAATTTGGTATGAATTATTAAATAATGTGAATTCAGTAAGTAAAACAATGCAAAATCCAAAACTGAATGTAAATTCGAGGCCTGATCAATTAAATAATTTATCCAATTACTTAAAAGTAAACGATCTGATAGTGGATTTTAGAGTTTTTAAATGAATCAAAACAGTTAGCGAAATATTGGAAACTGAAACTAAATTTCCTCATGTTTCTCTTATACATTGACGTAAAAAGAAAATTCAATTTGAATGATTTGATTATGAAAATCCAGATGAAAGCATAAATGATGCACAGTTAAATTTTAAAATTTATTTTTCAATACTAGGCACAACAATAAATTCTCTTAAAGACAGGTTCGATTTATTAAGAACACGTAGTGATGATTTCAATTTTTTATATGACATGCATAATTTAAAGCATGTAACCGATCAAGAAATTCTAAAATGTTGTAAAGATTTGCAAAATAAATTAACAGACTACATCAAGAACGAAAAGGATATAGATGCCATTGACATGACCGATGAATTAAAAGTACTTAAAAATATTTTAAAACCAGATTTGAGAGTAACAGAAGTATTAGAGCATATTTTCGAAAATAATTTATGCACCACTTTTTCAAATGTAGTGGTTGCTCTAAGAATACTTATTACATTTCCAGTGAGTGTAACTACCATGAAAAGATCATTTTCCAAATTAAAAATAAGTAAAAATTATCTTTGATACAAGATGAGAAATCTTGATGATGATTATCTTCGATACAAGACAGGAAAGTTGCATAGATGCAATAAGGCTGTTTGTTTGTTGTTTGTTATTTGGCTTTTAGGAGCATTAGCAACTAAGGCCATATTGCTCCGGGATATCCAGTGGTCATTCCCTGACCTTTCCGCATCCTCCGTATTTGGTGGTGACGGGCTCGAATCCCGGTCTAATCAAAAGTGTGTGCTACACACTGCTGCTCCTTCCCACTTGGCTACAGAGGCGCCTGCAATAAGGCCATTAAGACAAGAAATTGTTGAAATTTCTCTGAAACTCTGTGGCAGAAAAGTAATATTAGCATTAGCATTAGTAGAGGCATATGATGCAAGAAAGCAAGCTTATTCAGCATCAGCCAAAAAAAAAAGAAAAAAAAAAAAAAAAAAAAACAACCACTACTCCCATTTCACCCCTCAATTCGTTCGAAATACCTGTCCAGCTGAGCCTTAAATTTGTTTAGGCTATCAACTTCAACAACAAGCGATGGAAGTCTATTCCACAAACCAACTGCCCGCTGGCTAAAGGCGAATTTCCGCACATCTATCCGACATCCGTCCTTCCTCAATTTGAATTTATGCCCTCTCAGGTGATTATTCTGAGCAAGAGGAAGAATTCCATCGGCATTGAGCATGCTCAAGCCATTCAAAGCCTTGTACACCTCTATCAGATCACCTCGGCGATGCCTAGTCTCCAGGCTCTGTAATTTGCAAAACTTAAGCCTTTCTTCGTAAGAGCAACCCTTTGTTCCATTCACTAATCTTGTTGCCCTTCTCTGTACTCGTTCCAGCAGCTCTACATCCTTCTTGAAATGAGGCCTCCAGACCTGTATACAGTACTCAAGGTGTGGCCTGACCAATGCCTTATACAAGGGAATAATCACATCCCTGTCCCTGCTAGAAAAATTCCTGTATATCATTGACAAGACACCATGAGCTACTCTTGCAGCTCGTCTGCACTGCTCAGAGAACTTCATATCTGCCTGCACAATTACCCCCAGGTCCTTTTCATTCTCTACCACTGTCAGCGTAGTACCACAGAGTTGATACGTTGATCTGGGGTTACTGTTTCCCATATGTAGTACTTTACATTTGTCAATGTTAAACTTCATTTGCCACCTCTCAGCCCATCTGCTCAACCTTTCCAGATCCTGTTGCAGCAGCATAGTATCAGTAGTGTCCTTAACAACCCTGCCAACCTTTGTATCGTCTGCAAACTTGGACATTAAGCCTGATACACCATCATCAATATCATTTATAAATACAGAAAACAACAATGGACCCAACACTGAACCCTGAGGAACTCCACTAATAACATTAGTCCACGTTGAGCAGTGTCCATTGATTACCACTCTCTGTCTTCTGCCACTCAACCATCCCTTTATCCATAGCAGCAATTTGCCTCGAATGCCACACTTCTCCAATTTGTGCAGCAGTCTTCCATGCGCAACAGTATCAAAAGCCTTTCTAAGATCCAAATATATAATATCAAAGTTATTCCCTGCATCCAGTTCTTTTGTGACTACATCATAGTATCCAATCAAATTGGTCAGACAAGACCTGCCCTTAACAAACCCATGCTGTGTCTGAGCTATAACTGAATTCTTGTCCAGATGATCCTGCAGTGCTTCTTTAACCAGTGCCTCCATTAATTTTCCTGGAACCGAAGTTAAACTAACAGGTCTATAATTACTTGTGTCAGCCTTTGATCCTCCTTTGTGAATTGGGGTTACATTTGCACATCTCCAGTCCATGGGTACCTCCCCTGAGTCCAAAGAAGCTCTCATAATTATGGCTAGGGGTTTGCTTACTTCCTTTGCTGCCTCCTTTAATATAACTGGATAGATCCCATCCACCCCGGGTGCCTTTTTTATGTTTATCCTCAACAATTTCTCCTCCACTTTCCTCTCAGTTATTAGAAAATCATCTAGCTCACTGCCAATGTTTACTTCACCTACGACATTCCCCTTCCTGAATAACTCCTCATGTGTGAATGTAGATGCAAAATACTCGTTTAGATTGTTAGCCACCTGAGCTGGATCCTCAACTGTTGAACCATCAACATCCAGTGGACCAATCTGATTCATCCCTTTCCTTCTTGAGTTTAAATAGGTAAAGAACTCTTTTCTGTTTTTCTTTGCATCCTTTGCCAAGGATTTCTCATAATCTGCCTTTGCCTGCCTAATCTCCTTTGTGACTTGGTTACAGACCAACTTATATCTATCATAGGCTTCCACGTCACCCATTAATTTGTATGTATCCCATGCATTTTTCTTCTCTGCCATATGTCTCATTAGTTCATCTGACAACCATTTAGGCCTGAACCTTGAACAATATTTCTTGGTTGGTATGTAAAGCCTGGTAGCTTCCAAGATTAGTTCCTTGAATGCTTCCCATTTTGAATTTGCTGTTGGTAACATCATCAGTTGGTCCCACTGTATAGAATTTAAATACTGTCTCAGACCAGCATAGTCTCCTTTACGAAAGCAAAAACCCTTCCCTTTACCTCTGATGGTAGTTACCTCCTTGAGTAAATCCCACTTCAGCACACTGTGATCACTGCCACCCAGTGGTTCATTTATCTGCAGATTCCTAATGCATGAAAAATCACTACTGATAATCAGATCAAGAGTATTACTCCCTCTAGTTGCCTCCCGAACATGCTGGTGTAGAAAACAATCATCCAATAAATCCACAAAAGCCTTGCTAGTGTGCGAGTGACCAACCCACAAATTCCAGTCAATATCTGGGAAATTAAAATCCCCCATTATAAGACTCTCTAATTTACTGGCCCACTCTATTTCCCTGTACAGTATCTTATTATACTCATCAGAGTCATTAGGCCTATAGCACACTCCTACTTTCAATTTTGATTTACCTATGCTTATGTCACACCAAACTGACTCAACACTGCACTGTCCAGCGATGTCGACTGGCTTCACTTCCTTGGATTTTATGTGTTTTTTAACTAATAGCATAACCCCTCCTCCCTTCCTATCCTGTCTATCCTTTCTGTAGACGTTGTACTCCCCAAATTCCAGTTCTGCATTCCTTATATCTGTGTGACACCACGTCTCTGATATCCCAACAATATCTGCCTTTGATGTTTTGAGTAATACCTCAAATTCATCAAATTTATTTACTAAACTCCTAGCATTGGTGTACACGCAAGTATACATGCACCTGTTTCTATTCTTAGCTACCCTAACACAACCCATGTGTTTACTTGTACCGCAATGACTTCCAGCAGTCTCTGAAATATCCTGCATCTGTTTTTCAGGCTTCTGCTCATTCCAATAGAAGCAGTGCAAGAATCTCTTTCAGCTCTGCCCGTGGCTACTGTTAATCCATTAGTCTTTGTCTCCCCCCAAGCTAGCAGTTTTCCGACCCACCTAACACTGCCTCGATAGCATCAGCAAATATTCTTGCACCCTTTCTATTTAAGTGTATCCCATCCCTGTAGAAGCAATCTCTCCTGTTAACAAGTACAGTCCAGGCTGAAAAAAATTCTACCCCTTCAGCCTTGCACAATCTTTCCAGGGCCGAATTGATCGACAAGGCTCTCATCATATACTCCCTCCTATCGTGTCTGGGCAGAATTGCAGACACTTTCAAATTCAACCCTACTTCACGGCTTTTTTTCAACAGTGACCTGTACTTGTTAAGTAATTCCGCTGGTCTCCTACTCTCAATATCATTAGTGCCAACGTGTACAACTATATCACCTTTTGTGCCCTTAAAAGATGATATCTGCTCTACAATGTCATCAACCTTTGCCCCTGGCAGACATACCCTGGTCCTGTTCCACCTATCCTTTTTACAAAGCATGTTCCCCGTTTCCCTGACAATTGAGTCACCAACAACTACTAGTTCCTGTTGGACCAGCGCATTCTGCCTTGGGGGCTGCCTCTGTGTTGCAAGATGACCAAGTCCAAGCTCTGGTGTTGATGTGGGCAGCTGAGAGCTTGATGGGCCCCTCAATTTATTTCCTTCGAGGGCATCCACCCTGTCCTTCAAGGTCTCATATAGGCCCATAACAACGCCGAGTTGTCGCCTAATTTCCTTGCACTCCTTGCATCGTGCACACACAAAGACATCCCCCACGGCAGTATCATGTCCCGTACCCGATTGCTCCGTAAACATCAAGCAAACAGTGCATCTTAAAAGGCCGTGATTCAGGGGGCAACCGCCCCCCTCAGTTCTCCCCTGAGTCACAGCACTCCCATTAGCTTGAGCCTTTTGCTTTGCTGCTCTGGTCAGAGTCATGATTTCGATTTAAATGTCAATAAAATTACAATTTCAGAACAAAATTAAAACCTTAAACTTATCTTAACACAGTTATAACGCTATATTTATTTTTCGGTATCGAGTGTTATCTACGAGTTCCCTTTATATAACTTCCGTATCAAGTATATATTAATTATTTGCTACGTTTGTACTCTAAGTCGTTATATATATATAGTTAAAAGTACAATTTAATTGACAATGAAGTTTAACAAGATTAATAGATGTACTGATTAATTGACAATATTATATTATGCACTATACTATACAAAGCTAATGCTATCGAATTCCGGATATGCTGTATCGCGCTTCAGTAACGAGTGTTATCTACGAAATCCCTTTATATAACTTCTGTATCAAGTTATGTATTAATTATTTATTTTTACTAATTATTTATGTTCCGTAACCTAAGTGGTTATATGTATAGTTAAAATTACAATTTAATTGCCAATGAAGTTCGACAAGATTAATAGATTTTACTGATTAATTTTCACGTAGCAATGGCGGCCGTTTATGAACGGTAAACACGTGGATTTGATACCCTTTCCGATACTAAGTAATACCTACAAAATCTCTATCTAAGTTATTTTAACTTTAAGTACCGTAAATAGGAATATAAAGCTACTCTAGAAATAAGTTAATATGTCAATTTAAACTAATAAAGCAGAAAATAAATCAGAAAAAACTTCTCTATTCCAAGAGCGGCAGAAAGGCACGTCCGCACAGGAAATCCTCGACCTCAACAATAACCCTTCCCTTTCATATGAAAGTGTGCAGCAACTTTCAGTGAGCTAAGTGAGCATAGAAAACATGACATAAATTATTCTGACAGTAAATCTAAAATTCGGTACTATGAGAGAGACAAAAAAAAATTTAATTTTAAATTCTAGTCCTTCATAATATTAACTGGTTCTTAAATATTTTGGTGGTTCACTTAAGGACATAAGTTGGAGTCTGCTACCTTATACCAAGTTTTATAAAAATCTATATATATGACATGTAAAAAGGGGGAAGGGGGGTGATCATTCAATTCATGGACTGGTGCAAGATTTTATGTTCACGGCACGAATTTTCCATAACTGCTGCTACAGGTGCTCTCCCTGATCACTACTGAGCAGACTCTGTGTGCGCAAGCCAGTACTTGAGCTAATGTTACACAGAGAGTTTTTTTTAGCCACATATCACTGACAATCGTTTTGAAGAAAGTATCACATTGGACATACAGATTGAACAGTGATATGTGATTCATTATTGTGTCAGATGAGGCTTAAATGCATCTGAAACAGTTAAAGAGACAGCTATATTCTGGTATGACCAAACTTTCCGGTGTAAGGTGGTTTCTTCATCAAGAAAATATCAGGCCCCATATGGCTAATATTGTGCAGGCAGTGATCACTGCCATTGGTGCCAAGGTTCTGCCGCCCATCCCCCTTATTCACCACACTTAGCTCTGTGTGATTTCTTCCTATTTCCACGTCAGAAAAAAAGCTCTGAAAGGCAAGTGTTTCATGTCCAACACAACAATTCTCAAAGAGCCACAACGGAAGCACTTCACAGTCTTTTGAAAAATTGCTTTCAAGAAGCATTTAATGCATGGGTACAATAGTGGCGAAAGTGTGTAAAGTTCAAGGAGAATATTTTGAGGAGGAAAAATCAATCCACAGAAGATTCAGAAGATGACAATAAAGATAAGATCTTGCACCAGTCCACAAATTAAATGATCACCCCTCGTACATATATTATATATACATATATGCAGATTGATCTATACACACTACCAATGTAATGATGCATATGAAAAGTATCTAAAAAAAAAAATTGTGAACAAAGAAGGCTGTGTGCAAACTAAATTTCCCAAGCCTCACATTTGTTTGGTTTGGCAACTTCTGACTCATTTTTATTTGCATTTGGTGATGAAAATTTTCTCTTCAAATGAGTGAATGATATCTAAAAAGAAAGAAAGAAAAAAAAAAATCATCAAAATAGTAATGTCTAATGTGCACAAAAAGAACTAAAATATATTCATATAAAAAAGCCTAGTAAAGCTATCATCTTTAAAAATCTATTTTTCAACATCAATTCTTTCATGAAAAAAATGAATTTTTTAAACGTATACAAAGGTTTTATATGTGACCTCAAAAAATGTTTTGGGCATTAACAAGCAACATGCTACACTTATTTTTATTACATTGACATACATTAAATTGCAAATGAATGACAGTGAAACATTGAAGATAGTACAATTCTATGCTCTGCAAACTGGTTGCAAAGAAATGGAAAAGCTAGAGTTTGAGGACAAGCTCGAAGAGAACATCACATGTGGAGATACAGGAACTCCCTGACATACATAATACTCGACTTATGCAAATTCGACTTTACATAAGTTTTTGCGGGCCGGTGCAAACTGAAAAAATATGGAAACGTATCTTGCAGCTGTATTGTGAAAATATCATAATATGAACCCAATAACAGATTGGTTTTTTTTGTTTTGTTTGTTTTTTTTTGTAATTTGTTCCAAGTCCTTTGAAGTTTAAAATTTTGTTATATTACTAAGCTATTTATCTCTCTAAAAGGTCATATTTATAAAAGAAATTGCACTAGACTTTCATCATTATCATATGTTCCCATTATAAGAATCAATTTTGAATGCCTTTGTGATATTTTTCTAAAGCACATTTCTGGAAGTCACGACCAAAAAACAATTTGCACTTTCTGGTTTATTGGGCTTCTCTGTTAGTGCAATCTATTATCAATGGGTAGTACACTCAATCTTATCGCATTTGCGATAATACCGATAACTGGAATTTTGTGGGGTTTCACGTTACAGTATTATGATGAAATGAGTTCCCCTTCACTGAAATCTCCAATCATATAAAAAACAAATTTTCAGAAACTGCTCTTCATTCCCATTTATGTATTACAATGATAAAGGGAAAGGGATCAACAGAAAGTGCAAATGCTGGCAGTGCCAGGAAACTAAACAAAAATTGATTTAGAAATGAAGATGAAAATGATTAAGAAGTACGAAGTATCTATTGCAAGAGAATTAGGTCTCGCTGCTTCAACAGTGAATACTATTTTAAAGGATAGTACACGTATAAAAGAACATGTCAAAGGATCAACACAGATCAACGGTGATCACAAAAAAGTGTTCAGGTGCTATATCGAAAATGGAACAGCTATTGATTATATGGATAGAAAATCAGATTCAGAAGCGAGTGCCCCTGAGTCCAATGGTCATTCAAGCAAAAGCAACAAGTATTTATGAAGATATTAAGGATAAGTACGGTGAACCCCAAGCCAAGTTCGTGGCAAGAAATGGGTGGTTTAATAGGTTCATGCATTGCGCTGGTTTCCACTATGTTAAAGTATGCGGTGAAGTCACCAGTGCCGATTCTGCAGCTGCAGAGAAATTTTGTGATGTGTTCGAAAAAATCATTGATGAAGATGACTATTCAAAGCAGCAATTTTTTAACATTGATGAGACTGCTCTGTATTGGAAAAAAATGCCGGATCTAACATACATTGCCAAAGAGGAAATTACAATGCCAGATTTCAAGGCATCATAAGATAGGGCCATGCTCTTGCTTGGGGCTAATGCAGTGGGAGATTACAGTTTAAAACCACTGCTTGTGTACCATTCTGGAAATCCTCATGCATTTAAAGGCATCAATAAAGCCACCCTACCCATGCATTTCCAATCGAACCAGAGAGCATGCAT
Source organism: Mastigoproctus giganteus (assembly GCF_048544385.1). Classification (NCBI taxonomy): domain Eukaryota; kingdom Metazoa; phylum Arthropoda; class Arachnida; order Uropygi; family Thelyphonidae; genus Mastigoproctus; species Mastigoproctus giganteus. Next base: position 21,581,948 of record NC_143586.1, on the reverse strand, counting down.
ATCAATATCTCTCTTTGAGGATTGGTTTAAATGCTGCTTCATCCCCAAGGTTGAAAAATATCGTAAAGACAACAACATTCCTTTCAAGATTTTGCTTCTATTAGATAATGCCTCCTCGATATCTTACACATCTACATGATTTCAATTCGAATGTGAGATTCATATTTATACCACCAAACACGACTTCACTCATCTAACCTATGGATCAGGGTGTTATTTCGAATTTAAAAGTATACTATTTACGCACAACATTTGCTCAGACATTGTCTGCAGTAGACGTTTAGAAAAATTGTACGTTAAGAAACTTTTGGAAATCTTACAATATTTACCACGCCATCTTAAACATTAATAAGGCCTGGCCTGAAATTACTAAAAGTTGTTTAAATGGCACATGGAAGAAAATATGCCCATGGCACGTAAAAGGCTTTGAAGTGTTTGAAAAAGACGAATCATATGAAGAGGTTATAGATAAAAATTGTAAAGGTTGCAGAGCTACTTCAGTTGGAGGTTGTTGCCAAAGACAAGGAGGAGTTAATAGAGAAAAAGAAGGAATTATCTAACCAAGAACTTATTGACTTGCAGGCAGCGACAGTGAAAGAAGAAATGCTGACAAAGCTCAAGATGAACCAAATGAGGAGCCAAGACACTTCATCACCAGAAAGAGATGGCAATGGCATTTTGTGAAATTGCATTGGCAATGGCGAGGTTTGAGAAGATGGATCCTGACAGCGAATAATTCTTAAAAGTTAACAGAAGGGTGAATGATATGCTTGCTTGCTACAAAGAAATCTATGATGAAAAGAAAAAAGGCACCATCCAATCATTTATTAATATGACCTTTTGTAAGGTTGAGCGTCCGACCCCTTCCAAATCTCCACAGCCCTCAACCTCCGCAGCGGCGTACTTATCAGCTGAGGATGTCGAGCTTGGCAATAATGCTCAAGAGGTAAAACTTACTGATGTTATGCCTATCTCCTCTCTTTTTTTGTAATTTTTCCTGCATATGAGATAAAAAATTGAATAAATACAATAAATAATTCTATTCACATGTTCGTCGAACATTTCTTTTTTGATTCAATCAGTTCAGAGAGCACAGTTGCGAGTGCTGCACAAGCACGGGGGAAATTCCAACTCGCGTAGAGTTCTATGGAATGCAACCCTTACATTAATCGGGGAGTGGCTGTACAGTTATCATAGTCATCATAGGTGACCTGAACACAAAAGTAGAGTGGAGAAACAAGGACTAGAAGACATTATCAGTCCACATGGTTGGGGGCCTAAGAATGATGGTGAAAGGCTGTTGGATTTCTGTTCAGCTTGGTCATAGGAAACACCTGGTTCAAGAAGAGAAAGAGTCACAAAGTGACAAGATATGGTTGGGACGGTCAACAGGAATCCCTCATTGACTATATACTTGTGGATAAGAAGTGACACAGAAGACTAATGGATGTTGAGGTCTTTCCAAGTGTGTCCCTGGGTAGTGATCACAGGTTACTTGTTGGAGTTTTAAGATTCCTTAAATTGAAGAGGATCAAAATAACAAGAGAGAGAGAGATGTGGAAGTTGAAAGAAGAGGGAAAAGGGGCGAAGTTCAGAGAAGAGTTAAGGATGGTTGTACTTAAGACGATGGTGAACAGCATAGAATCAGAATGGAAAGCATTCGAAGACTGCATAGTAGGACTGAGAGAGCAGGTAGGCAGGACAAGCAGTAGGAGATGGAAAGAAACCCCATGGTGGAATGAGAGAGGCTGTGAAAAACAAGAATAATGCATTCAGGACCTACTTCCACAACAGAAATGAGGAGAATAAAGGGAAATATGAAACCACGAAGAGAGAGGCCAAGAGAATAGTCAATGAGAGAAGACTGTGGTTGGAAGAAAGGAGACTCTACAACATGATATCAACGGTAATAAAAATATGCTATATGCTATGGTGAGGAATAGGAGAAGAGATGGTGAGCAGAGCAAATTCCTGATGGATGAGAATGAGAACCTAATAACCAAGAATGAAGAGATAAGAGAAATATGGAAGAAGTATTTCAAAAATCTGTTCAATGTGCAGGACAGTCAGCACAAGGGACAAAAACAAGTTGATCATAAAAGAAGGGATGAAAGAGAAGATACCGAGAGAGACCAGACAAAGACAATGTTTAATGATGTAGTGCAGGTATGGAAATACATTAAGACAGGTAAGTCTGCTGGTATGGATGAGTTAAATGGAGAGATGATGAAGACTACAAGCGAGGCAGGCATCGCATGTGAGTAAGCTGTACGAGAGAGTGTTGAAGCAGAAGATAAGAGGAACGACTGAAAACCAGATGGCTGAGGAACAGTATTATTATTATTATTATTATTAGTCATATGGTGCAAGGAAGATTGAGGCTTTCGCTGCACCAGCCAAAAAATTTTATTTTTACCCGGGAGGGAGGGGGAGAGAGAGAGAGAGAGAGAAATTGGGAGATAGAGAACAAGAGTCAGAAGTATAGGGGAATCACCAAGAAAGAGAAGAATGATGATATCTAGATCAAGATACTGGGTGTGCCAAACCCATACTCACCAGGTGTGAGCCCCTGGGGTTGGCTTTAGGCCTGGCAGATTTTCTGCATCAGGCAACTGATGGAAAAATGTTATGAACACAATAAAGAATTATGGGTGGCATTTTTGGACATAAAGAAAGTGTTTGATGCCGTGAATAGAGAGAAAGTGTGTGAGGTTTTGAGAAACTTGGGGATAGGGGAACATCTAGTGGAGAGAACTGAGAATATCTACACCAACACAGTAAGCAAAGTAAGAACAGTGGTGGGATTAGCTTCGAAATAACATTAGGTTTGAGGCAAGGAGGCATCCTGTCACCACTATTATTCATAGCTGTCGTGAATGCTGTGCAATGTAGAGTGGTGAAACAATTTGGACAAGACCAGATGAAAGTTATGCTCTTCGCAGATGACCTCTATATATGGGGGAGAGAGCAGGGAATAAGTGCGACGACCAGTTGATATGTGGGCTAGTATGGCCAATGAATTTGGACTGGTTTTCAGTCAGGAGAAGAGTGAAGTAATGGTTCTAACAGATACATTACAAGGGAAGGGAAAGAGCTTAAAATGGTTAACAACTTCAAGTATCTAGGAAGCACAAGATACAAGTAGGCAAGAATTTCTACAGGCAGACAAGAGATGTGATCTGAAACAGGAACATACCACTGAAGTGTAAGAAGGCCATATAACAGATTTATCACATATCAATTGTGATGTATGCATCTGAAACTTGGACTTGAGGAAAAAGAATGAAAGAAGAATACAGGGGGTGTGGGAGATAGAAATGAGATTTGTGAGAAGTATAGCCAGAAAGACAATGGGCGCAACAAAATCAGGAATGATGTGATTAGGGAGAGAATTCAGGTTGAAAAACTACAGGACAGGATTAAAAGGTTCCATTTGAAATGGTTCAGACATATCGAGAGGATGAACGAGATTTGCCAAGAAGAATGTATGATTTACAATTAAAGGATAAAAGACCAAGAATGAGATGGCAGGACATGATAAAGACCAAAGTCATCAAGAGAGGAGGAAACTGGAATGAAATCAACAATGGAGAGAAGTACACAGACAGGGCATGGTGGCGAGGCTTCTTACAGCGACCCATGGAACATCGGAACGACAGATGATGATGATGGCATACATCAATACCAATAAAGTATACACAGAACAAACACTATATCTCCACATATTCACAACAGTGATCAAAATATTTATCTCAATGATATACCAGCTCTTCAATGCATGCACTGAAGAATCAGGACTGGTCTGCTTACCCATTAAAAAAACTTTAGCTTTCACATTGGCAATGCTTCAAAAGTGTTTCCCTTTCATGGTATCTCTGAACAAAGAAAATGTTTCTTCGGCAGTTTAAACAAATGGAAGTCACTAGCTTCAAGGTCTGAACTTTATTGAAGATGGGTGAGACATTCCTGGAAGAATTTCTCCAGGAGTTGCATTAGCACAAGGGTTGTATGGGGACAGGCATTGTTAAGGAGAGGGATCTTCTATGGAGCAACTGTCTGGGGAATTGCTCAATTGATGCTGTCACTTGTTAACATTACTGCTCTTGCTTACAGTAGGACCTTCCATGTCTGAGAAGTCCAAAATACTTCCCATTGAAAACAGTTCATGTTTCTAGCACGAGTGCTCATATTTGGTGAAGTTGCTAAGCACTTTCAAAGGAATCACTTCAGACATCTTGCAGAGTTTTTGCCTATGTTTACCTTCTCATACTGCCCATGTACTAACAACAACTCACTGTTCAATGCTGTGTGGACTTGTACTCATGATCAAAAAACAAGCATTTTAGAAAAGGTTTAGATTAAATGTTGTGGGTGTGATAAGACATCAGGAACACCTCATATATTGCTTGTTGTCTAATAATCAACCTTCCTGGCTGAATTAAGGAATTCTGTCATCTGCCTGTATAAATTATGTTTTTAACCCCTTCCGGGAACATTTTTTTCCGGAAAATGTGCCATAACGGATCGACTTTTTTTATTTTACAGATTAAAAGTATGCATCATGCAAATACTTGTTGTATAGTTTTTGTGTTATTTATTAATTTTTTTGTAGAAAATACATGGGAGTAATTAACCCATTTGGGCTATCCTGAGTTATCTTGTGTATGCCAAAAAGTGTGCAAATTATACAGATTTTTTAATAAATTAGCGCTTGAGCTAAAAGAAAGGCAGAGAAAAAGTCTTCATTACTCATTATATAAATAAATTAAAAAAAAAAAATCAAGTGGAACGCACAAGCAGTATCCTCCCGCCACAAGCAGTAATCGCAAACTAACTACATCCTGACACACAGCCGCCACAAGCAGACAGGCGAGGTAAGCTTCGCTTACAGGTGGCAGTACAAGAGGGTACCGAAATATTTTTCGATATTGTTTTTGTGAATTATTTTTGTGGGTTCAGTATTCTGCATTTAGGATGGCAAATTATATTTTGCTTACTGGCAGCACAGGAATGCATGCTACTGTTCTGACATTGCTGTACAATATAAGTAAAATGAAAGCCAGTCATTTGCTGCCAGGTGTAAGAAAATCCTGAGAAAACTCGGGATTTGCCTGACTAATGCAAAATTAGCCAGTTAAATACCAGAGAAAATACATTTCAGTCCTAAATTTAGAGGTATTATTGTTTGCTGTGGGTATTATTGTATCCCGAGATATTTTGTGAAGTTCCAAATAACATTTAAAACTAAAAATGAGGTATATTGGGATAATCCATGAAGGGGTTAAGAAAATGATGTTATCATTCTACTTAATATTTGGAATTTCAAACTGTAGCAGCCTCAAATATGATGCAGTGTCTTTCTTAATCACAACTCTCTTCTTATTAATTACATCTTTTATAATTTGGAAAGGACATTATATCCTTTTAAAACTAGAACACTTGCAATAGAGTTTATGCAGGAGTTCACATGTGAATTTTTACAAAAATGTTATTTACTCAGGACTAATCTGGTAATACAATATATTAACAGGCATATACAACACAAAATTTGATCTGGCTGTTCCTGTCGAATCAAATCTCTGCGAATACTGTCCTCAGGCTACTGAGGACAAACATTTCCTTTACAACAATGAGGTTATATCAGCAATGCAACAATGGTGCAATCAGCCTCATGATATTTTACTACCACAGGATTTTGAAAATATCATCAAATGTTATGAGAAACGTACTTTGTAACTAAACATAATTTATTTTCTGTATCTCATTAACTTTTAGAAAAATAAATAAAATTGGAGACCCCTTAAATCAGTGGTTTCAATGGGGTGCCGCATCAACATTCCAGGGGTGCCACGTAATTCGGGTTTAAGTTACTTAAACTTATTATTTTTTAATTTATATGTTTATTTCATTATAAAAAGGTGTACGGCATCTTTTTAATTTTGTGGTGATCTATAATTGATGTTTACTTAGTACCTCTATATAAAGAATAAAATTATATACTGTATATATATAATTTGTATTATGAAATGTAATTTTTATAATTATATTATTGTAATAAATATCATATAACATATATATTTTTTAATATTATACAGGGTGTCTCAAAAATATTGTTACAAACGTTTAGGGGAGGTAGGTAACATCTAAAGGAATGTGAATTGCATAGGAACCCATAACCGGAAACGTCACGGGAAAGTAGTAGCAGAGGCACAAGAAGCAGAAATGACACAAGACAGTAATTAGTGGCAAACATTTATTTGACATAATATTAACAATGGAGTATGAGATAATCATTTCATGATGTTACAACAGATGCTCGAAGGTTCCACCATGAGACGCGATGCATGCGTGACACCGACGCAGCATGGATTGGCAGACACGGTCGAACACACCTGCAGTTTCTTTGACAGTAGCAGCAGCGCAGACGAGTCTCGCCACGAGATCCATTTCCATCTCCACAGGCGATTCATACACGATAGATTTGAGGGCCCCACAGAAAGAAATCAAGGCTCGATAAATCAGGTGAGCGTGGGGGCCAGGCAACGGGTCCACCACGGCCAATCCATTGACGCCCAAAATGCCTGTTCAAATGTTCACGAACACACCTTCCATAATGGACAGGCACCCCGTCATGTTGAAACCAAATGTTGCGTCTCACATTTGCTGGAACATCGTCAAGTAACCCTGGTAGAACTTGTTCAAGAAAGATCCGATATTTAGCGGAGTTCATGTGGGATGGTAAAGGGTATGGGCCGACTAAGCAGTCACCGACCATACCTGCCCACACATTTATTGCGAAGCGATGTTGTGCCGCATGGGGGCACACACCGTGTAGGCCCCTGCTAATCCATACACTAGGTGCATGTCTGCCAGCTCACAGTTCATATATCGATGCATGCTCTTCGTGCGGCGACTACTGCTTGAATGAGTAAACCAGAAATTTTCCCTCTCGCGAACTGATGAACAGCGCCGTCTACTGACTTACGGTGACATTTCCGGTTATGGGTTCCTATGCAATTCACATTCCTTTAGATGTTACCTACCTCCCCTAAACGTTTGTACCAATATTTTTGAGATACCCTGTATATATATATATATATATATATATATATACGGATATATATACAGAGAGAGAGAGAGAATCGGATCTACCAGGCAGAAAATTGAGCAGGGATGCTGCAAAATAAAATAAATTACTTAGGGGTGCTGTTATTAAAAAAAAGGTTGAAAAACCACTGCCTTAAATGAGTTGCACATATTGTAATAAAACAATTTTTACACATATTGCAACCATCAAATGAGTTGCAATATGTGTAAAAATTGTGCACTGACATATATAAGCATCACATGAGTTAAATCAAATGACTATGTTTTCAGAGGTAAATGCATACTTAATCAATATTTTTATTATTTAACTGCTATAAAATCTTTCCTAAAATAAAACGCACCTTTCCATCTGAATCACTAGGAGAACTCTGAAATGCTGCCGAGATGGATACTTGAATACAAGAGGAAAAGAAAAAACAGAATTACTCATAGTTCAAAAACATCTTTTAAACCAATTTAATAAATATTAGTATTTAATATTAGTATAAAATTTTTTTATAAAAATGAACAGAGTGAAAGTTAATTTTTTTATAGTAATGTAAAAAAAAAATATTTCCAATCGAGAATCTTTCTGCAGTATTGAAAACTAAAATCTGTAGTCTGTACTTTATGCTTTAAAAAAACAGCATGCATATTTTTAACTTTAAGCTTTTACAACTTATTTAAAGAAACAAACAACTTTTATTATACAGGTAACATTAAGCACAACAGTGCCAATCGTCGTAAGAACACAGTTACCGCCAGTACCAATGGTACAAGTTGTGTAAAAGTTCATTATACAATATTTATTAAACAATAATTTAAATATAATATTTAAATTAGTCAGTTCTGCTATAATGCGGTACATGCGTTCCTATAAATCTTCATGTTATGGTATTTCACACATTAAAAACAACAGGGCTTGTGGGAAAAATAGAGATAGGGGCAGAGCACTCAAAAAAATGTTCAGTCTAGTAAGTAAAACACTAAAAAAAAGTTTGAAACCCAATAAAATTGCTAACACAGGTTTAAACATCTTAAATTTCTAATAAACAAATAAATATTACAGTAAATATAACACTTTACCTTGACAAGGTATGAAGTTTGTTTGATTGATATTTCTGTTCACTCACATTTTCTTTTTTTTTTTTGGATCATAAAATTTAAAACAGGAAAAAAGATAAGCAATCAATAACGACAACCATAAGATGCACAAATTGCACAAGTGAGACAAGTTTATGAAGCTTAAAAAATAGGAATGAAGACATGGCAGTGGCAGAGCCAGGATTTTTTGTCAGCAGTTACATTCACAAAAAAAAAAAAAAAGGTGCCAACTGCCTAATGCTAAAAAGTGCCCCAATACCAGATTTCAACATCAGGGGGTGCAATGTACCTGATTACCCTACCCTGGATACGCCACTGAATTATGGTGAAAACTGGATCTGGTGAGACTACTGACTCAGGATGGCACAATTAATCTCTATTTGTGTATTGACTTTGGAATATATCAAAGTTATCTCTAAAAGGTCATGATAGTCAGAAGATTTTATTTGTGCAAGTAAAAGAGAAAATTTGTGCAGGAAGGGCAAGAAAATTAGCATAAACTTGGTGATTTGCTGAATGAGACTGACTAAAGTAGTTAATGGAAAAAAATAAATGAGGAGAAATCATCTAGCATACAGGTATCCAACTCAATGCAGGAGACTTCTCCCATGCATCTGGCAGCAGGAAGAAACCTCTAGGTGCAGAAGGCACTAGTCAGAGAGGAAGTTATAATTTTGGGTGACTCGACTGACAGAGAAGTGTCAGAAAATATTCTGTAATAAGAGAGAATATTGCATCTAACAGGGGGCCATGGTTAATGATATTACAAAGCAGTTATCTTTTATATAGTTATATACTAAGCACAAACAATCTGAAAGTAAGTTGAGAAAAAGCAACAAGCTGGGTCTTCATGTGAGAGTGTATGGCATACACCTGTGTTAAATGGATGAACTACTATTGTAAAGCATTTCTGAGAGAATGAATGAAAGGGGTAAAACCACTGTAGAAGAGACACTATATTAAACCTCATGATATTAAAATTTATATAATCAAAGGGGACTCAATGTAAGGATTATACAAATTTCTTTTTTTAAACTTACACTGCATTCTTCAGTTTACAAAACAATTTAGAAAAGCACCAGCAAAAGATTACTTTTGAGAGTTCAAATATTTGTAAAATAAAATGAAATTCCTGAAATCAAAAATAATATAAGCCAAACAAATTCCCAAAATATTAATAGTTTCATCCACCAAAGCTCATCTTTTCAGGAAAAACAAGACCTTGTGGTAACACCCCCCCCCCACCAAGAATTTAAGAAATTTTCCGTTTCCAGGTTTTCCAGCAAGCTTGATGCAATTTCAAGTTTCATACTCATCTTTGATTACAAGATTATTTACCCTTTTTTTTAACACTAGCAGTTCATGTTGACATTCTGATAATGTTTTTGTTACAGCCTATCTGATTCAAGTTTCCAAATTCTTGTTGGATACTTAAATAAGAAGTTGGAACCTTGCGATATGTAATGGTTTATTTCAAAGCATTCTTTTTCTTGACTCACACCTTAACCTTAGTAGGAATATTTTTGTGGTTGGCCATGGTAGCATGGGACCACGTTATGGGATCAGTTCAACAAATGGGCAGGGCTTATGGGTTATTGAAATGCTATGTCTTTTCCTTTCATTCTCTAAAGACTTTGTGGTCCATGGCAAAATATGAGAATTGTTGAGACCCTTGAGTCTCAACAATAATGCTAAAAAGGCTGAATGATTTAAGATATGAATGATTGGCTGAATGATTTAAGATAAAAGGACTTCTTGCTGAAAAAAAAAAAAATTTATAAATAATGATAATCAAATTAAACAGAGCTAACAATAAAATAAAGATTACTTTGGTTTTTCCCTTTGTTTATGTTCATATCTCTTGTAAAATCTGATGGCACAGAGTCATACATCTGAAGTAATGAGGCCTGAAAATTTAGAAATAATAATATCCAAATGAATAAAATCTATGGTGTAACCTTTAAATAACAGGTTAACAATGAATCTTATCTAAGTAACTAGGAACTCTTAGGAATATTTTATTCCTAAGTAATTAGGAATAAAAAGAACTCTTAGTGTACTTGGAAAATTGGTTTTATTATTGCTAGCTAACTAAATATTAACAAATGACATTATAATTTCAGAAAAATAATACTACTCTGTGTTATGTTTCTTTCTCTCTCTTTATTGTCTAGGGATGGAAAGATAGAAGAAGACAGAATTTCAGCTTGTGTTCATTAGAAATTACTACATTATTGAGAAGTCCACCCACAGTTATTAATATCATTTTTAATTAGTATTAGCCATATAATGCAAGGAAGCCAAAGGCTTTTGCTGCACTGCCCCAACCAAAAACAAAAAAATAAATAAAATAAGATAACTGAATAAAAATAAAAATATATAAAAATTAATATATAAAAATTAATATATAAAAATTAATAATAAATATCAAAAATAAATATATAAAAATTAATAATAAATATCAAAAATAAATATATCAAAAATAAAAGAAAAGAAACTTTGTTTCCCTCCTCATCCAGCTGAACTTTGATTTTTCCTCAAGCTGATAGCATCACCCTTTAGATAAAATATACTTATTCTAGTAATTAACAAGTCCCTGGCTAAAAGAAAATTTCCTACAATCCTGTCTATATTTGAATTTATGGTCCCCTACTTCTGGAATTATTTATAACAGTGAAAATTTTGCCTTCAGTCGTTATTAAAAATTATATTAGTAACTTTAGGTCAACTTGTGGATAAACAGAGTAATTTCTGAAAAGAACAAGCCCAATCTTGTTTATTGTCAATGTCACAACAGGAGAGACAACACTGTCTTCAGACAGTAAAAACAGAAAAAAGAATGCACAGTAACTATTTCAATGCATGTATTGGAATAGTGGCCAGCTTCTTTACTGAAATAACATTTCACTAAAAATGTTTCAAACACTCAAACAGAAATAATTACAGAAATTGCTTAACAATATCCACCACTGGTAAGAAACCCTTGTGGGTAGCACAGAGGTTATGATCAGTCTTTCCACTCTGCATGAAAAAGACTTGGACTGAATTTTTTAAAGATGGAAGAATTCTTATGGAATGTATTCACACTGTGGCAGAGTTAGTTAGTGTCAAGTGAGAGTTTCACAGCATCTCCCCACCACTGAAACTTGGGTTTTTCATCCAGAAAAACAAACAAAAAACCATTCACAGAATACAGACAATTTACAAAAAGAATACATTAATGCCTCACAGCCTTTGTCACTTTTGTGACAAAAAAAACACACTCACACAGATACACGAACTATTAAGAGAAGCTGTTCCATTACTACAGGTATATTAAATAGAATAATTTAATAAACCTGTAAATGATTTTATTTAATATACTACTGATTTAAGGTGCAGAACTATAATGCCTTAGGTGCAAGCATTATAATCATGGCTGAAGGTCATAACTTCAGACAATGGATTGAAAACTACGGCTTGCTTTTTTTTTTTTTTTTTTTTTTTTGTTTCTGAAAAGTCTCTCTCTCTCTCTCTCTTTCTCTGGGAATGCTACTGAAATGAATTAAATCCTGTTATTTTAGCTTCTGTTTGCTAGGCTGATATGAAGCCTCAGATGGAATGATGTTTCATTTGGTGATTATTTGAATTTTCTATTATGAGTTATTTATGCTGGTATCATTGTTTTGTGCATAGTTGTTTTTAGACTTGACAGTATGCTTTGTGGTGAAAACTGGTGTGGATGTTAATTTCTTTGTGGGTTTCTTTTTTTTTTTTTTTTTTTTTGCCCTCTTTAAGAATGTCCCATCTTCTGGGAAATTTTATTGCTATTGGTTATATTAGTGGATTCCTGAAGGGGGCCTATTTCTGAGGAGTCGCTTGGGAGTTTTTCTGGTGTTGTTGAACTCAAAAGGATCACAGGAGTTAATCTCTGCCTTCATCACTAAAATATTAGGTTGTTGGTCTGAAATGGAGGTTAAACAAAACATCTTTCTTCTTAAGAAAGATGTCTTGTTTCGTTCAGCATTCTGTGATGATTCTATGGCTGAAGAGAAGACCTGTGAGGATCTGTGTTGAGGTCTATTTTTTTTGTTAAATACTGAACTTCTGAGGGTACCTACATGAAATGCCTCCTCCTTGAAATGTTTCAGTCTGTAGACAGACTTCTTTTGTTATTGAAAGGAATCTAGTGGCCTTCCAAAAAAAAAAAAAAAAAAATACATCCTATCCAACATATATACAAAGTGATACACTCTATCCAACACATATTACCATATGTGTTGGGTAGAAGTCCTCTTAACCAATCTCTGTTTAACTTAACTGACTCACTGGATTAACAGGCCTCTGCTTAACTGATGCTCTTCCCCTCCTCTGATGCCCACAGCACACTACTATGGGAACTAGTCCAATATGCTTGCAGCTAGTGGACTAGTTTGGTACACCATGCACACTTGCTTAGTTGTATGCTTCCCAAGAAGTCAGTTGTGATTTATTCCAAACCATGTCTGCACCAGAAAGATTATTTGCTATTCTAATGAAATATGAATACCAAAAAGAAAAGAGAGTTTGTCTATGAAAACAAGTCTGACACTTAGAAAATAGTCAGTAAAGTCAAGTCTATACAAAAAAAATTGCTATTGAATTAGATGTGGATGAAACAACTCAAAATACTGGAAAAAGTGATAAAAATCAAATTTGCAATTGGTTAATTTCACAAGAATGGTTAATTTCTAGCTCTACTTTAAAGAAACCAAAATTAGAGATAATAGGCTGAATCACAATCTATTATCTCTAGATCAGACTACATCACTGTCTTTCTTGCATAGCAAGAGAAGAGTTTAAGGCTCAGCTGGATAGGTATTTCGAACGAACAGAGGGGTTAAGTGGAAGTGTTTTTTTTTTTTTTTCGCTGATGCTGCATAAGCTTGCTTTCTTGCATCAAATGCCTCTACTAATGCTAATGCTAAAGTGACTTGTGCTAATGCTAATGCTAAAGCAGCATCAAAGAAAAGTCCTTGGGCTTACATCAAAAGAATGATGAGGCAGAAAATTTCAAAACAGGAAGGGATCTGTTTCAACAAGGAGATACAAGGAGAGGTCACTAGATTAATACTCAAAAATTTACAAAAGCTTTAAGGATCAATTATCAAAACAGAGAAAGTTGATTGAAGAACAGCTCTACAATACTGACAAAATAGGTCTAAATTATAAGATGTTACCTACAAAAATGATGTTGAAAAAAACTTAGCCTGTAGCACCAGGATACAAAAAATCCAAAGAGAGAGAATCACAGTAGTCACCTGCAGCAATGCAACTAGAATTCACAAATTGCTGCCTTTTATTGTTGGTATATCAACTAATCCTAGAACCTTTAAAAATATAAATTTTTCATCTTTACCTTTACTACTCACAAAAGTCAGCATGGAGTCTGTTTGTTGTTTGTTATTTGGTTTTTAGGAGCATTAGCAACTAAGGCCATATTGCTTCAGGGATATGCGGTGGTCATTCCCTGACCTTTCCGCATCCTCCATATTTGGTGGTCTCGAACCCTGGTCTAATCAAGAAGCGTGTGCTACGCACTGCCACGCCTGCCCACCTGGCTACAGAGGCGCCGGATGGAGTCTGCATTATTCAAATTTTTTTTTTTTTTTTTTTTTAATGAATTTGTACCTTATGTAAAGAAACACTCGAACAAAATGAACTTAATTAAAAAGTGTATTCTCTTTCTGAATAACATGCCTTCACATCCCAGTTGTGAGGAACTTAAAGAAGGGCATGCAAAGGTCAAGTTTTTACCACCAAATTGGTCTCATATAATCATTAAAAGTTGTTGCATCAATAGTTCACTATATTGTAATGAAATTAATGAAGAACATAATTTATTAACTGATTTTGGGAAAACTGAAGTCTCCAAGAAGAAGAATGATGGATTCCATGTTTTCCAAACAAATCATCACCAAATTGCTGGAAAATGAAATTATGAATGATGCAGAAATCATACAAACTGTGAGGGAAACAGATGATTCTGTTTATGAAGGGACTGAATAAAATCTGGAAAAGTTCTCATACAGCAGTCAAAAACACCTTAGATACAACTTTACATATGAACAAAAGCATAAATCAACAATAAATTATGATGTTTATAAAAAAATAAATGGAGGGACTATACTGCAAATCTTCACATTTCATCATCTAAACGGTTGAAGATTACTAATTTTATGTAATTAAGTGTACATGTATATGTTTTAAGTGAAAATAAAATTCCTAAGGTATGCATATATACTTTTTTTGTGATCCTCCACTTTAACTGGCTTTTTCGATTAACTTACCAAAATATCAGTACAAATAATATCAGACAAGAGGGGTGCTACTGTACACAAAGTGGCACACTGGATACAACATATACACCTATCAGAGTAACACAGTATAATGTTGCATATGTGTACACAGTGCATACAGCATTACTGCTTACACCTACCAACAGAATGAAGACAACAAACAGGAAAATGAAAATTTATTAAAATAAAATGATAATAAAAGCATATGTACACTAAGATATGTACACATATCACAAAAATAAACAGACAATAGACAACAAACAATGGAACATTTTCATCTTAAAATGTGATAAAAATTTTGATAAATATTAAATGATTTCCCTTTTCACTCTGAAAAAGAAAACATTTTGTTTGAAAGATTACTGGCGAAGAAGGATAGAGTGTTACATGAATATTTAGAATTATTTAATGGTAAATACCTTAACCGAGTGGTTAGGAGTGGGAGTGGAGTAGCACACGCTCCTTCAGTTAGACCGGGGTTCAAGCCCTTGTCTGCTAAATATGGTCGAACTGCCAACCCATGCTGGACCAGCATGGCAGATTATGGTCCATTTCCCTCAACATGAATTGTTGAGGAGGCTTCCATCCTGCAGTGGGTTGATAATGGCTGAAGTTTACCTTTTTTTTTTTTTTTCACCTTAATATCAACTTCATGATAGGTCAGCGTAAATGGAATGGAAAACATCTTCGAAGTATGAAACTTAAATATGAATGAAAGTGACTAAGAAAAGGAAGAAACTAAAAAAATTTGAGAATTATTTGCATCTCAGAGCAAATGAGGAAGCAATAAAAGCCAAAAATTGCAAGAGGGGAAGAATATGTATATATACAACCTGTATCCCTCTTATCATACTCTTCCCACCACCAGAAAGTACTTCAAAAATTCAGGAAGGAAGTTTATTCAAGTTTAAGTTGTCAACAATACACTAACTAAATTTCTTGAGGTCCAGTCTATCAGTTTGTACCCAATAGCTGATATTTATGCCCAGTTTTTGTACACTATCAGTTAGTCTGACATTTCCCTGTGCCACAGACAATATCATAGGTTAACTCATATGAAAGGTTGAGGTGTTCTGAAATTCAATGGGAATTACAGAACAACACTTTTGATCCATTTATAGTATTTGATTATCATATCAACAGCTTCAATATCTGGAGATGGCTACAGTATTCTTCATCAATAACTACATATTTTATACAATATCATATCTATATAATAGCATACATATCATGTAAATGGCATATCTATATACAAAATACAGTTTTGCATAGTGTCAACTTTTGAAAAGCTAGTTTGTTTTTTTTTGTAGGTTTTTGCCCAAAACAGACAAAAAAATGTTTATTGCCCTCCATTCTTTCTTTGTAATGGCTAACTGAAAAACTATGGCAAACTATTCTTAAATCATAATTCTCACAGCCATTTTTTAAATGAAATAAGAAAAAAATTCATAGAATTTTTTTTTTAAATTTCCAATTTTAATGCACTTTTACTGTTTTTTGCAAAAAGAAAAAGAAGGAGAAAAATTGGTGTTTTTGCAAAAAAAAAGAAGAGAAACTCTACAGTGACAACTATGATCATGAGATGGAGGACTCAATTTAAGTAAAAAAAGTCACAAATCCAGAGAGTTGGAAGGTATACTTTTGAAACAGAAGAGTGAGTAATTAGTTTATACTGAAAGCATAAGAAAAAACAAGAGTAGTTACTGACTCATATAAAATATTAAGATTTTCATTAGCTCTATTTTTGGAGTGTGTATTAAAGGAAAGATCATATGTAGCCAAGAATAATTTTAAGTTTTCATAAATAACTTTAATTTTTTTTGGCAGCAAGAGCTGCTATAATTACTGTCCTATTACATTAAGTTTCAATTTATTTTACAATGGAAAGACATTCTTCCGGATGTGAAAAGGAAGAATATTCTAAATAACTAGACATGATAAACACAGAAGATATATAAGATTGCACTGCATTTTTTCTTATTCTGCACAATATTTTTCAATGTTAAAGTTCCTCACCTTTATAATTGCTAATATCTGTTTTTCATTCTGAAGAAAAATCTGACGTTTATCTGGAGTAACGTTTACATCAACAGTCTCTAAAAACAAAAAACATTAAATTTTATAAACATTACAATAAAATGTTTCTACAGTGATCCAAGATCACTTATTAGTGAAATTTTAATAAAAAGCAAATCTTTTTATTAAAAGATTTGCTTTTTATTAAATTTAATCACTTTAATCACTTTTATTATTTTTAATCACTTCTTATTAAATGACCAGATTGAAGACACACTATAAAAAAAATATTTTAATCTGCTATTTATAATAAAAGCATTACACTATTTAAAAATTTATTATGTACAACTAAAATTGCTATTTTATTTGTACATATACATTTTAAATATAAAGATGGTAACTATGGTGTCATTCTTCAGGGAATATGTGAGTTGCAAATATCAAATTGGTTGCAGGACTTTTTGGTAAAAGTATGTAGAACATAAAGAATATTTCTGTCCTTTCAGTGTGTAAAAAAGACAACAATTGCATGCTATTTAGTGTTTAAATTCATCACTGGCAGAAAGATGTTCTAATCATGCATATTTCTGATCTGAACTCTGAAATAAGAGTTTTATCCTTTACATATCTGAAGTCCTTTTAAGGTCAAGGACCTGATGATTCTATTTTTGGGGTGGTTGGATGAGCACGTAAGGAAGGGGTGCTGTTGTTGTTGTTGTTATTTGGTTTTTAGGAGCATTAGCAACCAAGGCCATATTGCTCCGGGGATATGCAGTGGTCATTCCCCGATCTTTCCACATCCTCCGTATTTGGTGGTCACGGGCTCGAACCCTGGTGTAATCAAGGTAAACGACACACACACGTACCCGGCCATCCACATGGTGTAACAGGAAACGTGATTCATTGGACAAGACAACCGTCTTCCAATCACTCAAGGTCCACTTTTGATGCTCACTTGCCCACTGGAGGAGCTGTCGCCGGTGAACCGTGGTTAGCATGGGCACTCGGAGCGGCCTGCGCTACACAGCCCCATTTTCAGAGTTCAAAGTACTGTGTGTTGTGACACATTACTCCCATCATCAGCATTCCAATTACCGGCGAGTTGTGCCACAGTTGCCCTTCTGTTGCCACGTACCTTTCAGGAGAGCTTTCAATCACCTCGAGCATCAATGAGCCGTGGTCATTCAACACTTCATCGGCGGTTCATGGATGTTCCCTCCTCGGACCACTTTCGGTAGGTACTAACCACAGCTGACCGTGAGCATTCCACCAGCCATGCTATTTCGGATATGCTCTGATCCAGTTATCTGGCCATTACAATTTGGCCTTTGTCAAACTTGCTTAAGTCCGCTGCCTTTCCCATCTGAAGAACAAGAGTAACACTGATTAACGGAGCTCAGTATCAGGTGTTTTTTATACTGTGTCCTGACCCATGCACGTGGCATAGTTCACCTGCTGTTTGTTATTTGGTTTTTAGGAACATTAGCAACTAAGGCCATATTGCGGTGGTCATTCCCTGACCTTTCCGCATCCTCCATATTTGGTGGTCACAGGCTCAAACCCTGGTCTAATCAAGAAGCGTGTGCTATGCACTGCTGCTCCTGCCCACCTGGCTACAGAGGTGCCCATTCAACTGCAGTTGCTTCGATTTGCATAACAACTCACTGGTCATTATATTTTTGCTCATCGGTATATATATATATATATATATGCATGTATGTGTGTTACATGAAAGAGAGAGAGAGAGAGAGAGAGAGGAGGAGAAGAAGAAGAAGGAACTTAAAAAATATACATAAAGTTTTATATTTTAAATACAATAAACAACATTGCAATTAAACTGAATGGTTAAGTTTAGAGAACTTAAAACTGTAGTTTTATTAAGTATTCTATAAAGCTATAATCTCAGTAATTAACTGATAAGAAGATAACTATACTTACTTTTCATTTATGTTAATGACTGAAAAAAAAAAAAAAAGTTGAATTAATTTAAGACAAAATTGAACATTCCTGATATGTAATGCGCTACATATATTACCTAACTTTTTCTTTTTACTCTAGTATATACAGTGTAATCTTGATTGCAAGACCATACTGAATTATTGTATTATATGTTTGACCACTGATGATATATGGATCAACTATCTGGTCCTCTGTGACTACATCTAACCTTCAGACAATTCCTGGAATTGAGTACTGAAATGGTTACTGAAATGGTTGTCTAATAAATTTAGACCACCAATAGCATACACCAGAACTGGTTTACTGGCTAATATTGGAATCCTGCTGATCAAGAAGTTGTGAGAATGACCATTTGTTTCACCTTTGATTGTTTCTGGAGACATTTGGAGGAGCATGGAGAAGATGGATGCTTTCATTGACCTGCACTGATCAAGCAGATCAAAGTCATGCATACATGTCTCATTGATGGCAAGGATGCTTTGAAAAACTCTTTATCTTCTTGTCATTAATTTGCAAGTAACTGTATTAAAATTTCTTAACACTTTGCTTGTTGTTCATCTGACAGCAAATGTGAGACCCACTGGGTGGTGAACTTTCATTTTTGTAACACATCTCAGTTAAAATTCAGTGAACAGATGATTTTGGTATTCCACATTCATCAGCAATTTCTTCAGAAGTCATACAGCTGTCTTCCTCTAATATGACAGTAATAATAACTGCCGATGTGTTGTCCTTAAATGTTCTTGATTTACCTGAGAACTGCTACTTGTCTTCAACACTGATTTGCCTCAGCAAAATTTTTGAGACCAATGTGAAATCATGCTACAATCTAGCATGATTTGCTAGATTGTAGCATGATTGCACTGATCAAAGTCATGATCAGTGCAGGTCAAAGTCATGCATACATGTCTCATTGATGGCAACGATGCTTTGAAAAACTCTTTATCTTCTTGTCATTAATTTGCAAGTAACTGTATTAAAATTTCTTAACACTTTGCTTGTTGTTCATCTGACAGCAAATGTGAGACCCACTGGGTGGTGAACTTTCATTTTTGTAACACATCTCAGTTAAAATTCAGTGAACAGATGATTTTGGTATTCCACATTCATCAGCAATTTCTTCAGAAGTCATACAGCTGTCTTCCTCTAATATGACAGTAATAATAACTGCCGATGTGTTGTCCTTAAATGTTCTTGATTTACCTGAGAACTGCTACTTGTCTTCAACACTGATTTGCCTCAGCAAAATTTTTGAGACCAATGTGAAATCATGCTACAATCTACTGTTGACTCACCACACACACTTCTCACAGCAATTCATGAATTTCTGTTGGCATTCAACCACGTTAAATTTCAATTCCAATAAACAATCTTTGATCTGAAATTGTAATCTAACCTGAAGAATATCATCATCTATTTTTAAAAGCCTCTACACGAACATTCAATGCAAGAATATTGTTTCAAACACACTAATGTTTGAAACACACTAATTGAGGTTACTTTTGAGATAACCCTATGTATTGAGAACTATACACAATTATTATCAGCTAAAAACATTATCAAACTTACCTTTCACCGTGCAGATATTTAAGAAAACAAAAGGAAACTGATGACGATTAAAACTATGATAGACTTCATTTATCAGCTTTGAGACCTGCATAATAATAAAAAGATTATACTAGCAATATAATATCTATCTATACCCACATAATTTACACACAATTTACATAATTTACAAAAAAGGTTCGTACCCTTATCTAGAAATAATAGCCCTAGAAAGGTAAAACTTCTCAGGAACTTTAATCATTTTCTATGTACTCTCCATGTATAGTAACACATTTCTCCCATCTATGGATCAGTTGTTTAATGCCTTGATCATAGAAGTCTGCACTTTTTGCTTGAAGCCACGATTCCACTTCATTCATGACTTCCTGGGATGACTTCCTAGTCGCTGGATCATACTGGTATACCCAGCATTCGTCATTTGTCACCAACTGATCCAAAAAGTTCTCAACATCCGCATTACACAAATCCAACAGTTGGTGAGAACACTGCATTCGACACTGCTTCTGCAAAAGCCTCAGCAATCTTGGAACCCATCGTGCAGAGACCTTAGATGTGCAGATGGCCATGTAAAATGCTGTGGGCAGACCCATAACTAATTCCCACTGCATTTGCGATGAAATTAATTGTCACACGTCTGTCGCTCAGCACCAGCTGCTCAACCTTTGCAACTGTCTCACTGTCTGTGGATGTTGATGACCTTCCTTCTCTTGGCCCATAAAAGACACTTGTATGACTGCACTGGAACTCGAGTTTCCACTTTTTTTTACAGTGTCATAGGATGGACAATTCTGCCCATATACATTTAATTTCTTCATCAATTTCCTGAGCTTTCTTGCCCCTGCAAATGCAGGAAATTGATCACTGCTCGATACTCCACTTTTTCAACCATAGAATCTTCCCTCAGATTCCGGGCTCCACTCTGGTGTACAATCATCTACAGAAATGAAATTTCACGTGTTAGTTATTGAATATGTTGACAATTTATATTAAAAACAGCATTTTCATACTGATGTTTTATCTAGGTAAGGGTATGAACTTTTTGATATCCCTTCATATATAGTAATGTAGTCACAAACTTTGCATACAAGGATCAGTCAACAAGTTCTGCACACCTTCAATGTTTCCTAAAATATAAATAGCATAAACTGTGAAAACTAATTACAGGAATTAAACACTTTTATACCAACTATGATTATGATTAAAATGTTATCATAGTTATGACTGAAAGACACTACTGCAGCCTATCAAAAGTTAACATTACAAACTTGCCTGTGCATTAGTCATAATATATGGTATAAAAGTGTTTAACTTCTACAATTTATCTTCAAGATTAATAGCCATGTAATATTCCTCTGTCAATTAACTAGTGTATATTGTTTTTACATAGCATTTTGTTTATTAACTTTAGGGAGTTATACAATGACAAACTTATTGATATCATTGTCTCACTTGCAGGATATGAATGATGAATGTGATGACTTGTGACATGAGGTTGGCTATGTGAATACAGTTGACCAAGCAGGAGCAGAGCATTCATGAAAATGGAAAGAGGGTGTGGCAAATTGGAGTTTAATTCCAATGATCCATGCAAGAGGTCAGTTTACAAACTCTTCTTAAAAGAAATGCAATTTCTCACTAGAGAATTTCTCATGGGTGAAGCTGACTTTGAAGGTAAACTTGAATATGGAAAACCACAACTGATATTAATATTTGCATTAATGGCCACTAAGTGTCTGTAGAAGTGTGTGTTCTACACACTACTAAAGATATAATATATATAGGTATAATTTGCATGCCATGTGAGTTGAAAAACCTGCTAACTACAGCCTGAAATAAACAAGATATGCTGTGCTTTAAAAATTCCACCAGTTGTAAGCAAGAATCAAGCCCAGCCCTCAAATCTCTTGAAATATTCAAGGGATTTGTTCAAAATGTGGGGAAATGATTTTCAAACATTATATTAGTTGAACACAGACCTCTCCTAACAAGCGGCAGACAGCAATTTTTTGTGCCAACTAAGCTGTCACAAATGATAGAATTATTAAAAAATAAATAAATAAAAATTCAGAGAATTTTTCAATAATTCTATTTTAAGAGGTGGAAGAGAATTTGCTCATGATGATACTGCATATGTTGTTGGCATCAGCCAAGGTAAAGTTTAAATCATATAATCTGCATGATTTAGGTTTCTCTTTTGTGTGGGTGAACTACTTTTAAATGATTGGATCCAAATTTTTGCTCATAATAGAATGCTTATGACAATACATTTGAAAAAAGGGAAAAAAAAATTCATCTAACCCACCTAATGGTGAAAAAAGACTAATGGTGAAAAAAGACTAATGGTGAAAAAAGACTATTGTGCTAATAGTGCCAATTGCATCTTTGCTGCTATCCAGATGGAAAACAGAAAATGCTTCCTTTGATTTTGTATGATAATGCATGCTATCATATGGCCTGTGTGGTGATCTTCTTGTTGCAAAAATGCAACAAGGATATTTTACCCACACTGCAGATTTCAGTTCCCCAGATTTTGATGATGACAAACTACTATTGACAGGGAAGGGGGGGATCATACCGAACATTTATAATTGTACTTTATTCAAATGTGCAGAACTTATTATAATCATTAAAATTCTTAAAATCATTTATAGAGCATAAAATCTAAGTCAATTACCTTCTTTAAGTCACATGGTCGACCATTAACATACAAGAATTGTCTATCTGGTGAACTACGACCTTCTTTATGCTCACAAGTTGAAACAAAACCATTTATCCTATAGCAAAAGTATCATAAAAACATATTTTTTATGCCTGTGTAATGCAAATACTATCTTTAGTTAATGTTTGATACATTTATAATTTCAATCATTATAAATCTGAAGATAGTAGTGCTACCAGTGCTAAATAATTTCATTACTAACCCTCTGTATTAAAATACCATTACCAACAATAAAAAAAAAAAGGTTAAAAAAAGTTTCTCTTTTTTTTTTTAACAGTTTCTCTTTTTTTTAATGAAAACCCCAAACACAAAAGGTATTAGAACTAATAGTACTACTGTGCATGGATTGTAAGCTGAGTAGATGAAAGAAGATATCTGTTAACATTAGACTTGAATTTCTGTAGATTGTAATTTTCAGGAAATACGTGCAAAGGGATGTTGTTCCACAAAACGGAAGTTGAAGGAATAAATGAAGATGAAGAAAAGTTGAAAGTTAGTTCTGTGAGTTTGAAGTAGGACAGTATGTTTGTTTGTGTGAGTTTTAAGTAGGAAAGGATGATGACTAGTTGTGACGCGTGTTTTGATTGGTTTGAAAGAGAGAGAGATGGGGGGAGTGGGAATTATAGAAGCCAACACAGAAGAACAGGACCCATGGAAGTACCTATAGAAAAGGCATGCAGCAGAAACAGAATGTCTATGAGACAGAGTGGAGGGGGGGGAAGAGCGAGCGAGAGAGAGAGAGAGAGAGAGAAAGACAGACAGAAGAAACTTTTGAATAGAGTCCAGAAGCCTGAGAGAAGTTATGGGAGCATCACCCCAGATGTGGAAACGATATTCCATGATAGGGCAGATTTGAGATTTGTATATAGTGAGTAGCAATTCAGAAAAAAAAAAAGTAATGCTGAGAGCAAAAGAGAAAACCCAGTTTTTTATATGCAGAGGAAACAATATTTGCCATGTGCTTATGCCAAGAGATTATAAATTAGGTTAATCCCTAACAGAGATATGTGATTATGTCTAGAAATCTGAGTGTCATCAAACATAAGTAGTGCCAAATGCATTGCTAACAGAAGAACTCTTTTTTGTGAGATATAAGACAGGAATTTTAGAAGGATTGAAATTAACTATCCTTGCCCCACTGGAGAATTATCTGGAGATCAGCATTTAAGGAATTGGTAATGGATATTCGAGAAGTTGAAGCTGTTTCTCAAACCGGAAGATGGAATGCAATGTGCTATCACTGGAAAAACTATGGATAGGATTTCCAGTCAATGGAAGAAGGTCATTAATATACAAGAGGAAAAGAATGGGGGAAAAGAATGAACCTTGGGAAACACCAACATTAGTGGAGAAGTTAGAAGACAGAGAGCTGTCTACCATCACTCAGAGTGAGTGGTTAGAGAAAAAACTGGATACCCAATTACAAAAAACATTTTGCAAACAATAAGAAGGAAACTTATTTAAAGACCTTTATGCCAAACATGATCAAAAGCTTTTGAAATGTCAAGAGCAACTGCTTGAGTTTCACCAAACTTTTCCATTGAATTTGTCCATAGATGAGTAACATAAGCTAGTACATCAGTGGATCAACACTGATGGAATCCAAACTGGTGATCATTGATCGGATGGAATGTTTCTAGATAGTTTAGAGCTGGCGGTTAATCGATTTCTCCATTACTTTAGAAAGAGTAGAAGTAAGTGCGATGGTATGATAAATGGATGGGAGGGATTTGTCATCCTTTTTTAGGAACTGGCTGGATGTGAGCAAATTTCTAAGGACCAAAGAAAACACCAGTGAAATAAGAAAGTACAAAAAAGGTGACAGAGAACACAAGTAAGCTCAGGGCTCAGGAGCACAGGTTCTGAGAACAAGTCAAGAAATACAATCAGCTCCTGGTGCTTTCTTGGCATCAAGACTGTTCAAAATTCTTCTTGCATCCTTTTGATGAAAGACAACAGGAGACATTGAATGGAATGCACTGGGAATGACAGGAGGTGATTTACCAAGATCATAAATACAAGAGTTAGAAGAAAGGCAGGATGTTAGCAGGTCAGCATCCTGCCTTTGAGGTGGCAAATGAACCATCAGGTTATAACAGAGGTTGAAGAAGAGATGGAAAAATAGCAGCCGATAGCTTTGGCAAGAAACCAGAATGTGCAGCTACCATTTGGAAAAGAAGGGAGTTTTCTACTCTTAGTCTATTCAAAATCCAGTTTAGACTGATTAATAACTACTTTACAACAATTGCTTTGGTGTAGGCAAAAAATGAACCTGGAGATTTGGGGTAAGCCAATTGCAATAAGCAACATTCTTACCTTGAAAGGCTTTAGAGCTACAAGAATAATTTCACTGACACGATTTGAGTAAACAATGACATCAGAAGATTTAAAATATTAATCCATCCAAGGAAAAGAAGAATATAAATTTCGCATATCATCCCATTTTGTATTCTTGTAGTGCCAAACCCAAGATTGGAAGGGCTGTTCATGAGAAAAAAGAACAAGATTGTTGACTGTGTGGTTGTGATTGTCTGGTATTCAAATAGGTAAATAAACAATCTGTGTGAGGTCATTAGTAATTGCAAAAGCCTCAACATCTCAACCAGTTGTGTCCATGTGACTAGAAGATGAAAGCCATTTGGAGTTGTGAACATTAAAACTACCTCATTGTTAAGAAAGTTTCATTAGAGAAAGGCAAGTTTCAAAGAAAGGAAATCAAAAAGTTCCAAGTGATTAGTGGAGTTGGGAGAACAATAGAGGAAACAGATAAATCTGACAGAATGTGGCAGAGGGATTTTAAGCAAGAGAAGATCAAAAAGAGGAGATTCCAAAATTGCTGTTTCTGATGGGAAATATCAAAACAGACATATGCATAAGTACCACCTTTGAAGCGAAAGGAATCATACAGTGAATAATTAAGGCAAGTTGTATGCAGTGTGTGTTACATTTCAGGCACATTAGCAAAGAGTAATCATTCATGAGTTATATATAAAAAAATCAGAACAGAAAGCAATGACTTTATTTGCAAACTGAGAAAATTTCATGTTATCACCTAGTTCTTCTCTCTTCTGTCAGTGAAAACATCAATCAAATTTGCTGATTCTCTTCTAGAAACATACCTCTATTGGGTCACCCCCCCCCTCCAAGATGTCTAGTTGCCAAGTTTTGTCCACACTTTTAAAAATATTCTTCATATGGACATTGATTAGCATCCCCCCTTACCAATCGGGTTGTCCATCTCTGAACCTGTTCTAGAAGTTCCATGTCTTATTCCTAGTGTGACCTCCAGACCAGAACATGATAGTCTAATTGTGGTCTCACCATCATCATATACAAAGGGATGATGACATCCTTTTCCCTATTTGAAAACATCATACATATTATAAAGAGAACACCATGTGCCTCCTTTCTAGTCAACTTTTTTCACTGTCTGAAAAATTTCATATTAACTAAACTCTAACCCCTAAGTAATTTTGTCTCCTAACACTTTTAATTCCTCTCCTCCTAACTTATAACTCCAAGATTTCTGTTCTCTAGGTACAAAATCTTACATTTAGAGCATTACAATTCGGTGTGTAACTCATCTAGGTCTTTGAAGCAAAATAGCTGGGTTCTTGTAGTTAACCCCGTTCCTAATTTAAATCATCAGTAAAAATTGACAATTTCCCCTGCACTCCTTCATCAATATCATTAAGAAAAATAAGAAACAACAGTGGCCCCAACACTGATCCCTGAGAAACTCCACTTGCTGCAACTGGTTCACCCTGAGGTATGTCCATTTATGACTACCCTCTGTCTCTTATCTTTTAGCCAGCTGTTGACCCAATAAAGGATCTTGCCATTAATCCCAAGTTGCTCCAGTTTATATAACACCCTTTCATGGGATATCATTAAAGTCAAGGCAAATAATGTCAAAGTTGTTTCTTTCATCCAAAAGTTTTATGACTTTGTCATAATAATTAACTATATTGGTCGGGCAAAACTTCCCCATCATGAACCCATTCCTCTCAAGGTGTCCTGTATTGTACACATAATCAGAGATTCCACGATCTTAACCAGTACTGAAGTCAAACTCACTGGTCTATAGTTGTCCATCTCATCTTACAACCTCCTTTGGGGAGAAGTTAGCACTTCTGCAGTCCATGGGTGTGGGGGGGATCTCCCCAGAGTCTAATTATGATCTCATTATCATCCTCAAAGGAATGATGCATTCACATACAGCCTTTTTTAATAACAGGTTAATTCACCTTCACTCAACTTCATTAGTTTCCCATATATACTTTGTTGTTAACCAAGTTAAGGAAAAATTCAAATTAAAGTTCAAGTCATCCTAATTCAAGAACTGATTCACTGTTTGGAAACATTAACCCTTTTGTTAATGTGTCACTGAGTAACACCTCAATGAAAATTCGGTGAACAGATGATTTCAATACTCTAGATTCTTTGACTATTTCTTCATAGGACATATGTTCTGTCTTCCTCCAAAATGGTAGAAATAATGATGGCCAATGTGTTTTCCTTAGATGTTCTTAAGTTTACCTGAGCACTGGCTGTCTTCAAAATACTTCAAAATGTTGACAAAATATTTGAGACCAACACGAAATCACATTATGATCTACTGTTGACTCACCACCCACTTCCTGTAACAATTCGTAAATTTGTGTTGCCATTCAGCCACACAAAGTTTCAATTTTTGATAAAAGCCCTTTGACATGAAACTGTAATCTGACTTGGGCAATATCACCATCCATTTCTAAAAGCCTCTACACAAACATTCAATGCAGGAACCGTTTTAATCATATTAATGATAAAGTTAAACTTTAAATTATCATCGTGATAAATGTCAGTTGCACAGGTGTATGGAAAGAGGAGTATGTGTGCAGTACTTTTGGCATAACCCTCATAGATGGTGGACAGAAAAACATCTTTGAAAATTAAAAGAAAAAAAAGCCTGCACCTGTTAGCATCATATTGTCAATTTGGACTTACAAAACCAAAACTGAATAAATTCTCTGAATTTCCGATTTAAGAGTTAATCAGATGATACAAATACACAGAGGATATCACTGCAAGCAAAAAAAAAAACAATGAACTTTATTTTTTCATGTTTTTTGTGTATGCTTTTTTCAATTTTTTTCATTTTTGAATTCTCATTTTTTAATTATTAAAATGAATTTCTAATTTTAATTTTAAGGATTTTAATTCATTTTCATTATCTTGGTTAGAGTATCTTGGTACTCAGTTTGCATCATTGAACCTTGCCAAGTATAACCATAATTTTGTATTCGTTTTGTATTTATTTTTACAAAACTTAAATTCAACAAAGAAACTCACTCTGCAAAGTCCAATGACACCAAAAACTTGCTGCTGTGAGTCCACAAGTTCCAAGAACTGACTATCACAGATCAAAATTCATATGCAAAAAGGTTAAACTAAAAACTTGTAATGAAAGGTGTGTAAATTGTGACTGTACTTGCAGAGATATTAGACAGCATACTAAGAAATTGTAACATTCAGCTTTATTTCCCTTTTTATATACTGATACAATTAATGCCTTACTCTAACCCTCTGGAACTCTTTCAGAAAATAAACTGTGTATAATGCAATGTAATCACTATATTATACTCTGAAGAAGTGGTTCTTGTGAACCTTCATTTTATCTATTATGGAATGATATTCTTCCTACAGTAAGGTGTGAGGGTGTCTCCATGGGTGGTTAGTCATGCATCCATGCCTAGAAGAAGGCATCACTTCAGTTTATGATTTTAATTCATTTTCATTGTTAGGATATCTTGTACTCAGTTTGCAGAATTGCACCTTGCCATAACTTCGTATTAGTCTACCATAGTTGTATTGGTATAACATTTGTCTTTTTTTCTCTATAACAGTCTTGGAGATAGCATCATGTTTTGCCTTTGTAATTAAATAATTAAGCTGCATTTTATAGTTATTACAGTCAGTTCTGCTATAACACAGTACATGTGTTCCTAAAATTCTCCGTGCTATAGTATTTTGCACATTAAAAACAACAGGGCTTATGGGAAAAATAGGGTAGGGGCAGAGCACTAAAAAAAAAAAAGTGGCCAGTCTGTTAAGTAAAACACCAAAAAAGTTAGAAACCCAATAATATTTCTAACACAGGTTTAAACATCTTAAATTT
This sequence comes from Mastigoproctus giganteus, assembly GCF_048544385.1. Taxonomy (NCBI): domain Eukaryota; kingdom Metazoa; phylum Arthropoda; class Arachnida; order Uropygi; family Thelyphonidae; genus Mastigoproctus; species Mastigoproctus giganteus. The sequence continues at coordinate 21,553,021 of NC_143586.1, read as the reverse complement.
ATAATCAATAAATAAATATTACAGTAAATATAGCACTTTACCTTGACAAGATATGAAGTTTGCTTGACTGATATTTTTATTCACTGACATTTTCCCTTTTTTTTTTTATTGTAAAATTTAAAATGGCAAAAAAAGATAAGTAATCAGTAACGACGAATACGGCATGCACAAATTGCACAAGTGAGATATGTAGGTAACAATTTCGTGCATTAAAAGAAGCTTTAAAAATAGGAATGAAGACAAGATTCTGAAAATTTATATTTTTTATATGATTGGAATTCCATAGAAGGGAAAACATTCACCATAATAACATAAAAACCCACAAAATTCCAGCTACTGATATTAACGCAAATGTAATAAGATCGAGTTTACTACCTATTTATAATAGATTTCACTAACAGAAATGTCCAATAAACTGGGAACTGCAAATTGTTTTTATTGTTTTATGGTAGTAACCTCTAGTAATGTACTCCTCTGCTCACGCTATCATGCCTCATGAAATTTCTGTCAGAACAGAAAAATATGAACTCCCAAAAACATGAGTTAGCCTACAATATCATCTGTTATCTTGTCAATACAGTGAATGACAACAGTGTGTCTCTGACCGGTACAACTACAGTAAATGAAATAGGTCTCACACATTTGACATTTAACATTTTTTAAGCTTCATAAACGTGTATGTATTGCTGCGTAGGTTGCTAAGTTCCACTTGGTTCCGGGTTTTGTGTTCACCTAGTGTTACTCGCAGACAAAATTGTACATGAGCCAACGCAAAAATCGCGTTATACTCGTATTGTTCCCTAATATATCAGTTGTGTTGCGAAAATGCACATTATAGCAGAACTGACTGTACTGTTTTAGCAATTATTCAGTTTAAAGTCTTTTGCATCCCATTATCTATATGATTCCTATAAATACTATATTTGTAATACATCATGTTGTATGTTTCTGTTCACTGTATAGCTTCCTCAGCGTGCATGGCTGTACCAGAATATAAATGGAAATACACTACTCACATAATGTTAATATGTTTATTGTTTTTTTTATAACAGAGGAAAAAAAAACTGTTAATTGATATGATCCATAACATATCTGAAAGTTTTGTCTACAAATTCAGATCTGTTAATAATTCATGTTTGTGAAAAAGTTTCTTGTAACCAGGAATTTTCAATAAAATCTGAGTTTATTAAGATAAATATGCTGTGTATTCATGCCAGGAAAAAAACACATTTTAAATTTTTATGATTTCTAACAATGTTTCACCATATAAAAAAAAAAGAAAAAAAAAATCTTCAAATTAGAAAGAAACAAAAAAAAAAAAGTTATACAAAAAATTAATATCCATAATACCTTATTAGGTCACTGTCATCTACAATATCCAGCAATGCATACTCCTCCAAAACACTTGAAGGTGGTGTTATCTGTTTGAATTCTAATAACGAAGATAGCTAAAAATATAAAATTTATTATAATATTTCTTTTTGCTTTTAATTTCCTCAATATTTTAAATTCTGTCTTTCTATTTTCATTCCAAGCTATGAGCATTACAAATTGCTTTCTTCAAAATTAATATATATTACTATTAGTTTAGAGGTTCTAAGGTATAAATCAGGGATGACCAACCCCATGCCACTTATAGCCCATGCAGCTCTTGTTGGTGGCATGCCTCCTTACAAGGAAAAAAAAAAAAAAAAAAATCTTAAAAAGTTATACAGAGTCAATTTGAAGAATCAGAAATGGAGAAAAAACAACAGAACAGAGCTTTCCAAAGTGGGTGTAATATCATGTTCCAAAGAGCATTGCCAAATTTTGGCATCATATTAGCATTGTTTTCCCAGCATATATTGATGTAAATGATTGATTAAAAAACAATAACTGATTAATACATAAAAAATTTACAATTATTTCTTGATGTGCTTCATACTTGAAAAACAGTGAGCAGTAGAGGCATTCTTTCACAATCTCTCTGAAAGCCAATAACTGACACAGTTGATTTCAAATAACCTTGTTTACATTTCTCTGGCCCAAAACTACGGAAATAGCATACTGCATTTACAATCAACTTAAAGATAAGGAACAAAAGGGATACAGTCTTGAATTACTTTTGGCATGTGCAAAGTGCATTAGCATCAAAAAAGTTTGGAAAGCACTGGTATACAGTTTAAATTCCACTTTTATTGCTAAAAATTATGATCCAGATTTCAGCATTAATAAGAACCTTATTTACCAGGTCACATTTACTGCTTTTTAGCATTCATTTAGCACAGGAAAGTAGGGATGTTAATAAGCTTCTCACAACATTTATACTGTGAAGACAAAACATTTATTCAATTAATCCATATTAACTTTATTTTATAGAGATAAAATCATTTTAATTTTTTTTAAATTTAAGTACCAAGCATAAAATTCCTTTACAAAGTCAGTAAAAAAAAGCTTGGTGTAATAAAGCACAGATCATTGGGGGGGGGGGGAGATTCTAATAGCTTCTAAAACTGCCCTTAAATGGCACTTCACATATTTCCAATATAATGCAGCACACAGCAGAAAACAGTTGCCTCCCACTGGTATAAAGGTATAGGTATGACTCCACGCATGAATGAATTCATATACTTCAAATGCCTATGAAATACATTTTTGCTTCTGGAACAGAATACTATTAAGGATCAAGTTCCAAATCAAAACTGAAATGTGTGATTTCAGTTTGAACATTTAACATGAATAACTGCAGGAGAGGTCTGCGACAGTTGGTCAACAGGACAATTGATTAACATCATTATCTGTCTCATTTCAGAGATATTAGGAGTTAAGATGGAAGGAGGGAAATACTTGGCATGTCATCATTAAAGAATAATTAAAGAAAGAAAACACTATTACAGACTACTTTTGGATCAAGATATACAATGGAGTCAAACTTGGAAATGCATCTTACACTGGTAAATTCTCAGACATTGAAAACAACCCCCTCTGATGTACCTTCAGCCTTTTAACAGTTAAGTCAAAAAAGTCAGCAGTTAGAGCAGTGGTTTTCAACCGGGGTGCCGCAACAACATTCCAGGGGTGCCACGTAATTTGGGTTTAAGTTACTTAAACTTATTACTATTTTTTAATTTATATGTTTATTTCATTATAAAAAGGTGTACAGTATCTTTTTAATTTTATGGTGATCTGTAATTGATGTTTACTTAGTGCCTCTATATAAAGAATAAAATTATATACTGTATATATATAATTTGTATTATGAAATGTAATTTTTATAATTATATTATTATAATAAATATCATATATCATATATATTTTTTAATATTACACACACACACACACACACACACACACACACACACACACACACACACACACACACACACACACACACACACACACACACAGAATCAGATCTAACAGGCAGAAAATTGAGTAGGGGTGCCGCAAAATAAAATATAAATTACTTAGGGGTGCCGTTATTAAAAAACGGTTGAAAACCACTGAGTTAGAACAATTATTTCATTATGCAATTTACCTGGTTAATTTTCCTGACAGAATATATTCCAGACCAGTGGTTGTAAATATTTTTTTCTTACAGTGAATTTTTTGTCAATTTGATCCTGTGTTTCAGCTAATGGGTAAGGATCAAATTCAAAAAAATTTTTATCTGTACATTTAACAATCCTTATATTATGATATTACAGAATTTGTACAAATTACATATATATGCACTGTAATAATCTTATATATATAAAAAAAGAAATATACATTTTTTAGTAAATATACTTTTTATTAACATTTAATAAACATTAATTACACACAGATATTCAACTTGAATTTAGTGTAAAATATATGTTTTTCCAATTTTTTATATGGGCAAATCATCTTATAAAATTTAGACAAAAGTATCATCTAATAAAATTTATACAAGTTTATTTAATGCATATGAATTTGCAAACTACTGTAATAATGTAATGTTGCATGATTTGATTTTAGAAAGAAACTAATTTTTCAAGTGGGTCAACAAAATGTTCTTGCAAGTCATAGGTTGCTGTTCTAGACAAAAATGTCTAAATGCTTACAATTTACTAGCATTTGTAAATTTGCAAACTCCTGTTAGTTACACCCCCCACAGTTTTTAACTAAATGAAATGTTCATTTAGTTAAAACTTTAAAATTTAGTTAAGTTAAAATTTAGTTCATTTAGTTAAAACCTTGCCAGTTAAAAACAGTCAAATGATGACCAGAATCAATAGTGGGCAATAGCCCTTAATCAATAATAAATCAATAGCCCTTAATAAGGAAGAATCACCTGATTGGTCAATAACACTGGCCAAAAAAAAAAAAATTATTTTTCATACCTCTGGAGAAAAAGTTAGATTCTAAAGGATACTGACCTGTCAATTCCAAAAATGCCAAAATTATGTCTCTATCATGTCTCCATTGAAAGATATACTATAACTTAATATATGACCAATATCAAATATCATATAATGATACATATATTATATGTTATCTTATACCGGCAACCATGGTGCAAAGAGTGCTGAAAAAATGGTAGTGAAAAAATGGTTAGGCACCCGAAAGATGCCAATTTCCTTTTTTAATTTTGCCTTTTGAATTCTGCTTCAACAATACAAACATTTCATCTTTTCTGAATAATTTGAAATACTTATTGCATGTAACTTTTCATTTTTTAATAAAAAATTAAATATTTAAAAATGCTATGTTTTTTAATGTTATTTTCAAAACAATAAAAAAATTATTAATTCTGTGAAAAATTATAAAAAAAAAAAACATTTCAGACATAAATAGACATGCATCTCTTGGTCCCATCCATTTGCAAGTTGAGAAGATTGTTAAGCTTGCAAAATTTTAAATGGGCATATGGCATTTATTTCTGATTATGTGCTGAAAGACTTCTAAAAAAATTAAAAATGTGAATATATTAGATATTTTCATTCCCTTCCATTTTCAATTTTTTTCCAAAATTTATTTCAAATTTGGTGCTTTATAAGTATGCCAAGTTCAAAACAGATCTTTCACTTCCTGCAGATTAACATTCATCTTGAATGAATACTGCATTTCATTTTCCAGCATTTATTTATACAAAAACAATAACAAATCTTTGAAGCATTAGTGCGTGGGAAACTGTAGATGTTTATTTAACTCACGGGAATGGAATGCAGTGACCATGGACTTTAAACAAGCATCATTTTAAACTTCACTGTTATGTCACTTATCAAATTCCATGTTACTCATTGAAAAAACAGTTATAAAAACAGAGCACCTGTTTATTTTCTCTGCAAAAAAACCAAAACAAAATTTGGAAACTCTTGCAGTAAAAGTGTGATGATATTCAGGAAACTAGAAAAAACTTAAAAGATTTTTTAATTATAAATTAAAGGGTAACACCAAAACGTTAATTTTGGGAGGCATCTTACACCTTCTCCCCAATCTTTGATTGGTAAAGTTATTAATTATCCTTTGACAAAGATAGCATCTTATTAATCTCTTATTAATACATATTTGGTTCACTTATATTCTTTTCCATCTGTAATCTTAAATGCATATTTCTACTCCTTGAAGGGTACAAGATATTAACCTATAATTTCCAATGCGCATAAATGATTCTCCTTTTAAAAAATGAATTAGTTGGTATAAATAAAATAAAATTTTCTTCATTATACACAGCATATTATTAAAAATTTATAAACTGAGAGAGAAAAGAAACTAATCATACCTGATTATGTCCGAACAAGCTAGCTATGTTATCTCTTACTGAAATGCCACCTTGAGTAGATAACACATTCTTTTTACTAGGTAAAATTTAAAAAGAATAAAATAAAAATAAAATAAATAAACACACACAGTGTCAAAATCTTGAGTAAACTTTAATCTTCTGTATCTCAAAAAGTTTATTGAGTTACTAACATGAACAAAACTAAATAGGGTTGAAAATATGTTAGGTATACAGAAATGACAGACATTACAGAAGTTATGTGAGATGTTAAAAATGTCTACAGCATGCATAAGTGAAAAGCACTGTTTCTCAACAACTCAACATATGATAATACACATAGCCATAACTTTGCCTGCTTCATGTCATATCATCACCCATAAATCTTACAATGTTTGCAGTTTGAGTATGTCTTCTGGGTATCCCCTCAAAAAATTCTAGGGGAGCAAAATGTGAAGACTTTGGAGATTATTTCCTTTGCAACCTTCTCGGGAAATTATCCAAACAGATATGAACAGAATGAAAATGTGAAGGGGGAAATCAATGTATCTGGAAACACATTTCTTATTGCGGGAACTGCATTATTCATTAACAGTTCAAGATAACTCTGCCCAGTAATAACAGTATCACTGAATCAGTAAGATTTCATTATCCCACAGAGTCCAGTTCACACACCAACCCCTTAAGGATTGTCACTGACCCAGCAAACACAGTTGTGACATTTTCACAATTGCTGAACCTTAACATTTTCATACTTATAGTACCGTTTCTAAATGAACTTCGTGATTCATTGTTGGACAGTGCAGTGTCGAGTCAGTTTCATGTGACATAAGCATTGGGAACACCAAGTTGAGAGGAGAGTATCATAGGCCTAGTGATTGATGACTACAAAGAACAATAGTACAAAGAAATAGAGTGGGCCAGTAAATCAGATCGCCTTCTAATGGGAGATTTTAACTTCCCAGATATAGACTGGAACTTGTGGGTTGGTCACTCACACACTAGCAAGACTTTTGTGGATTTATTGGATGATTGTTTTCTACAGCAGCATGTTCTAAAGGCAACCAAAGGGAGTAATACTCTTGATCTGATTATCAGCAATGATTTTTCATGCATTAAGAATCTGCAGATAAAGGAACCACTAGGAGGCAGTGATTACAGTGCATTGATGTGGGAATTACTTAAAGATGTAACTACCATTAGGGGTAAAGGAAAGGGTTCTTGCTTTCATAAAGGTGACTACAATGATGGGACCAACTGATGATGTTACTAATAGCAAATTCTAAATGGGAAGCAATCAATGGAATTAATCTTGAAAGCTACTAGGCTTTTCATGCCAACTAGAAATACTGTCCAAGGTTTAGGCCTAAATGGATGTCAGATGAACTAATCAGACCGAAGAAAAATGCATGGGATGCATATAAATTATAAGGAGACACAGATGCCTATGGTAGTTATAAGATAGTGTGTAATCAAGTCACAAAGGACATTAGGCAAGCAAAGTATGAGAAATCTTTGGCAAAGGATGCAAAGAAAAACAATAAAGGCTTCTTTACTTATGTAAACTCCAAAAGGAAGGGGATGAATCACATTGGTCCACTTGAAATCAACAGTTCAATTGCTGACGAACCTGCTGAGGTAGCTGACAAACTGAATGAGTATTTTGCACCAACATTCACATGTGAAGAAGTAAGGAATTGGAGGCCAGAAACTTATCAAACTCTGGCAGGGAGCTAAATGATTCTGTAATAACTGAGAGCAAACTGGAGGAGAAATTGTGGAAGATAAACATAAGAAAGGCACCTGGGGTAGATGGGTTCTATCCAGTTATATTAAAGGAAACAGCAAAAGAAGTAAGCAAACCTTAGCCATAATTATGAAAGCTTCCTTGGACTCAGGGGATGTTCCCATGGACTGGGGACAGTGCAAATGGGTCCCCAATTCACAAAGAAGGATTAAAGGGTGATATGCACGGTAACTACAGGCCTGTTAGTTCTGTTTCAGGAAAAATAATGGAGTCAATAGTTAAAGAAGCAATGCATGATCATCTAGACAAGACTGCAGTTATAATTCAGACACATCATGGGTTAATTAAGGGATAACTAATCCATGATGTCTAACAAATTTGACTGAATAGTATGATGTGGTCACAAAGGAACTGCATGCAAAAAATAATTTTGATATCATATACTTGGATTTTAGGACAGCTTTTGATACTGTTGCACATGGAAGACTACTGTACAAATTAGAGCAGTATGGCATTAAGGGCAAATTGCTACAATGGATAAAAAGATGGTTGAGTAGAAGATAGAGGGTGGTAAAAAATGGACACTGCTCTTCATGGACTAATGTTATTAGTCAATGATATGGAAGAAAGTATATCAGGCTTAATGTCCAAGTTTTCAGAAGATAAGAAAGTTGGCTGGGTTGTTAATGACACCAATGACAGTACGTTACAGCAGAACAGAGCAAATGTTGCAGAACAGAGCAAATTAGCATTAGTAAAGGCATATGATGCAAGAAAGCAAGCTTATACAGCATCAGCCAAAAAAATAAAAAAACCAACACCTCCCATTTCACCCATCCATTCACTCAAAAAGTTTGTCCAGTTCTTCCTTGAATTTATTCAAGCCATCAACTTCCATGATATATGGAAGTTTGTTCCAGCAATCAATTACCTGCTGGCTAAAGGCAAATTTCTGCACATCTATTCTACCTGTCTTCCCTCAATTTGAGTTTATGCCTCTTCAGGCATATAATCTGAGCAAGAGGAAGAATCTCATTAGCATTGAGCCTTCTCAAAACATTCAAGACCTTATACAACTCAATTAGATCACCTCACAAGTGCCCGTGCAAATTGTCTTAGTTGCAATTTGTGCATTCTGTTAAAAAATGCTAATGCATGCTATTGAAATTTATAAAGAAAAGAGAAGAGAAGATTATCCTGGAAACAAATGCCTCTTGAAGTATTTCTGAAGAAGATGACTCCTTGTGCAACAAACCAACGAGTGCCAATAATAAGTGATCAACGAGTGTGCATTTAATCAAAGATGATAAAGAATAAACATTCTTTAACATTTGTAAGTCATAAATAGTTTCTTTATTATTATAATTTGCTTGATTTTATAGGCTACATTTTCATTTCTTTGGATAAATCAATCATTATTTAAACATAAACTAATTAGATAACTAATTTCATTGTTGAGAATGTAATCCCTATTTTTAACATTATGTCTATGGGTAATAAATTCCTGCTTTACGAGTTTTCACTTTATGAGCATGCACTAGGAACAAATTAACTCGTGAAGTCGGGAACTACCTGTATTTACAGGTCTGAACTGTTTACTTTCACTAACTGCAGACCCATGGGAATTGTACCAACATGGCCACAAGTAATTTTTTCTGATTGGGACTCAGAACAGAATAATCAATTAAAATGCATTTGCTTATATAATCCATATGCAAGTACATTCTAAATAGGTAAATGACAAGTAATAATGATTATTGCACATAAGTTAAAAGAGAGCACAATTTAACCTCATACTTTTTTCCTATTTGGTTAAAACAGGTGATACGTTTATTTGTACATATTAAACAATATGCAGCTAGCACATTTGTCATTCTGATGAATTCCTTCCGTGCTTTTTGCTGAAATTCTTTAAGTCTAACAGGGAGAGTGGAAAAAATATTTTGTAAGGAAACTGTTGTGCCAACCTGGAAATAAATAAAAACTAAAATAAGCAATGAATAAATAAAATAAATTCAAAAATTAACTTTAAGAAGATATGAAGGTATATAATGAAAGGAAATTTTTCTGAAAGCCTTCAAAAATGATAAATGATTCGTTTTAACTCAAGCCATTATAGTATAATGGATCATTTATAATACTTATAACAATTAGAACTGTTTTGTAATACGTAATATAAGAATATAATATTATAATATAAGAATGTATATTAATATAAGTAATATTAATATAATAATACTATAATATTAATATAAGAATGTATTATTGCTTATACTGAAATGTTTATAATAATGTCTTCTCCGGTATTTGGCATTATTAAACTTTTTATTACTAGGGTCTGCTGGACCCAGATTCTGATGCTGAACTTTTTCCCCCTCAAGAGCAGCTTTATCCACAACAGTTAACCTACAGAATACATTAACAAATCATTACCAAGATGGTGAAGCACTCCCATTATACAGCCAACTCCAATCCAATCTCATGCCCCTCTCATTCATAGATACTTTACACCATTATCCACTACATCATGGGACTCCCAGTAATGCCAATTCTAGAGATGTAAGGTCCTGGCATCAAAAGTTTTTTTAATAGCATCAAAAAGCTAAAGGAAATGACCCAACAGATTTCTTCCATTCCAGGAACAGAGGTGCCAATCTATAGCTAAAATGGTAGTACAGTATGCTTTATATAGGCTAGGCTCATAAAGGACTTAAGGAAATCAGAACTACTGTTGGTTAGATAATTTGATCTATATACAATGTAGGTGGGAGGAGGTTCTTCATTCCCTAATACACACTCGCTCTCTCTCTCTCCTCCACCTGTCTGCAAATTATTATTTACTCTCAAAAAAACATTTAAAACAAACCTTGTTTATTAGAGATCTTCCAAATTGAACTACAATTAAAAACAGTCTTAATGTTGAGCAGTTTCAGATTGATTCTTTTAAAAATAAAATCATCCTATCCAGCATCCTTAATTCCGGCACTCCTATACAATTCATTCACAGCTTAGCATCTGCTCCCAGCCCAACATCTTAAATGTTGCAGAGATTGTTCCCACTCATACAAGAACATAATCCTGCCTAGCATCTCAATGTTAAAGATTATTATACTTGTCATTTGTACAATAAAGATTTATTTATGTCCCAGAAATGTGTAGTAGCCTGTCTGCAGTTTTTTCACTTGAAGTTACAAATGCACACTCTTTGATTACAAAACTTCCAAAACCATGCTCTCATTCAGAAAAGTCTTGTTAAGAAACTTTGGTGGGAACTTGTATATTACTGCTTATTTCCTTTTCATGTTCTGTTAAACTAAAACCACCTTATGCACTATTTAGATAATTGTTAAATTTTGTGATTTTTTTTAATTTATAACTGCAATGATATATAGATACTTGGATCTGGAAGAGTAAAATACATTCTGTGCAATGACTGGAGGAATAAAATTTTCTGTTTAAACTCAGGAAAAAATATATGACAAGAGGAGAGCACAATGAAATTGTGCTCTCCTCTTGTCATATATTTTTGCATGTTTCCTCTTGCATGTTACCATAAACAATTTCATTGTTTATGGTAACATGCAAATCCAAACATGGATCTCAGATGTAGCTTCAAATAAGCATGCTATGCTAACACATAATGTTCTTATATTAATACTTCACAAAATGACACAAACCTACATCCATGAATGTGCCAACGCATCTCAGTTACTTGCTGTTCTCACTTCATGGTGGTCTAGGTAACTAACGATAGCCTAAAGAATGAATTCAGCTGGAGAATGATAGGACAATTTTCAGAGACTAGTGTGAATACCTTCACTGAAAATGAAAGTCTCTGAAAATTGTCCTATCATTCTCCAGCTGAATTCATGTCACAATACAACTGTCTGTAATGTTACATTTGTACTTCAGTTGGTAGTCACAGAGAGAGCAATTGCCTCTATATAGGCTGTCTACAGGCAGATTAAAAGCTAAAGGATTAGCAATTTGGAATAATTTTTTAATTTAATCAATTTTTTTGCTTTTACTTAATTTCTTTAATATATTGTAAATTTAATTTTGCTAAATGTTATTTTCTGTGATATTTTGTAAATTTAACAATGGTTGTTACAAGATAAACGTTGAGTACCTTCATAAGAGGTTATAATGACTCATACACAAATGGTTGCAGGTGATTCCTGTGTATGTTATGACTTCATCACTTGCACATATTCAAGGGTCAATTTAGTTTGCTAACTACAACTCAACTGATGATACATTTCTTTATTCACATTGCAAGGTGTACTGATCTAAAATTAAAATTATGCCCTCTCATCGGTGGGCAGGTAATCCGCTAATCAAGAGTAATAGAGGTAACAGATGTGTTTATCTGATAATATGGTTCAAAATTTTGCTTGCACACATCCCAAGAATCCTTGTTTGTTGCTACAACAGCAAAAACACATCACTACCCTCCAAAAGATATTTGATACCCAAATGATACCCTGATTCAGACAATGCATAAAACTGTAGTGTTTAGAGGCAGAAAGAGCAATATACTATTTGATAGCTTTAATGTCCCAATTTTCCATGGTTAAAAAATTTTTAACAATATTCCAAGCTGTTTTGTTTGACTTATACTACAGAGAGGAGTGGTTACTCCTTTAAAACATCTTAACTGAGAAGACTGGGGGGGGGGTGATGTGTAGCACCATCTCCATTGATACACAGCCACACAGTCAATCTTTGTTCCCTATTATAGGTTTCACCACAAAGAGTAAGTGTTTGATCAGAAAACAAACTGTAAGATACCCCTGCGTGATCCATGTTGAAAATGTCTTTTGTTTCATATTTGCCAAGAACAAAGGTTGCACAAACTCCAACCAATCAAGGATTTTTCTCCTTGTCAGCTCCTCTAGATTCAATGCAGATATCAAATGAGACTAAGTTGTTTTGCTCTTTAAAGCACTGCAGCCAACCTTTGCTGCACTTAAAATTACTGATACCAAGGCTCAGTGTGAAACAATCAACCTTTTGTTGCAGTAGGGAACCCGATAGTGGAAAATTTGATGTCAGCATCTGTTGGAACCATTGCAATGGTCTTTCTTCAAGATCTTTATGCTTTGCACAACATACACATTTTCTTCTTTTTAGTGCCATTTCAGCTTCAGAAGCATCTTCCTTTCTTCTGATTTTTTTTTAACACTGTTGATAACCTTGGAAAAGGAATGTTAAACTGCTTTACACTTTCTGTTTAGATGAACTCAACCTTATCAACTTCAATGATTCTGAGTTTAGTATCCAAGCATAACTTGTTTTGTTTTCACTTTGTATCCATGTTGAACAGCAGTAATTTTCCGACAAATCAATATTTACTTTTCTAAAAATAAAAATAGTTCAAAACATGAAAATCTCAACGGTACAAAGCAACTCAACATTAGAAAAACATGTGTTTGACTGATCATGCAACAACCTTATGTAGTCATCCAAAGTATAAAGAAAATGTATTTATTTTATTATGCCAATGCCACAGCTGAAGTGTGAATTATGTAACTCATGTTTTAGATTCCCTAAACTGACTATCTGACTCGCCCTCTCCTGAAATGACAGTGACCTTGAGAGTTAGGTATTATGGCATGATCAGCATACTTTGTACTAGCTGTACTGAAAAGTACAGTTATACTATCCATGGTACAAACTAACTTTGTATAATAGCACATTAACTGCATTTTGTATTAAACAAACTTTTTAACCAGAGAATGCCTATCCTTTTCAAGGGGAACGAGATCTATTTTGTATAAACAATATCTTATTAATGAGGTTTTGCTATAATACTAATTTTCAAATCCTGTTGAAGAATGGAAGAATTCTTTAAGGCTCTTTCAGTTGTGATTATAGTTAGCCAATCTCATGCAGTGGAAACAGAGTTCTCCCCAACTCCATGATTTATTACAAATTTTTCAGCTTGCACAACATAAAAATTAGCCCATGAGCACATAATTACACAAACAATATAAAATATTTATTTTATTTGCAAATGTAAACACAAGTAATTACATAAAGGGAGTGAATTATCAAAACAAACATAGGTTCCTACTCTGTACCTCAGTTCCCACTTTTTAGAGAAGCTAAAGTTGTTATTAGTAAACTATATGTCTATAAACTATAACTAGGGGCCATAAATTCAGATTATGGGGGAAAGGTTTAGACTGGATAGTAAGAAATTTTTTTGACCAGCAAGTCATTAATTATTAAAATAATTTGACTCCATGGGTGGTTGAGGCTGACAACTTGGAGAAATTCAGAGCTCAGTTGGATAGATATCTATATGAAAGGGAGACAAACAGATGGCTTATTATTTATTTTATTTATATATTTATATATTATTTATATTTTTTTGGCAGGACTTCTTTGTGTCATATGGCTAATACAAATTTTACCTATCATATATACCATGTGAACTGACACACTGACCAAAAATCTCTAAAACATCCATCAAACTAACATTTCACAGTATATCTTATTTCCACTGGGAATTATTGTAACAAGAACAGAGCATAACAGAGATTTGTGTGCTGTGATTAAATGCACTGATGAGCACACACACCATATATATATATATATATGTGGTGCCTCAGTAGCCAAGTGGGCAGGAGCGGCAGTGCGTAGCACACACTTCTTGATTAGAGCGGGGTTCGAGCCCGTGACCACCAAATACGGAGGATGCGGAAAGGTCAGGGAATGACCACCGCATATCCTCGGAATAATATGGCCTTAGTTGCTAATGCTCCTAAAAACCAAATAACAACAACAACAACACACCATATGATATAAATAACCTAAAGCCAGTTCTTTACTTTTACTAACAAAATGGAAAGGAAAGAAAAAAACTTTGTTTAGCTATTAAATGTAAATCATATTTCACATTGTATAAATTGTATATTTTTATTGTATAAATAAATAATAGCACTCTGGCACTTTACCTGTCTAGAGCAAGGAATTTTTTTTAACAAGATTCCATTGTGATCATATTCCAAACGTGAACCAATAGATGCATTCTTATGTCGGGTGACAATACTTATGTTGCTTTAAAAAATAAAAGAAAAAAAAAAGTATTATTACAGAACATATTAGCAAAATTTAAAAAATACAATTATTATGTTAAATTGCAAGTTGATGACTACAGGAACCCCTCACTAAATGTGGGTGTATGTTGTTGAAAAATACTGTGTTTAGCAAAACTGCTGTTGACTAGTCTAAGGTCCTACAGAAAATAAGGAGTTAAGGAGAAAAACAATAAATAATACCAATAAAATACATTAATATTAAAAAACATACAGCAAACTTCATTTTCCATTTACTATACATCGTAAACATGAAGATAAGGAACATAACACAATAAACATGCATGTGAAAAAAGAAGGGACCCAGGTGTTGAAATAAGATCTACAAATACAAGATTTCGACTGTCCTGGGTTGCATCTTCTTTGGTATTGTGACACCTTCATTGGGTTGGACTCAGCAGCAGATTTTTTTCATCAAAAAAAAAAAAAAAAAAAGAAAAAAGAAAAGAAAGCATAAATAGCTCAATGGCTCATTTTGCTTCTCAAATTCTTTTGCACCTCCTTATAGGACCTCAACAATTGTTCAAATCCTTGCTGAAGCTTAAACTAAGCTCTCTTAAACTACCAGATGATCAAATAAAGTCTTCAAGGTCCCCTTCTGTTAACCTCTCCAGGCAACTCTGAAGGAGCTCCTCTCAACATCAAGCACCTCCGTAGCCAGGTGAGCAGGAGCAGCAGTGCGTAGCACACGTTTCTTGATTAGACCGGGGTTCGAGCCCATGACCACAAAATACGGAGGGTGCAGAAAGGTCAGGGAATGACTACCGCATATCCCCGGAGCAATATGGCCTTAGTTGCTAATGCTCCTAAAAAAAAAAAAAACAAATCTCAACATCATTATACTGCATGTGAGTGGCTCATCACTGCCAAACATTTCGCTACCTCTAAAATGTGCTGCATCTCAGCAGAAACTGGAGGAATGCCTTCTAAGTCCTGTACTACACTGCTACCTTCCAAATTTTTATTCAATATGTATTCATTGTGAATGGCATCTTTGATGCTTATGCAGTATGAAATATTCTAGTTTTTCTAGCTGCAACACTGTTAGTTTTGAGTCCCTATCCATGACATCCAAGGTGTGTGAAAAGTACAACAAATGTAATAATTCTTCATTGTTATTTCACATCTTGGTCCAAGAACTGAAAAAGTAATGTTGTGTTAGGAGGAAAATCCATAACTTCAATATTCAGAGAGTAAATTGTGGCATCCCAGATAACCAGGTGTATAGTTGACAAGAAGTAGTGCCTTAGAGATTAGTTATTTCCTCACAAAATATTGCCCCACCTCAGGGACATAACAATTTTTGAACCAGTCTATGAATATGGCAGTGCAGTAACCCCACCTTGCAATTAGACTTCTAAAAGACAGAGAGAGAGAGAGAGAGAGAGATGATCCTTACTAAAACCTTTCGTACATGAGAGTTAGCCAACCTACATCTAAGTACAGGTATGATAAAGCTATCTCCAGAAGTGTTGCAGCAAAAGACAAGATTCAATCTGTCCTTGGCTGCTTTGAATGCTGCTGGACAGTTTTTACTCATTATTTGAAATAAAAATTTTAAAAGGTGTACGCTTCCAAAAAAAAAAGCCATTTCTTCTATGTTAAAAACCTGCTGTGGTATGCAATTCCTTTCCTGAATCATCTCCTGAAATTCCACTATTGAGACTATGGTGAACAGATCACTTTTTTGGAAGCTGCTAAGTTGACTTTTTTATTACTTAAAAATTATTGATTTTTGTAATATTTTTGCTTAAAATAAATAGTGCACTTATTACTAATGTTTGTCTGATAAAGTTGGTTAATTTCTTCTTTACTTGGTTTCCTAAACTCCTGAATAAATAACACCATATTCTGCCACCACTGTCACTGTATTGATATAAGACCAATATAGGCACTATTGTTATAATATCAACATAAGAATGATAGAAGAAACATAATATTGATTATAATATTGACATAAGAATGATATAAACACAATTTATTAGTCCGGTGTGTAATTCTGTAGGAGTGTAAAAGAGTGTTTTTATTAAGTTCACAAACTATAAATTTATAGCAATGCAAATGAAATCTCATAATATATCTTCAAATAAATGGTAAGTATTGCTGCTGAAATTTGGGCATCAGCGGCAACGTCAATAAAGAAACCACTCTTTGCCGCAGAATTCTGGCTCCTAAAGTGGGCCAACAGGAAGCACAACCTTCCAGCTCTGATTCACACCACGCAGCTTGCCGACTCTCTCGGGATTCCATGGCTTCCCACCTCAGTCGACGACCAATGCCTCCTAGCAACAGTCAAGATGATAACAGACATAATTGCAACACCTTCATTCTGGGATACCTGTGGCTGGAGGATTCCACCTGCTGCCCTTAGGGCCAATCCCGAGCTCTACTCTCGTTCAGCACAACTCCATCTCTCGGACAGGTTCCTCCCTCAGCAAATGCTCAAACAAACCCATGCACTTGACACCGACCTGAACAAATTCGGTGTTGACCGGACTTACCAGAAAAAAATTATGACTAGCAGAACTAATCAGCAATGATTGATGTGTACCTTGCATCTGTTCCTGTCTGATTGAGCTGGTGCTCTTATCTCGATGTTAAGCCAGCTCAATCAGACATAACTCTCATGAGGAGTTCTCTCCTTTGTATTAAAATATGTTTTTGTTTACATAATTACCTTTTATTTTGTAAATAATTGTTCGATTATCCTGGAAGTATCAGGAGGCTGAAACCCCTGGCTTAGCATTAGCATTAGTAGAGGCATTTGATGCAAGAAAGCAAGCTTATGCAGCATCAGCCAAAAAAAAAAAAAAAAACCACTTCCACTTCACCCCTCTGTTCGTTCAAAATACCTGTCCAGCTGAGCCTTAAACTTATTTAGGCTATCAACCTCCACCACAAGGGATGGCAGTCTGTTCCACCAACCAACCACCCGCTGGCTAAAGGCAAATTTCGGCACGTCTATCCTACATCTGTCTTTCCTCAATTTGAATTTATGCCCTCTCAGGTGATTTTTCTGAGCTAGAGGAAGAATCCCATCAGCATTGAGCATGCTTAAACCATTCAAGGCTTTATACACCTCTATCAGATCACCTCGCTGGTGCCTAGTCTCCAGACACTGTAATTTGCAAAACTTAAGCCTTTCTTCGTAAGAGCACCCTTTGTTCCATTCACTAATCTTGTTGCCCTTCTCTGTACTCGTTCCAGCAGCTCTACATCCTTCTTGAAATGAGGCCTCCAGACCTGTATACAGTACTCTAGGTGTGGCCTGACCATTGCCTTATACAATGGAATAATCACCTCCTTATCCCTGCTGGAAAAATTCCTGTATATCATTGACAATACTCCATGAGCTACTCTTGCAGCCCGTCTGCACTGCTCAGAGAACTTCATATCTGCCTGCACAATCACCCCCAAGTCCCTTTCATTCTCTACCACTGTCAGTGTAGTACCACAGAGTTGATACGTTGCTCTGGGGTTGCTGTTTCCCATGTGTAGTACTTTACATTTGTCAATGTTAAACTTCATTTGCCACCTCTCAGCCCATCTGCTCAACCTTTCCAGATCCTGTTGCAGCAGCATAGTGTCAGTATTGTCCTTGATAACCCTGCCAACCTTTGTATCATCTGCAAACTTGGATATTAAGCTTGATATACCATCATCAATATCATTTATAAATACAGAAAACAATAATGGACCCAACACTGAGCCCTGAGGGACTCCACTAATAACATTAGTCCACGATGAGCAGTGTCCATTGATTACCACTCTCTGTCTTCTCCCCCTCAACCACCCCTTTATCCATAGCAGCAATTTGCCTCCAATGTCACACTGCTCCAATTTGTGTAGCAGTCTTCCATGTGCAACAGTATCAAAAGCCTTTCTAAGATCCAAGTATATAATATCAAAGTTATTCCCTGCATCCAGTTCTTTTGTGACTGCATCATAGTATCCAATCAAGTTGGTCAGGCAAGACTTCCCCTTAACAAAACCATGCTGTGTCTGAGTTATAACTGAAGTCTTGTCTAAATGATCCTGCAGTGCTTCTTTAACCAGTGCCTCCATTCATTTTCCTGGAACAGAAGTTAAGCTCACAGGTCTATAATTACTTGTGTCAGCCTTTGATCCTCCTTTGTGAATTGGGGTCACATTTGCACATTTCCAGTCTATGGGTACCTCCCCTGAGTCCAAGGAAGCTCTCATAATTATGGCTAAGGGTTTGCTTACTTCCTTTGCTGCCTCCTTTAATATAACTGGATAGATCCCATCCACCCCGGGTGCCTTTCTTGTGTTTATCTTCAACAGTTTCTCCTCCACTTTACTCCCAGTTATTTCAAGATTCTGTAGCTGACTGCTAGAGTTGAATACACCTCTGGCATTCCCCTTGCTGAATAACTCCTCATGTGTGAATGTCGATGCAAAATATTCATTTAGTTTGTTAGCTACCTGAGCAGGATCATCAACAGTTGACCCATCAATATCAAGTGGACCAATCTGATTCATCCCCTTCCTTCTAGAGTTGACATAAGTAAAGAACTCTTTGCTGTTTTTCTTTGCATCCCTTGCCAAGGATTTCTCGTAATCTGCCTTCGCCTGCCTAACCTCCTTTGTAACTTGGTTGCATATCAACTTGTATCTATCATAGGCTTCTGTGTCATGTGTTAATTTGTAAGTATCCCATGCATTTTTCTTCTCTGCCATATGCCTCATTAGTTCATCTGACATCCATTTTGGCCTAAACCTTGAACAATATTTCTTAGTCGGTATGTAAAGCCTAGTAGCTTCCAAGATAAGTTCTTTGAATGCTTCCCATTTTGAATTTGCTGTTGGTAACATCATCAATTGGTCCCACTGTATAGAATTTAAATACTGTCTCAGTCCATCGTAGTCGCCTTTACGGAAGCAATAACCCTTCCCTTTACCCCTAATGGTAGTTACCTCTTTCAGTAACTCCCACTTCAGCACACTGTGATCACTGCCACCTAGTGGTTCATTTATCTGCAGATTCTTAATGCATGAAGAATCACTGCTGATAATCAAATCAAGAGTATTACTCCCTCTAGTTGCCTCCCGAACATGCTGATGTAGAAAACAATCATCCAATAAATCCACAAAAGCCCTGCTAGTGTGTGAGTAACCAGCCCCCAAATTCCAGTCAATATCTGGGAAATTAAAATCTCCCATTATAAGACTCTCTGATTTACTGGCCCACTCTATTTCCCTGTACAGTTCCTTATTATACTCATCAGAGTCATTAGGCCTATAGCACACTCCTACTCTCAATTTTGATCTCCCAATGCTTATGTCACACCAAACTGACTCAACACTGCACTGTCCAGCGATGTCGACTGGCTTCACTTCCTTGGTTTTTATGTGTTTCTTAACTAATAGCATAACCCCTCCCCCCTTCCTATCCTGTCTATCCTTTCTGTAGACGTTGTACTCCCCAAATTGCAGTTCTGCATCCCTTATATCTGTGTGACACCACGTCTCTGATATCCCAACAATATCTGCCTTTGATGTTTTGAGCAATACCTCAAATTCATCAAATTTATTTACTAAACTCCTAGCATTGGTGTACACGCAAGTATACCAATGCCTCCTAGCAACAGTCAAGATGATAACAGACATAATTGCAACACCTTCATTCTGGAATACCTGTGGCTGGAGGATTCCACCTGCTGCCCTTAGGGCCAATCCCGAGCTCTACTCTCGTTCAGCACAACTCCATCTCTCGGACAGGTTCCTCCCTCAGCAAATGCTCAAACAAACCCATGCACTTGACACCGACCTGAACAAATTCGCTGTTGACTGGACTTACCAGAAAAAAATTATGACTAGCAGAACTAATCAGCAATGATTGATGTGTACCTTGCATCTGTTCCTGTCTGATTGAGCTGGTGCTCTTATCTCGATGTTAAGCCAGCTCAATCAGACATAACTCTCATGAGGAGTTCTCTCCTTTGTATTAAAATATGTTTTTGTTTACATAATTACCTTTTATTTTGTAAATAATTGTTCGATTATCCTGGAAGTATCAGGAGGCTGAAAACCCCTGGCTTTATGGCCATGAAGGGCAATCAAGATTATCTCTCTCTCTCTCTGCTGCAGAATAATCAACAAAATATGGTATAGAGTTATTCCACTCTTATCTTAGTTTCCTGCAATAGTTTTAAATTAAATTTAGGCTACGAGGAACATTTAAAAAGTTTGTGGTCTGAGTATGAAAGAGGTGTACAGTGTTAAAAACTTCTGTACTTAACGTATAATTCAAAATAATAATCAACTAAGTTTCATGCAGTTTCAATAATGTTGATTTTTAATTACAGGTCCCAGAGTCAACAAAGTTGTAAGAGTGAGAAAAGGTGGACAACATCACTCACCATGCGGTCATCCAATATTTGGAAAAAGGGACTAGTGCCAAAGGCAATTCATGAAGATATGGTTATAACATTGGAGAAGGATGCCCCTTCCTATTCCATGGTTAAGAAGTGGCAGTAGAACAAGGAAGGAAGAACCTGGAAGATGACCCACACTGTGGAAGACCTGCAATGTCCATTACTCCAGCCAGTTAGTACACTGCCAGCATCTCATCTGAACATGGGTACCACATAATAACAGAGTTTCTTGCTATGAAAACGGTGTCAGTATGATGGGACCCAAAGTTGTTGATAGTAGATCAAAAATTGCACAAGAGTTGTCAATTCAAGTGAACATTTGTATCATTTTCAAACAGAACCAGCAATATTTCCTTTCAAGGTTTGCAACCATGGATGAGACTTTGGGTCCATTACTTTCATCAGCTAAAGAGAAAAGGATGGTCCAAGCAGTGGAAACACAACTCTTCTCCCCACCTCAAAGGCAAGCCAAGTCAATTTGTTCAGCTAGCAAGGTGATGGCATTAGTTTTGTGGGATGCTGATGGAGTGTTGCTAGTGTTTGGTTACCTTCAGAAAGGTCACACAGTCACTACACCACAGTATTCACTGTACCCCTTCACAAATTCAAAACGACCAACTCCTCTATGTGAAATATAGCTCCATATCATTTGAGATGCAGAATATTTCAATGTGGAGATGACACAGTCAGGATGAAATTCTTCTCCTCTTCTTTATCTAACAGCCTACTAGCCTCCAAACTATGCAAGTATTGAATTTTGATTTATCAAAATTCAACTTACATGGATGAATTCAAATGCCAAAATTCAAATTGGGTTTTTTTCCTTGGGCGACATGCTACTAATCCCAGTGAGAAAAGTCATCTACATACCACAGCAGTGCTTGCCTTTACTTCTGTATTTTCCTCCCATGTTGTTTTGAGATCTGTAAATGAGAATCTTCTATTTCAGACACACAAACAGATCAGAAATCTAACTTGCACTGCAAAATATATTTGTGGACACTTACTTCCTTTCTTTTTAGACTATCAGTTAGTTTAGTTTTTAGTTTAGACTATCAGTTTCTGATAATTTTTATAATACTTGCCACCACTGACTCATTTGATTACAATGAATCCTTTTAGCTATTTCATGCATAGAATGTCCCTCTGCATTCAATACAGCAGCAACACTTCCTATGTGGTGTTAATTATGAAAATTTAGCCATTGCAATAGCACAGAATACTGGGCTCATGGCATATGCGCTGTATTTATTCTGCTGTTAGGGTGATGCTATCATGTATGGCAAATACCATTATCTAAGAAAGCTTGCTAGAGATGGATGACGCAATAGGGTAATGCTATTACAAAACATATATGATATATTGTCAAATTTCACAGAAATTCTATGAATTTTGCAAGTGATGCAATTTTTTTCAACATCACTGTATTTGCTAGTTTCCAACATACATAAAATTCAACTCAGTAAGAGTTTGTGAAACATGAGTAGACTACCCGTAACAATCACTACTTACAGTTTTATAATTACAGTGTTTTCAAAGCTGCATATGAAGTGAAAGTTAAAGTTTCTAGATTGGCTGCAAGGTGATACTCCATAGTTAGGAGAAATTAATCTTCTAGGGAGGGGTAGTAGTAAAATGCAATCTGCTAAATAACTTACCATTTCTTTCAAACCATTGTATGTGTCACTCAGAAGTACCATTAAGGTTATGTGTATTGCTCACTGTGATTTATGTTGTTCAGAAAATGAGACTTTAAAGAACAGCACATGCATCAAGTTCTATTTCAAAAGCAAAACAAGGCTCAGTTTCAAAACTGAAAAAATAAAATAAAATAAAATTTTAGTTTTGTTAAATAAAATAATTTTCTTTATTGTTAATGTGACATCCATTAAAAATGAGCAGCACACAAACTAATACTGGAGAGTGCTATATGTTTATGCAGCAAAACTTTCCCCTTCTAGAAGAGAGAAGATTTACAATAAATGAAAAGGCAAAATATAATAATATAGCCATATGATTTTCAACTAACTCTTTAGTTCTGATTATTAACTCACCTTAATGCACAAAGGGAACTTAAAGCCTCCCCTCTAAACCCAAAAGTATCAATAGCAACCAAATCAGAAAAATCTTGAAGCTTTGAAGTGTGGTGTTTCAGAGCTATAATGACACATTAACACATATTATTCACCTGTAAAATTTTAATAATACTGTTAAGCAATAATAAAATTGGAATAAAGAATTAAATCACTTTCTCAATATTTTCTCAAAATTTAATATATTAATATACTGATTTTATTCTGAGTGTTTATCAATGTATCTTGCTCATACTGGATAAAGATTAATTAATTTAAGTTATTAATCATTTATCAGTGTAGTGTTACTATTTATGCACTTGGAAATTTTAATATTCCCAATATAATTACACAGTAAACTTGAATATCTGCTTCAAGGTACAGTATTTTCTAACAGAAGATCACAGTTCTATAATAAAAAAAAAAAAAAAAAAGAAGAGATTTTGTATAACCTGAACTTACAAAATCCAGTAGGCTACACTTAATGCAAAAGTTCTGCAATAAAAATAACCCTTTTGAATTAAACTATCAGTAAAACTAACAAAAATAGGTGTGACTGGGCTGAGTAGACTCGTGGTAGTCTGACAGTATATACTCATCCATCTGAGGTCTCTTCCATTAATAATATCAATCAAGCCAATGCAGCCAACAACAACATGCAAAGAAATTCATTTATGGAAGTAAAAATTTCATTTATCACATTGAAGAGTGACAGCTAGAGCAATTATTACAAATATTTGAATATTTAAACATGTTTTTAATAAGATAGCAGATTAAAGTTCATTGAGGAAATCATCAAAATTGTAGAAAGAAACTATATAGGAGTTTGTATAATAGGGCCATGCTCTCTAACTTTCTATCTTCATCTTTCTATTTTTTCGCATCTGAAAAAAGAGATGCATATCTCTACGAAGCTAATCTGTTGTGATGTATATGGGTGATAATGATAACGTTAATAATTTTTTGAGTAATAAGACTATATAAAGATTATTTTAGAAAGGTTAGGAATTGCTAATTATGACTGGTAATTTCATTACAGAAGGAATAATCTATTAAAAAAGAAATAGAAAACAACAATGGGCCTAACACCGAACCCTGGGGAACTCCAACGATAATTCCACAAAGAGCAGCGTCTATTGATTACCACCCTCTGTCTTCTCCCACTCAGCCACCATTTTATCCATTGCAGCAACTTACCCTTAATACCATTCTGCTCCAATTTGTACAGTAGACTTCCGTGCGGAACGTGTTTCAGTGCAATCCAGAAATGAAACATCAGAGCATGCGGTGGGCTCCAAAATCATCACCAAGGCTTAAAAACCTTCATTTACAGAAGTGCAGGATCAAGACAACGCTGATCACAAATTTCAACAGTCAAGGTGTGATTCACAAGGAATTTCTATGTGAAGGGGAGTGAGTCAATTCTGAATTCTGTGTACAGGTGCTTCAAAGATTATTCAACTGCATCTCCCAGGCGAGCAATATTCCTTCTAATTTTTAATGGCCTGTGTGTGCAAAATTTAAAGTTGTGCAATTTTTCCCAAGAGACAAAAACTTGTGCTCAATAAATTGAGTGTATGTAAAATTCTAAACCTGAAATTATTTTTTGTTAATATAACCATTCACATAGCTACTATTGTGCACATTTTAACATAAAATGAGTGTTGCCAACAGATATTACTCAAAAGTCTCCAAGTAGTAATAGAAGAAATGCCAAATTATGCAAGAAAGCAATCTTATATAGCATCAGCCAAAAAAAAAAAAAAAAAAAAAACCCTACACAGTTCACCCATCTGTACCCTCCAAGAATCTATCTACTTCTTCCTTGAATTTATTCAACCCATCCACTTCCACAACAGATGCATGGCTTTTCTACCCTTCCTGAGTTTATCCCCTCCCATTTATGCCTGGTGGGGCAAGTGCTCCACTGTTGATTTAGGGGATGCCTTCACCTACATCCCCTTATTCTTACTTTCACCCCCTCTTCTTCTGTACACCCTATGCTACCGTACTCTATCTTTTTTTTTCACTTGGTCTCAGCTTAGGAAGCTGAGGAGACCCTGACAGAGACCAGCCAAAGAATAATGGGCATACCTCCTAGTGGTATGTGTGGGCAAAATGGGGTTCCACCAAGGCCCAACGATCAAATGCCAGGACACACAATAGAACCTAACATAATACTACATATTGAACGCACAGCACTTTTCTGGAATTTACAGTAGTACTGTATTTCTGCTTGATTGATTTGGTAGTTGTTGGCGCATCGGCTTCTGTGGCCATATTGCACCTCCCAAGGTTTTTGCAGTACTTTGATCCAAGCCCGAGGCGGGAATCGAACCCGCGACCTTTGGGTTGCCGGGCAGGTACTTTACCCACTCGGCTAGCCCGGTCGGCACTGTATTTCTGCACAGCATACACATGCCTCGTTGGTCTAGGGGTATGACTCGGGGGTATGATTCTCGCTTAGGGTGCGAGAGGTCCCGGGTTCAAATCCCAGACGAGTTCGTTGTGGTTTTTTTTTTTGCGGGTGGTTGGTTGGTGGAACAGACTTCCATCCCTTGTCGTGGAAGTTGATAGCCTAAATAAGTTTAAGGCTCAGCTGGACAGGTATTTCGAACGAACAGAGGGGTGAAGTGGAAGTGGTTATTTTTTATTTATTTATTTTTTATTTTTTTTTTTTGACTGATGCTGCATAAGCTTGCTTTTTTGCATCAAATGCCTCTACTAATGCTAATGCTAACAGTGTCAAAAGCTTTCCTGAAATCCAAGTATATGATATCAAAATTATTTTTTGCATCCAGTTCCTTTGAAACCACATCATAGTATCCAATCAAATTTGTCAGACAATACTTTTCCTTAACAAACCCATGCTGTGTCTGAATTATTGCTGCAATCTTGTCTAGATGATCCTGCAATGCATCTTTAACCAGTGACTCTATTATTTTACCTGGAACAGAAGTTAAACTAACTGGTCTGTAATTACTCATGTCACCTTTTGATCCCCCTTTGTGAATTGGGATACACTGGCACATCTCCAGTCCGTGGGGACCTCCCCTGAGTACAAGGATGCTCTCATAATTATGGCTAAGGGTTTGCTTTGTTCCTTTGCTGCCTCCTTTAATATAACTGGATAGATCCCATCCACCCCAGGTGCCTTTCTTATGTTTAACTTCAACCATTTCTCCTCCACTTTGCTCTCAGTCAATCAGACAAAATCATTAAGCAACCTGCTACAATTTGATAACCTTCTGCTATTTTCCTTCCTTAATAACTCCACATGTGTGAATGTAGATGCAAAATACTCATTCAGTTTGTTTGCCATGTGAGCAGGATCATCAACAGTCGAACCATTGATATCAAGTGGAACAATCTGTTTCATCGCCGTCCTTTTAGAGTTTATATAAGTAAAAAATCCTTGCTGTATTTCTTAGCATCCTTTGCAAAGATTTCTCATAAACTGCCTTCACTTGCCTAATCTCCTTTGTGACTTGATTACAGACTAGCTTATATCTGCCATAGGCTTCTGGAATTTACAGTAGTACATGGGATACATATAAATTATCGCCTGATAATTTATATGTATCCCATGCATTTTTCTTCTCTGCCACAAGTCTCATTAGTTCATTTGACAACCATTTAGGCCTAAACATTGAACAATATTTCTTAATCAGTATGAAAAATCTAGTCGCTTCCATGATTAATTCCTTGAATGCTTCCCACTTAGAATTTGCTGTTGGTAACATCATCAGTTGGTCCCACTGTACAGAATTTAAAACCTGTCTGAGACCACTGTAGTCACCTTTATGGAAGCAAAAGCACTTTCCTTTACCACTGATGGTAATTATATCTTTAAGTAAACCCCACATCAGTACATTGTGATCTAGTTTATACATGAACCTACAACTCTTAAAGTGCAATTGCTAATTTATATATATATATATATATAAAAAGAAAAAAAAATTACAGCGTATAAAAAAGAACAATTTCTTTTGAAACTGTTACAGACTGTTAAGACAACAGAATGCAATTTAAAACCAGCTGGCTAGTATTAAAGCAATTTTCTTTACAGTGATCTACCAAAGAATAAGTACAATGAATTTTATTTTAAAAATGCTATAAATTGTACATGTAAAATATATATTATGATCATAAAGAAACTTACTAAGGCCTTCAAAGTTACTTTCTTCAATTCCACATCCGTCATCCATCACTTCAATTTGTTCAGCACCAAACTCCTTTAATCTTACCTCTATTGAAGAAAAAAATTGCAAATTAAAAAATTTTATTAATGAATTATTTACACAAACACATCTTCAAGATTGTGGAATGACAGCTTTTGGTTTAAATAAAATCTGAATTCCAATTACTGTACTTGATTTAAGAAAAATAAAGCACTTCATGTGTTCATTTATAACAAATTCTCTTGATGTAGAATATGTTCATATGTTTTATTGTTCAAGGTTTAAGTGTAAATGGATATCAGATGGATCAATGCGGCTCATGGCAGAGAAGAAAAATGCATGGGATGCATATAAATTATCAGGTGACACAGAAGCCTATGGTAGATATAAGCTAGTCTGTAATCAAGTCACAAGAGAGGTTAGACAGGTGAAGGCAGATTACAAGAAATCTTTGGCAAAGGATGCAAAGAACAACAGCAAAGTTTTTTACTTATGTAAACTCTGGAAGGAACGGGATGCATCAGATTGGTCCACTTGATATCGATGGTTCAACTGTTGATGATCCTGCTCAGGTAGCTGATAAACTGAATGAGTATTTTGCATCTACATTCACACATCAGCAGTTATTCAATGAGGGGAGTGCCAGAAGTTTATCAAACTCTTAACAGGGAGCTAAGTGGTTTTGTAATAACTAAGAGCAAAGTGGAGGAGAAATTGTTGAAGTTAAATGTAAGAAAGGCACCCAGAGTGAATGGGACCTATCTAGTTATATTAAAGGAGGCAGCAAAGGAAGTAACCAAACCCTTATCCATAATTGTGAGAGCTTCCTTAGACTCAGGAGAGGTCCTCATGGACTGGAGGTGTGCAAACATATCCCTAATTCACAAAAGGGGGTTCAAAAGGTGACACAAGTGACTTAGACCTGTAAGTTTTACTTGTGTTCTGAGGAAAATAATAGAGTCACTAGTTAAAGAAGCATTGCAGGATCATCTAGACAAGACTGCAGTAGTAGTTAAGACACAGCATGGGTTTATTAAAGGGAGGTCTTGTCTGACCAATTTGATTGGATACTATGATGTGGTCACAAAAGCACTGGAAGCAAAAAATAATTTTGATATCACATACTTGGATTTCAGGAAAACTTTTCATACTGTTGCACATGGAAGGCTGTTGTACAAATTGGACCAGTATGGCATTAAGGGTAAGTTGCTACAATGGGTAAAGGAATGGTTGAGTGGGAGACCACAGAGAGTGGTAATCAATGGACACTGATCTTTGTGGAGTAATGTTATTAGTGGAGTTCCCTAGGTTTTGGTACAGTGCCCATCGTTGTTTTGTGTATTCACAAATGATACTGATAAGAGTATATCAGGCTTAATGTCCAAGTTTGCAGATGATACAAAGATTAGCAGGGTTGTTAATGACAGTAAAGAGAGTATACTACTGGATCTAGATAAGTTGGGCAAATGGACTAAGTGGAAACTGAAGTTTAACATTGACAAATTCAAAGTACTGCATATGGATAGCAGTAACCCGAGAGAAACATACCAACTGTGTGGTACTTCACACAGTTGGTGTGAAGTACCACACAGTTGGACCAAACTTCACATATATTCAGGGAAGTGGAGAGTAAAAAAGACCTGGGGGTAATTGTGCAGTCAGATATGAAGTTCACTGAGCAGTGGAGACGGGCTGCCAGAGCAGGTCACGGAATCTTATCAATGATATATAGGAATTTTGCTAACAGCAACAAGGAGGCAATTATCCCATTATACAAGGCAATGGTCAGGCCACACCTTGAATACTGTGTACAGGTCTGGAGGCCTCATTTTAGGAAGGATGTAGAATTGCTAGAACGAGTACAAAGAAGGGCAACAAAATTGGGGAGGGGAACAAAGGGTGCTCTTACCAAGATAGGCTTAAGTTCTGCAAATTGCAGTGCCTGGAAACTAGGCGCAGGCGAGGTGATCTGATTGAGGTGTATAAGGCCTTGAATGGGTTGAGCAAGCGCAATGCTGATGGGATTCTTCCTCTTGCTCAAATTAAGAACCTGAGGGAGGCACAGATTCAAACTGAGGAAAGACAGTTGTAGAATAGATGTGCAAAAATTTGCCTTTAGCCAGCGAGTAGTTGATTGCTGGAAAAGACTTCCATCTCTTGTTGTGGAAGTTGATAGCTTAAATAAATTTAAGGCTGAGATGGACAGGCATTTGGAACAAATGGAGGGGTGAAGTGAGAAGTTTTTTTTTTTTGGTTTTTTTTGGGTGATGTTGCATAAGCTTGCTTTCTTGCATCGTATGCCTCTACTAATGCTAATGCTAATAAGGGAGGACTGAGTTTTAGAAGGACTGAAATTAAGTAAGTTTTCTTTGCCCAACTCAAGACTTATCTGGAGATCAGTATTTAAGGAATCAGTCATTGATATTCAAGTAGTTCAAGCTGTTTGTGCAAGGCAGGGTCTATGAAACTGGAAGGTGGAATGCAATATGATATCTTCAACAAAACTATAGATAGCATTTCCAGCCAGTAAAAGGAGGTCATTCATATACAAGAGGAAAACAGTAAGAAAAAGATTTGAATCTTGGGGAATGCCACCAATAGTAGAAAGGTTAGAAGATAGAAGCCATCTACTGGATACCCAACTGCAAAAACCAGCTGGCAATACACGGGATGAAAGCTTGTTTAGAACACCTTCATGCCAAACATGTTCAAAAACCTCAGAAATGTCAAGAGCAACTGCATGAGATTCACTAAACTCTTCTACAGGATTTGTCCACAGATGGGCAACATAAGCCAATATACAAGGTGCAGCTAAAAATAAATGAAAAATATTTTTTAAAATCATTTATTATTTTAAATATAACAATTTCAATGTTCATCCTGTTCAAGGTATTCACCAGTAATTCCTAAGCAGCAATCAATTTGTGATTTTCATCATCTAAAACAGCAGAAGTCCTCGGAAGATACCACCTTCAATTACTGCACTGTGTTCTTCTGAATGTCTGCTAATTCTTCAAATTGTTTTCCTTTGGGGTGGATTTTATTTTTTCAGAAACAGAAAACAGTTGCACAGCACCAGATTTGGCGAATAAGGTGGGTGCTTCAATGTTGTGATCTTCTTTTTTGTTAAAAACAGTCTCACTGTGACAAAGGAATAGTAGTAGTAGTAGTGGCATGTGATGCAAGAAAGCAAGTGTATGAGCTTATACAGCATCAGCCAAAAAAAAATAATAATAATAAAATAAAAAAATAAATAAAAAAATTACACAACAATTCCCTCTAAATGTTTGTCCAGTTCCTCCTTAAATTTATTTAACCTATCAACTTCCACAACGACATATGGAAGTTTATTCCAAAAATTAACCACCCACTGGCTAAAGGCAAATTTCCGCACATCTATTCTACATCTGTCTTTCCTCAATTTCAATTTATGCCCTCTTAGGTTCGTAATCTGAACAAGTGGAAGAATCCCATCAGAATCCCATCATAAGGCCTTGAATGGGTTGAGTGTGCTCAACCCATTCAAAGCCATATACACCTCAATCAGATCACCTTGCAGGTGCCTAGTCTCCAGCTGCTGCAATTTGCAGAACTTAAGCCTCTCATGGTAAGAGGATCCCTTCATTCCCCCTCACCAATCTTGTTGCTCTTCTCTGTACACGCTCAAGCAAATCTACATCCTTCCTAAGATGAGGCCTCCAGACCTGAACACAATACTGAAGGCGTGGCCTGACCATTGCCTTATACAGAAGAATAATCACCTCCTTTTCCGTGCTAGCAAAATTCCTGCATATCATTGACAAAACCCCATGACCTGCCCTGGCAGCATTGCCAGGGCAGGTCATGGGCAATGTCTGCATTGCTCAGAAAACTTCATATCTGACTGCACTATTAATCCCAGGTATTTTTCATTTTCTACCACCTTAAGTGTAGTACCACACAGTTGATACATTTCTCTGGGGGTTACTTCTACCCATATGCAGTACTTTGCATTTGTCAATGTTAAACTTCAGTTGCCACTTCTCAGCCCATCTGCCAAAATTTTCTAGATCCTGTTGCAGTAGCACACTGCCATTACTGTTATTAACAACCCTGCCAACCTTTGTATCATCTGCAAACTTCGACTAAGCCTGTCATACCTTCGTCAATATCATTGATAAATATACAAAACAACAGTGGATCCAACACTGAAGCCTGTGGGACTCCACTAATAACATTATTCCACAAAGGGCAGCATCCATTGATTACCACCCTCTGTCTTCTTCCACTCAACCATCCTTTTATCCATTGTAGCAACTTACCCTTAATACCATTCTGCTCCAATTTGTACAGTAGTCTTCCATGTGCAACAGTGTCAAAAGCTTTCCTGAAATCCAAATATATGATATCAAAATTATTTTTTGCATCCAGTTCCTTTGTAACCACATCATAATATCCAATCAAATTTGTCAGACAAGACTTTCCCTTAACAAACCCATGCTGTGTCTAAATTATTGCTGCAGTTTTGTGACACAACGCATTGTCAAGATGAAAAACCATCTGTCAAAATTGTTCTTACTGGTTCTTTTGTCAATGTGTAACTGTTCTGCGATTAGTCGAATGCTTATCCAATGATCTTGTGTATGATCTCTCAAATTTTTTCAACATTCTCCTCTGTTGTTGAAGTTGGGGGGTCTTCTTGTCTTCGTAGACATCTTCCCATTCCTCTCTGAACCATTGGTACCATTCGTACACAGAGCTGACTCGTGGTTTCATCACCGTACAATTTGTGTAACACTCCAATGTTTCTGCACCATTTTACCAAGTTCACTAAAAATTTAATAAGAATTCTTTGCTCAAAAATTGCAATCTAATTTTTTCCCCGAAGATTTAAAACACTGACTCACTAATGATGCACAAAATGAAGCTGGAGATTTGGATGCTGGTCGATTGCGAAAAGTAACATTGAAAACTCTTGAAAACCCTTAGAAAATTTATTGAAAAACCAAGATTAACATAAAAGGGTGAGATTTTAAGGTGTAGTGCAGAATAAAGAATTTCATCCTTAAAGGGATAATTTCATGACCTGAGCAAACACTGACATCAGAAGATTTCAAAAAAGTAATCCAACCAGAAAAAGAACAGAAATCTCACAGATTATCTCATTTCACAATCTTGAAATGCCAAATAACACAAGGTTGAGAATGGTCAGGAGAGAAAAACTCCATTAGAGAAGAGACCATCACCAAGTGATGATATGAGGTGCCTTAGAGCAATGCTTCTCAAACTATCTGTGGTGGAGGACCAGTTTGTTTTATTTCCAATCCATCAGGGAATGATACTTTTGGAAAATACAATTGTCGTGGACCGGTAACAGAATTGTCGTGGACCAGTAACATCCATGGCAAATTTCCAATTTGTCGCAGACCGATGCTGGTCCGTGGACCACAAGTTGAGTAGCAGTTTCTTAAAGGGCCACTAACCTTGACTATGTACTGTGAAGGGCTACTTTGAGAAAAAAAATCAAGAGTGCTGGATGTGTGATTAGGATCATCTGGTATTCTGGTAGGTAAATGAATAATCTATGTTACGTCATTAGTAATTGCAAAAGCTTCAGCACTTTGACCAGCTGGATCCGTCTGACCAGAAAACTGAAATGAGCCAGAGCTGTGAACATTAAAATTTCCAAGGAAAATTATCTCACTGTTAGGAAAGTTGGACTGGAGAAAGTGCAGTTTCAAAGAGTTTCAACTGACTACCAGCCTCCGTAGCCAAGTGGTCAGGAGCGGGAGTGCAGTAGCACATGTTCTTTGAATAGACGGGGGGGTTCAAGCCCCTGACTGCTAAACACAGTCAATCTGCCAACCCACACTTGACCAGCATGGCAGATTATGGTCCATTTCTCTCAGCATGAATTGTTGAGGAGGCTTCCATCCTGTAGTTTACTTTTTTTTCTTTTTTTTTTAGTGGAGATGAGAGAACGATAGAGGCAACAGACAAATTTGACAGTGAACTGTAGAGAGATTTTAAGCCAGAAAAGATTAAAAGAGGAGACCACATATTAGTAAGCCTTTGAGAGAGAGAGAAGACATATGCACAAGTATCACCTTTGCAGCAAAAGGAATCATACAGTGAATAAATAGAACAACTAAGATGAGCAGTCTTTGAGGCAACCAATGATTTTGTCAGAAAAAATAAGTAGTTTGGCAGACTGCAGATAAAAGTGGATATCACTGAAATTGGAATTGAGACTATGTATATCTGTGAGATGAATGAAGAATTTTGCAAGAGGGCATATCTTTTTGCAGATAAGTTAATCCAACATATCCTTTGTGTGCTTAAAGGATCTAACCGAAAAGGGAATTATAAATACAGCAAATTTCCAACATTTGGAGAAAAAAATATAATAAGAAAAATATCATAACAGACCTACCTATGCTTGTTGCACCAGCATCAAGACTATTTTCAACTAATTCCTTGATAGCCATTGACAAATCAAGAATGACTTGACTAGAACATATCCGATGGACAGTTGTTCCATCTATTGGTTTAATATTTCTCTGAGACATCATGCTGAAATAATATCCTACGTAGTCACTGCTGTTAAAGAAAAAGGAGAAAAAAATTACAATGCTTCTTAATTCATCAAAACAAAACATCACCCTAACAAACTTACTAATATACAAAGTAATAATGCATTTAAATTAAAACACCTAATGCAAAAATCTCGTAAACTTTTTTTTTATTTTTGAAACTGCTTTTACTGGAACCTGCAGCAGCCTGGAAAGAATTGTGTCAGGGGGTTACAAGGCATGGTGAGGATCCCATGGAACAAATTAATACAAATACATGGGCTGTTTTTAGGTTTAAACATATACATATGTATATTAGAATTATGTCAAATGACATTTAGTTTTAAATATTAAATGTTGTAAGTATTGTAAATATTGGCTCCAGCATTAATGCTATTGTCTGTGGACAATTAGACATTATACGTGCATGGGTTGTATATGTACTTAACTTATTTATACATTATTATTTTTAATTTATGGTACTACTAGGGAGCATCATGTTTGTAATGATCCCAACCAACCAACCCAACTAGTTATATTTAAATCTAGCCCTGGTATGGATAGCCTTATATATAAAAATATAAGATACATATAAAAACAACTAAATTAATGAAATTTTGTTGTTTTTATTTAACTTTTCCCAATTTATCCATCTTTCTTTAAATTTTAAAGAAAGATGGATAAATTGGGAAAAGTTTGTAAAAATTAACATTCTTCCTCATGGTCATACCTCGGCTACTCCTCAGGGGCTTTGAGCAGACATATAGCCATACTAGAGGAATGTATTATACATACCCATTTCTGTAATCTCTATACCAGTTTTGCTAGGTGGATAATTTGGAATTATAAGAATAATCTTATTGAATATATGTACTTAATTTTAAATAAACAGGGTGGTTTACGTATATTACAGCAAACTGTGATAGGAGAGTCAAAACCCAACGGGTATGTAACAGATTGAAATATCATGGTATCTCACCTCCATGTCCTGTGGTGGTCAGTCTGAAAATGTTCAATTTCCCGCCAAAGTTCAGATTTTGTGTGTGTGTGTGTGTGTGTGTATGTGTGTGTGTGTGTGTGTGTGGTACAGTTTATTGCACAGACATACCAGGTTTTATCCATGGTGTGATAGCTTGCCATAGGCAGTCTCATGCTTTGCATTCCTGAGCGTGGGCTGATTTGATTGTAATTTAAAGCTTGGTGTATTATTGTGGGAAGCAGATACAATATGATATCTTACCATACTAAAAATGATAGAAATAAATGGTAATAATTGACATGGTGGTTATCAAAATAAAATGGGAAAAGATGGGATGATAGTTATTAAAATTAAATTAAAATTAAAAGTGTTATCCATAGGGTGTGGACTGGCAGTGCTTTTCTAAGGCATGAGGCTTATCTTCAATGTGATATCTTCAACAAAACTATAGATAGCATTTCCAGCCAGTAAAAGGAGGTCATTCATATACAAGAGGAAAACAGTAAGAAAAAGATTTGAATCTTGGGGAATGCCACCAATAGTAGAAAAGTTAGAAGATAGAAGCCATCTACTATTACCTGCAGAGGGCACTCAGAAAGTCAGAAAGATCGACTGGATACCCAACTGCAAAAACCAGCTGGCAATACACGGGATGAAAGCTTGTTTACAACACCTTCATGCCAAACATGTTCAAAAACCTCAGAAATGTCAAGAGCAAATGTATGAGATTCACTAAACTCTTCTACAGGATTTGTCCACAGATAGGCAACATAAGCCAATATATACAAGGTGCAGCTAAAAATAAATGAAAAATATTTTTTAAATCATTCATTATTTTAAATACAACAATGTTTCTTGTAAATAAATCTCGATTTAATGGAAATGCA
The DNA here is from genome assembly GCF_048544385.1 of Mastigoproctus giganteus. Classification (NCBI taxonomy): domain Eukaryota; kingdom Metazoa; phylum Arthropoda; class Arachnida; order Uropygi; family Thelyphonidae; genus Mastigoproctus; species Mastigoproctus giganteus. The sequence goes on along the minus strand of NC_143586.1, from coordinate 21,517,381 downwards.
TTATATCTGTATGGTGATGTTGACCTGTGTATTTACATTCCTGGTGTTAATAACTCTGCTGGTGGGGAATTTTTGATTTTGGACATCCATGTACCGTGCAGATAGGTGTTGAGTCACACTTATGTGCAATTAACCTGGGGTTCAAAAGGGGGCCAAATTATAGCTCTAATTAGAGCTTTTATGTTCTGTGGAAAAATTTTTTTCTATGATACTATTAGGACTAATGTTAGTTGGTTGCTGTATGAGTTTAGCTTGTGTGGCTGCATTTATATGGTGTCTGAAGTAATTGTCAGGTATTTTGTTTTTGATAAGGATATTTTTCAGTTTTATTAAAGCTGCTATAATGCTTTCTGGGCTACTGCATATGTGTATAATTCTGTTTGTTTAGTTTCATATAACATGTCCATGTATATTTTTGGCTAATTTAGTTTCTCAGTTAGTTTGCTGGGAAGCTGAACAGGTCTCTTTTATCGTAGTGTTTGGTGTATGCAAAGTCGTTTGTTATTGTGATTTAACTATCTAGGTAGGTGGCTTGTAGGTTGCTTTCTGTGCTGGCTCTTTCTATAGTCAAATTTTTTTAGCCATGTTGTCGAAGTCTGTATGGTTGATGACTAGTACATCGTCTATGTACCTATAGTATGTGATGTGTTCTTTAAGCTTATTTTCATAAAAGTGCAAATAGAGGTTGGCTATGGAGCATGAACTACTTGATCCCATAGCCACATCTCTAATTTGCACATAGATGCTATTACCCATTTGTATGTAGTTGTTTTTCACATTAAGGTTGATGAGGTCTATCCAGTATTTTTTACATCCTAGTTTATCTTGATATTCTATATGTGTAATATTTGTAAAATAATACGAGGAGTTTACCTCAATATAGTACGTAGAACACTTCCATATGATACTCTCCAGAAATTAAAACGAAAAAATCGAAAACTTACATTAGAGTAAAAAATAAATAATTAAAAATCAATTTAAAACAATTAAAAATATTAAAAAGAATCTAATGAAAATATTCAAAACGATTTTTCTTCCCGAAGCTGACAATACTTTTCGACTGTATGTCGTGATCACAGGAATGAAAATTACCGAATAGGGTTGAACATGAAACTTAAATAGTGATTATTTGTCTTCGCGCATGCGCGTAAAGGTCCACGCATTGGAGATCAAATATGTCCGCCAAACATTTAACAGAATTCTCATGTAATTTAATTTCTACGGTTTCTGCAATTAATAGTCACATATAATTATTTTGGACATTAAGTATTTTGGCCTCGTTAAATAAAAAAGTATGTTTTTCATTAATGGCGAAAGGCTAATTCTGACGCTGCTGAACAAGAAGCACGAACTGAGGCTTCATGTTGATTTACACGAATATTCAGAGAAAAATGCGTCAAACCTTGATAAGACAAGTCGCAATCACCGCAAGTGATTGCGACTCGTCTTTACAGCTATTCATACTATCTTGATATTCTATGGAATATTCAGATAGTACTTTTATCAAATTGTTGTGAGATATACTAGTGAAAAAGTTTTTGAAATCATATGTGTATACTTTGTTAATATGGTTGTTTCTAATATATTCAATGTACTGCCTGTTATTGGAGATGAATTTTGTGTTTGTGAGATTGCTGGTTATAATATTTAATTTGGATTCCATTATTTTGCTAGACGTATTGTTGTAGCTGTTTCTGCATGTGGTGATGAACCTTTTTCCTGTAGGATCTTTGTGGAATTTGGGAATCCAGTAAATGTATGGATATAAGGTGTTGTCCATTTTTAATTTAATTTTCTTGTGTATTGTTATTAGTTTTTTAGTGATTATGTTAGGGGTGGGGCTGATGATCTTATAAGTGTCACTGTGGTCCAATTCCTCCTTTAGGGTGTCTATATAGAATCTCTTATAAATGATGCTGAAGTTGTTATTTGCTTTGTTTATATTGGTGATAACGAACTTGTTTTGTAGGTTTTTGATTTTTTGTTCAATACTTTTTAAATTGTATATCTTGTGGTCATATTGGTGTGTCATGATGTCTCTGAATCTAGTTAAGATAAGTTTTGTGGTAACATTAATCCACCTTTGAAAAGCTTCCACTGGGGTGTTGTATTTATATGCTGTTTTGTATGAAAATTGCAATAGATTCATATTAATGGAGTTGTGTATGTTTTTTAAGTAAATTTTGGAGTTGGGTCTGAATTTTGTTCCTTTGCTCATCACTTCTTGTAGGGTATTGTCTTCTATAATTTTAAGGTTGCCAGTTAATATGTGGTTCTATATAATTTTTGTATTTTTCTTTATAACAGAAATAGGGCTGAACTGCATTGCCCATGTTGGCTATTGTGTTTTTGTAGTTATAGATAGTCATTCCTATGGGTCTGTCATATCTATGTCTGATTTCTATATTGATATTATTTATTGGAAGAAAAGTTTTAGTTTTATGCATGATATTTCTGAGATTAACGTAGTCATAGATCCGATTAAGAAATTTTATTATGCAATAAAATTCAGGGTATACTGATCCTATTCTGAATTTGATGATATCTTCTAATGTGTGTTTAAGATGTATACTCTTATAATTTCAAATTATCCACCAAGTAATAAACCTAGCAAAACTGGTATAGAGATTACAGAAATGGGTATGTATAATACATTCCTCTAGTATGGCTATATGTCTGCTCAAAGCCCCTGAGGAGTAGCAGAGGTATGACCATGAGGAAGAATGTTCATTTTCATTAATTTTCACTAACTTTTCCCAATTTATCCTTCTTTCTTTAAAATTTCATTAATTTTGCTGTTTTTGTATGTATCTTATATTTTTATATATAAGGCTATCCATTCCAGGGCTAGATTTAAATATAACTAGCGGGTTGATTGGTTGGGGTCACTACAAACCTGATGCTCCCTAGTAGTACCATAAATTAAAAATAATAATGTATAAATAAGTTAAGTATATATATATATATATATATATATTATTTTAATATACAAAAATAATAATATTTAAATATATAATATATAAATTTTATATCTTTTTTAAACTGAAAAAATATTCATTCCAAGCATTACACACTGTTTATAACCATCCACTGTCATACACAGGAATTTCTTCTGGGTAGGAAATGGGAGATATTTGGCAGAATGGAGTAACTGATAATAGGTGGACATGCACTGGTTGAGAAAATTAAGGAATATGTGCTGCATTAACAACAGTGACAAGTGATCTACCAAAATATCTGCATCAGAAAGATGCCAAATTTCATTTTGTTTGCACTTTTTACTAACAAATCAAATCATTAAAAAAATTAAATTTTGGGTGGGGGTTGTGGTTTTCCTCTCCATAATTTCACCATTTTGGCAAACTAGTATAATCATGGCTTGCCAATGGGTGCAAAAAAAGCACTGATTGTATCGCTTTGGCTTATAGCAATATGCACAATTTTTTAATCTTTAGTGCCCACACACTATCCAGCTATTTCTTGAAAAGCAGAAAATCATAAAATTAGTAGTAGTAATAGTAATGGTAAATGATGCAAGAAAGCAAGCTTATATTACAGCATCGGCCAAAAAAAAAACACTTCACCAGTCCGTACCCTCCAAGAATTTGTCTAGTTCTCCCATGAAATTATTCAACCCATCCGCTTCCACAACAACAGATGGAAGTCTGTTCCAACAACCAACCACCCACTGGCTGAAGGCAAACTTATGCACATCTATCCTACAACCATCCTTCTCAACTTGAATTTATGCCTGCATGTGTGTAATCCTGGGGAGTGGAAGAATGCCATAAACATTCAGCTTACTCAATCCAGTCAAGGCTTTAAACACCTCATTCAGATCTCCCCACAGGTGCCTGGTCTCATGAGACTGTAATTTGCAGAGCTGAAGTCTTTCTAATTAAGAACACCCTTTTGTTGCATTCACCAGTCTGGTTGCCCTTCTCTGCACCCATTCCAGCACATCCACATCTTTGCCTCCAAACCAATATACAGTACTCAAGGTGTTGCCTAATCATGGCCTTATACAAAGGAATAATCACCTCCTTATTCCTGCTAGCAAAGTTTTTGTATATCATTGACAAAACCCCATGAGCTGTCCTGGCAGCATGTCTGCACTGCTCAGTAAATTTCATGTCCGACTGCACAATTACCTCCAAGTGCTTTTCACACTGAACCCCAATATACTGTGCACCCTTGTGATTGGCTGTCACAATGGGGGAAAGCAGTGATTGACAGGTTTTAACTCAGCCCACTGACTGCATCCCCTCTTCGTCACTGGAGCACTAAATGTGAAATTTGTTGCGTATACTGTACTTTCATTTGAATGCTGGTTTCTGTTCTGTTTGGTGCTCTACCGTTCGTTTGTTGGTGTTAATGTTACTTGCCACGTGGCCCGAGTTTCTGTGTTGTTATCCCGTTCCATTCTGCAGGTAAACTGTTTCTTTCGGTTTTTGTTGCCATATGTTGCCGTATTTTTTTATTTTTTTTATTTCTTTGGTTCTTTTTGTGTTTTTTGTCTGTGTTGTCCCAATAGAGCGAGTGAGTGCAAGAATATTGCATTGTGTTGGTTCTGTTCTTTTCAAAAAAAAAAAAATTCGATGTTGCCGTTTTGTGCTTTTGCAAAGAGCAATTTTATTGTTCGTTGCACGTGTTAATTGACATTCAGTTCTGTTTAGCGAAAAAAGGTTATGTTTTTATGCGACTTCGGCAGGGATTCAAACTAAAATTGGTTGTTGGACAAAAAAAAAATTATAACAGGTGTCATGTTTTTAATCTACTTTCATCTGTATTTAGAAAAATGGTTATGTTTTTCGCAACTTCGGGTGGGATTCGAGCAAAAACCAGTCGTTGGACGAAAAAAAAATTATAGTGGAAGTCACATTTTTCGTCAACTTTCATTTGTTTAGTGAAAAATGGTTAGGTTTTTAGGTTGCCTTTTTACGCGACTTTGGAGTTATTTAGTGAAAATTGGTCGTTTACTGCATCTCATTAGTTTGCTTCGTTTTGAAAAAAAAATTACTGTATTATTTTTATATATAATTATTTTAGTTGCTGCTCCGAAAAAATTGCCGTATTGCCGTTAATTTCGTTGTTTTCCAGCTCCGCCATGCAGTCGTCGAGAAGAAGGGGAACGCAGGGAGGGGCGGAGTTACGAACCGTACGTCACTGCTTTCCCCCTCTTCTTCTCGACGTAATTTTCAAAGGGGCACCGTTTTCTGGAGAATTACCATTTTTCATTCTCCACTACCCTGAGTGTAGGACCACACAGTGGATAAATTAAGTGTCCTTTTAAAATTCTTATCCTACGCTGATATAAAAAGATACTTAATTTTTAAAATTACTTTTTCGAATTTCGAAATACTGCTTCAACAATATCATGTAAGGTACTGATGTTCAACAACAAATTATTATTATTATTATTATTATTATTAATGGCCATATGGTACAAGGAAGCCCGAGGCTTATGCTGCACCAGCCAAAAAAAAAAAAAAAAAAAATTCCCAAGTTACCCCCTGAGAGAGAGAGAGAGAGAAGTAGAAAGGAATCACCAAGAAAGAGAAGAATGATGATATCCAGCTCAGGACCCTGGGTTTGCCAAGCCCATACTCACTAGATGTGAGCCCCCGGGGGATATTAATTGTTTAATAAAAACACTATTTTGAAAATAGAATACTGATCTATAAATTTAGCAAGCGTATAAATCAAACTGCCAGAGAATGATAGGCTGACTGTTTAACATATGATCATTGAAAGTTATAAGCAGTTACTTTATTATCAACCTTATAATGATGATGTACCAACTCCGCTTGACAGCGGCTATACAGCACCACAATGAATACAAACCATAAACTTCACCCAACTTACCAAATCACGTTGTGTTTTCAAAATTAGACACATGGAGTTTGTTTTCACACATACGGTGCGCCCTCTAAAGCACGAAAAATTATGTACAATGAAAACTGCAATACAGTTATGCACCATTATCCGCTGATTCAGTTACCTGCAGTTTACCACGGAAAAAACACGAAAAAACTTAACATTTACTACTTGCGTGTCCAAATACGATGCTTCCCTTTATTTTTTTACGATGTCGATTTTAAATTGAATAGTTTTCCTTTATTTTTTATAATGTCGTGTATGGTTTTGCTACCAACATTATAATGGTTCTTTAGAGATTTAACGGATGCACCGTTTTCAAACTTTTGAATAATTTCAAGTTTTTGTTTACGGTGCGACGCAACAACCCCAGGGGCTCACATCCAGTGAGTATGGGCTTCGCACACCCAGGGTCCTGAGCTGGATATCATCATTCTTCTCTTTCTTGGTGATTCCCTTCTACTTCCCTCTGTCTGTCTGTCTCTCTCTCTCTCTCTCTCTCTAGGTAATTCAGAATTTTTTTTTTTTTTTTTTTTTTTGGCTGGTGCAGCATAAGCCTCAGGCAACTAAACATTTGGTCTCTTTTTTTTGTTTTTTGTTTTGAGCGGTAGGTGTGAAGACAGCGGGAGTTGCGAGATAATAGGTACACTAATCTCCCAATGACAACTTATAACGCTGGTTCTTGTCTCTTATTTAAGACTTGCAAAATAAATGTTTTATCTATTCTAGTTATTACTTGAATTTTATATGATTTTTGGTTGATTTTTAATTTGGAGTCTTGAAGTGTCCCAGTTAATCTAATCCCGATAAATCGAGAGTGTGCTGAACTTTATTATTACCGTATTGAATGTTGGTATTGTCTTACTGTGTGCTTAATTTATCAATTAAACTTTATCGTGCGTATGTATGTACAAAAAAATCACGTTATATATGGGGTCAGCAGGTGTTCGCTTATATCCACGGTTTCAGCCATCCAGCGGATTGTATTTTGCTATGAGCAAAATAATGAAGATATTAGTCCCGAGTTTCTCAATGAGTTGGGGCTACCCTTTCCCCATGGGGACCACATTGTTTCTTGGTGAGGGCTTGTTGTTTTCATAAAGCACTTTTAAATGAATTATGGACAACCATCCCACTAATTCTGGTATGAAGCGTTTATTAATTTATTTATATTATTCGTATTTTATTTCTTGGAGATTCAATGTATTGAAGTATATCTTAATTTATAAAAGTATATACAGTCATGGCTAAATTTTATGTAAAATCTCTTTATTTGAATTTGTTCCGGAACTTGAAGGAGAGGGAGGGAGTAGGTTCATTATAATTTATGAAAAATTTTAAGGGCATTTGAAGTATAAAAGTTTGGGAACCGGTGTATTGGTCACTTTCAAATAAAAGGGCAGTTACACAGGAACGGTTTTTTTTCGCAGATCTGGACAACGGTCCATGATAACAGATGCTTGAAAGGATGTTTAGAAGAAGTCTTTCCTGACCAATTTAATTGGCTACTACAATGTGGTCACAAAGGAACTGGATGCAAAAAATAATTTTGATATCATATACTTGGATTTCAGAAAAGCTTTTGATACCGTTGCACGTGCAAGACTACGGTACAAATTAGAGTATTATGGCATTAAAGGAAAGTTGCTGCTACAGATAAAGCGATGCTTAAGAGGGAGGAGAGAGTGTTAATCGATAAATACTGCTCTTCGTCGATTAACGTTATTAGTGAAGTTATCCAGGGTAGTGTTCGGCGCCCTTGTTGTTTTCTGTATCAGTAATATTGATGAACATATGTCAGGGCTAATGTTCAAGTTCGTAGACAATAAGGTGGGAAGGGTTTTTAATGACAATATTGACAGTATAAAACTGCAACAGGGTCTAAAAGAGTTGAGCAGATGGGCTGAGAGGTGGCAACTGAAGTTTAACATTGACAGATGTAAAGTACTGCATATGGGTAGCAGTAACCCCAGAGTAATATATCAATTGGGTAGCACTACACTCAGGGTAGTGGAGAATGAAAAGGATCTGGAAGTAATTGTGCATTCTGATATGAATTTTTCTGAGCAGTGCAGAAAGGCTGCAAGAGTGTCTTGTTGTCTCATGGTGTCTTGAAATGATATACAGGAATTTTGAAAGCAGGGATAAAGAGATAATTGTCCCCTTTGTATAAGGCAATGATCAGGCCAAACCTTGAGTACTGCAAACAGGTATCGAGGCCTCATTTTAGGAAAGATGAAGAGCTGATGGAACAAGTAGAGACAGAAGGGCAACGAGACTGGTGAATGGAACAAAGGGTTGCTGCTACCAGCAATGGCTTCAGTACTGCTAATTGCAGCGTTTGGATACTAGGCACCTGCGAAGTGATCTAATTGAGGTGTATAATGCATGGATCATTTCAACAAGCTAAATGCTGATAAGATTCTTCCTCTTGCTCAGATTACGCACCTGAGGAGACATAAATTCAAATTGAGGAAGGATAGTCCATCTGTCGTTGTGGAGGTCGACAACTTAAATAAGTTAAAAGAAAAACTGAACAATCATTTGGAGTGAATGGATGGGTGAAATTGGGAAATTTTTTTTTTTTTTTTTTTTTTTTTTGGGTGATGCTATATAAGTTGCTCTATAACATTATATATCCCAACTAATGCCAATGCTAAAGAAATTTTAACTGAAGAGTTCAGTTAAATTTACACTTCTCGGCCCATCTGCCCAACGTTTCTAGATCCTGTTGCATTAGCATTCTATCATTACTGTCATTAACACCTCTACCAACCTTTGTATTATCTGCATAGTTTGACATTAAGCTTAATATACCCAACGAACCCAACACCGAACCATGGAGGACGACACTAACGAACAACAATGATCCGCGTAGAGCAGTGTCCATTGATTACCACTCAATGTCTTTTCCAACTCAACCATACTTTTATCCATTATAGAAATTTGCCCTTAATGCCATACTGCTCCGATCTGCACTGTAGTGTTCCATGTGCAACAGTATCAAAAGCTTTCATGAAAGCTTTCAAGTGTATGATAACAAATAATTTTTTGCATCCAGTTCCGTTGTGACCACGTCGTAGTATCCAATCAAGTTGGTCAGACAAGACTTCCACCTTAACAAACCCCTGCTGTATCTGAATTATTACTGTAGTCTTATTTAGATGATCCTGCAATAATTCTTTAGCCACTGGCTCCATTATTTTCCCCAGAACAGAAATTAAATTAACAGGTCTGTAATCATTGTTGTCACCCTTTGTGAATTGGAGATACATTTGCAAATCTCCAGTGCATGAGAACGTCGCTGAAACCAATGAAACAGCAAAGACTTCTTTACTTATGTAACCTATAGAATGAAAGGGTAAATCTGATTGGTCTATTTTGTATCGATGGTTCGATTGTTGATGACATTCTGCATCTATATTCACGCATGAGGAATTCTGTAGGGAAGTGATCAAACTATAGCATGAAGTTAAATTATTCTGTATTAACTGAGAGCAAAGTGGAGGAGAAATTCTTGAATTAAACATAAGAAAGGCACCTGCACTGAATGGAATCTATCCAGCTATATTAAAGGAGGCTGAAAAGGAAGTAAGGTGGCCCCTCGCGATCATTATGAGGGCATTCATGGACTCAGGGAGATCCTCACGAAGCAGAAATTTTTTTGCATTGGCTTTCTCTTTTAATCTGAGAAATTCATTGTCTTGAAAGAAAGCTTTATTTTTGAGTACTCACTGCAGAACATGTTGTGAAAGATACAACCACTTAGAGATTCTTGTAAAGGCGAAAAGAGAAATACATTGTGCATAAAAAAAAAATAAATCAATAAAAAAAAATAATAATAATAAAAGAAATATATATATATATATATATAGAGAGAGAGAGAGAGAGAGAGAGATGAAACAGCACAATGTGCTCAGAGAATTGCTGAAGAGAACCGGGCATTTAAGTTGATTACGTTCAAGAGACTAGCTACTATATTTTAAGTGCACAAAGTTTATATTGTTCTACAAAATTGTAGACCAATATGATGTTAAGAGTATGAGAACTGTGGACTTAATAAGTAAAGTGCAATGTTGAGAAAAATCGCAATTCAGGATTAAATTTGAAAGTGTCTACAATTCTGTCCAGACACAATAGGAGGGAGTATAATATCAAATTCGACTCTGGAGAGCCTATTTAAGACGGACATATGGAACAAAAATTTAGTTAAGGGTACATATTGGGCAAAATTTATTTAATAGGAATTGAATACACTTTAATAGAAGGATTACTAGGTGTTATTGTTACTTTAATTAGGTTCCAACTCTGATTATATAATGTTGCTACTTTAATAGATGGAAAACTGCCGCACATGTATCCTACAACTAGAGAAAGACAGTTGTAGGATAGATGTGCGGAAGTTTGCCTTTAGCCAGCGGGTGGTTGATTGCTGGAACAAACTTTCATCTGTCGTTGTAGAAGTTGATAGCTTAAATAGATTCAAGGCAGATCTTGACAAATATTTGGAGCGAATGGGTGGGTGAAATAAGGGGTTTTTTTTTTTTGGCTGATGCTATATAAGCTTGCTTTCTTGCATGATGTGCCTTTGCTAATGCTAATGTTAATGTTAGCGTCAAGGTTTCCGCTCCACCGAGTGGATGGACGGTGACGTATTAGGCGTGAAACCTCCGAGAACAGACACACGGACACGATTGTTGGCAGGAGGCAGGCTGGTGGGGGCAGCTTTATGGCCTGGGGAATGTTTTCATGGCATGGCTTGGGTCTGCTGATACCTCTGGAGGGCACCCTGAACGCAAATGGTTAGCATTAGCATTAGCATTAGTAGAGGCATATGATGCAAGAAAGCAAGCTTATTCAGCATCAGCCAAAAAAAAAAAAAAAAAAACCACTACTCCCATTTCACCCCTCCGTTCGTTCGAAATACCTGTCCAGCTGAGCCTTAAATTTATTTAGGCTATCAACTTCAACAACAAGCGATGGGAGTCTATTCCACAAACCAACTGCCCGCTGGCTAAAGGCAAATTTCCGCACATCTATCCGACATCCGTCCTTTCTCAATTTGAATTTATGCCCTCTCAGGTGATTATTCTGAGCAAGAGGAAGAATCCCATCGGCATTGAGCATGCTCAAGCCATTCAAAGCCTTATACACCACTATCAGATCACCTCGCCGATGCCTAGTCTCCAGGCTCTGTAATTTGCAAAACTTAAGCCTTTCTTCGTAAGAGCAACCCTTTGTTCCATTCACTAATCTTGTTGCCCTTCTCTGTACTCGTTCCAGCAGCTCTACATCCTTCTTGAAATGAGGCCTCCAGACCTGTATACAGTACTCAAGGTGTGGCCTGACCAATGCCTTATACAAGGGAACAATCACATCCCTGTCCCTGCTAGAAAAATTCCTGTATATCATTGACAGGACACCATGAGCTACTCTTGCAGCTCGTCTGCACTGCTCAGAGAACTTCATATCTGCCTGCGCAATTACCCCCAGGTCCTTTTCATTCTCTACCACTGTCAGCGTAGTACCACAGAGTTGATACGTTGATCTGGGGTTACTGTTTCCCATATGTAGTACTTTACATTTGTCAATGTTAAACTTCATTTGCCACCTCTCAGCCCATCTGCTCAACCTTTCCAGATCCTGTTGCAGCAGCATAGTATCAGTAGTGTCCTTAACAACCCTGCCAACTTGGTATCGTCTGCAAACTTGGACATTAAGCCTGATACACCATCATCAATATCATTTATAAATACAGAAAACAACAATGGACCCAACACTGAACCCTGAGGAACTCCACTAATAACATTAGTCCACGTTGAGCAGTGTCCATTGATTACCACTCTCTGTCTTCTGCCACTCAACCATCCCTTTATCCATAGCAGCAATTTGCCTCGAATGCCACACTTCTCCAATTTGTGCAGCAGTCTTCCATGCGCAACCGTATCAAAAGCCTTTCTAAGATCCAAATATATAATATCAAAGTTATTCCCTGCATCCAGTTCTTTTGTGACTACATCATAGTATCCAATCAAATTGGTCAGACAAGACCTGCCCTTAACAAAACCATGCTGTGTCTGAGCTATAACTGAATTCTTGTCCAGATGATCCTGCTGTGCTTCTTTAACCAGTGCCTCCATTAATTTTCCTGGAACCGAAGTTAAACTAACAGGTCTATAATTACTTGTGTCAGCCTTTGATCCTCCTTTGTGAATTGGGGTTACATTTGCACATCTCCAGTCCATGGGTACCTCCCCTGAGTCCAAAGAAGCTCTCATAATTATGACTAGGGGTTGCTTACTTCCTTTGCTGCCTCCTTTAATATAACTGGATAGATCCCATCCACCCCAGGTGCTTTTTTATGTTTATCCTCAACAATCTCTCCTCCACTTTCCTCTCAGTTATTACAAAATCATCCAGCTTACTGCCAATGTTTACTTCACCTACGACATTCTCCTTCCTGAATAACTCCTCATGTGTGAATGTAGATGCAAAATACTTGTTTAGATTGTTAGCCACCTGAGCTGGATCCTCAACTGTTGAACCATCAACATCCAGTGGACCAATCTGATTCATCCCTTTCCTTCTTGAGTTTAAATAGGTAAAGAACTCTTTTCTGTTTTTCTTTGCGTCCTTTGCCAAGGATTTCTCATAATCTGCCTTTGCCTGCCTAATCTCCTTTGTGACTTGGTTACAGACCAACTTATATCTATCATAGGCTTCCATGTCACCCATTAATTTGTATGTATCCCATGCATTTTTCTTCTCTGCCATATATCTCATTAGTTCATCTGACAACCATTTAGGCCTGAACCTTGAACAATATTTCTTGGTTGGTATGTAAAGCCTGGTAGCTTCCAAGATTAGTTCCTTGAATGCTTCCCATTTTGAATTTGCTGTTGGTAACATCATCAGTTGGTCCCACTGTATAGAATTTAAATGCTGTCTCAGACCATCATAGTCGCCTTTACGAAAGCAAAAACCCTTCCCTTTACCTCTGATGGTAGTTACCTCCTTGAGTAAATCCCACTTCAGCACACTGTGATCACTGCCACCCAGTGGTTCCTTTATCTGCAGATTCCTAATGCATGAAGAATCACTACTGATAATCAGATCAAGAGTATTACTCCCTCTAGTTGCCTCCCGAACATGCTGGTGTAGAAAACAATCATCCAATAAATCCACAAAAGCCCTGCTAGTGTGTGAGTGACCAACCCACAAATTCCAGTCAATATCTGGGAAATTAAAATCCCCCATTATAAGACTCTCTGATTTACTGGCCCATTCTATTTCCCTGTACAGTATCTTATTATACTCATCAGAGTCATTAGGCCTATAGCACACTCCTACTCTCAAATTTGATTTACCTATGCTTATGTCACACCAAACTGACTCGACACTGCCCTGTCCATCAATGTCGACTGGCTTCACTTCCTTGGATTTTATGTGTTTTTTAACTAATAGCATAACCCCTCCTCCCCTCCTGTCCTGTCTATCCTTTCTATACACATTTTACTCCCCAAATTCCAGTTCTGCATTCCTTATATCTGTGTGACACCACGTCTCTGATATCCCAACAATATCTGCCTTTGATGTTTTGAGCAATACCTCAAATTCATCAAATTTATTTACTAAACTCCTAGCATTGGTGTACAGGCAAGTATACATGCACCTGTTTCTATTCTTAGCTACCCTAACACAACCCATGTGTTTACTTGTACCGCAATGATTTCCAGCAGTCTCTGAAATATCCTGCATCTTATTTTCCAGGCTTCTGCTCATTCCAATAGAAGCAGTGCAAGAATCTCTTTCACCTCTGCCAGTGGCTACTGTTAATCCATTAGTCTTTGTCTCCCCCCAAGCTAGCAGTTTTCCTACCCACCTAACACTGCCTCGATGGCATCAGCAAATATTCTTGCACCCTTTCTATTTAAGTTGGTTACTATCGATCGTCGCCGATCAGGTACACCGGTACATATTGACCGTGTTCCCTGTCGGCGATGGTATCTATCAGCAAGATAGTGCGCCATGCCATGTCGCCAGAATTGTCCGTGCGTGGTTTGAGGAGCACGACGACTTCAAGCTACTCCCTTGGCCACCGAATTCTCCGGATCTTAACCCAAATGAAAATCTATGGGACCACCTCTGTTGGCACATGAGACGGATGGATCATCCACCAAGGAACCTACAGGAACTCCGGGGTGCATTGCAGTCTGCATGGTCACAGATACCCGTAGCAATCTTCCGCGGACTCCTTGAGTCCCTGCCACGGCGGTTGGTTGCGGTGCATGCTGCGAAAGGCGCATATTCTGGATACTAGGTAGGTAGGTGGTCATAATAATGTGACTGGACCCTGTATTATAGGCCAAATGACTGGACCCTGTCACATTATTATAGGCCAAATGACTGTGATAAATAACATGAATAACTATATAGTCTAAACACAAATGTACAAGTAAATCATCATGTCTTCTAATGGAGGACTTTAACTTTCCAGATATTGACTGGTACCTGTGGGCTGATGACTACTAAGTGGCAGGACCTGTCTGGATTAATTAAATTACTGCTTTCTACACCAGCATGTTAGTGAAGCAGGCAGAGAAAGCAATCCTTTTGATCTGATTATCAGCAGCAACTCTTCATGCATTAAGAATCTGCCAATACGGTTACTTCCGAGCATTCTTTGAAGTAATCGCACAAGCTACTCAGCTTTTAATACCAACTTAGATAACTATTTAAGGTTCGATCAAAATGAGGGATAGATGAACGAATGTGACTAGTGACAGATAATAAAATTGAAAGGCAGTAATTCACTCAAGGTGTCTTTAGGGCGTCTTCCCCATCTAACTCATCCGTAATTTTAACTTTGTGAGAAACATTTCTTGATCTTTTGCGTTGATGATAATCGGATTCTTGCCTTTTCAACACGGTGGAGAGGAACGCATGACTTTTTGTCTTACAGGACAACCGTCGACTGTACTATGAAATCTCAGTAAATTTGATTCACCAGAGGGCTAATAATAGAAAATTATTGTTAATTAGTATTCCGATTATTAAATTGTAGTTGAGTATTGATGATGTAATGTCGTTATTTTGGCGGTTAGACTATGTCTTCAGAAAGATTTAGTTTTCGATTTCAGCACAAAAGGTGCGTTCTGTATTCCCAAAGTAGTCAGCATTTCTTTTATTTTTGGTATCAGTAGATTCAAATTTATGAAATAAATTTAATACCAGTGGCATTTCCTAAATTTAAATGTGTTATGTTCATTGAATGAAAAAGTTCCAAAGTTTAATTAACAGCGGTAACTTTTGAGATTCGTACGGTTATAACTCAGAAATTAAGATGTTCCTCTCATGATGCCATTGCTTTACCAGACATTGCCATTGCTTTACCAACCGACTCGCTTGCCAAAAATTTCAAACCACAATAAAATATTCATTTTTTATTGTAATTTCCATATAGCCAATTGATTGTTTTCGTTGACTTTTGCCAAGCTCTTGTATCTGTAGCCAATCAATTCAACCATGATTTGACAAGTGGAGTTGCATCCAAAATGTTGTATACGAAACTCTCCTACCTAGGATAGGTGCATTAAAGCCTAAGCTGCTCTTGTGCCAATAGCTCTTAAACAACAACATTCAAAATGTTGGAAATAATATTCCTCTAAAATTGCTAGCGGAGATAATCCCTACACAGGCTGCCACGTAGGGAATGGGCGGGAAAGAGGAAGGAGGCACAAAGGATGCCGAAATAAGCGCACCGCTGCTGGATTTTCCGTGTCACCATATACAAACTTATCGCCCAAATTCCACTAGCTATTGTGGATTGAAGTGCGTGCCACTTTACAGTTTATAGTCATTGTCGGTTTAACAACTGGCTCCAGCACACCACTGGGGACAGTATAAGTTTTAAATAAAATACAAAAAAAAAACAAAAAAAAACAACCACACTATTATATTAGGGTCACCCAGTAATTTCTTATATATATCCAGGCAGGGGCGGGCCATCCTGAGGGTGCATGAGGTGCACTGCACCCGAGCGCCAACGTTAAACGGGTGCTTGAAAACATGAAACTTGCATACACAGGAAGAAAATTTTAAAGGGAATGCCAGATTTCAATTGGCTCCCATGCACCACATACCCTAGGAACACCCCTGTTTCCAGGGGCTCACATCTGGTGAGTATAACTCAGAAAAATTTTTTTTTTTTTTTTGGCTGGTGCAGCAAAAGCTTCAGGCTTCCTTGCACCATATGGCTAATAATAATAATATATTGTAATATGCTAATATAATAATATGCTCTCTGGTCAATTTAAATAAAATACAGCGTAAGAGACTCTTGGCAGTTGATCTTGCAGTCTGGTGTAATGAGATGAACTAGAAATCAAATTTTATCTCAAATTTAGGTAAAAACAAACACAGATATGAAGTTTTCTGGGCAATGCAGACAGGCTGCAAGAGCAGGTCATGCAGTGGCGGATTTAGCACTTGAGAGGCCCCAAGCGCAATTCAATTTTGAGGCTCCCCTCTAAATATTTTCGGTACCACTACAGTGTGCATTCTATGTGCACGTTTTTACTATAGCACGCACCCTAGATCTGGTGTTGCGATTTTAATCATTTTGGTTGCACATTTCTTTCATACATATTTTAACTAATGTTTAAATGAAAAAATGACACAACTACCATCCCTCCCAAATCTAACATTAATACATAAAATCTAGCATTAATGATAATATGTATTCTACTTCAGATTCACTTAGTTCGCATAGATATTTCATATAATACGTGGGGATATTCGCATAAGAGTTTACTAACTTCTCATCTTAAATTATAGTTTCATTCAGTAACGGTAATAAAGTTGAGTGTAAAAATTTAAAATGAAACAATTTTTTTTTTTTTTTGAGTCCTGAGATTTGAGGCCCCCTCGATTTAAGAGGCCCAGGCATGCGCCTCATGCGCCTGTTTGGAAATCCGCCACTGAGGTCATGAGGTATTGTCAACGATATACAGGAATTTTGCTAGTAAGGAAAAAGAGGTGATTATCCCTTTGTATAAGGCAATGGTCAGGCCATGCCTTCAGTACTGCATATAGGGGTTCACATCTAGTGAATATGGGTGTGGTACACCCAGGGTCCTGAGCTGGATATCATCATTCTTCTCTTCCTTGGTGACTCCCTTCTACTTCTGACACACTCTCTCTCTCTCAGGGTAACTCAGAAAATTTTTTTTTTTTGGCTGGTGCAGCAAAAGCCTCAGGCTTCCTTGCACCATATAACTAATAATGATGATGAAGTCTACAGGCCTCATTTTAGGAAGGATGTAGAGTTTCTTGAGCATGTACAGAGAAGGGCAACAAGACTGATGAGGGATCAAAGGGATCCCCTTACCGAGAAAGGCTTAAGTTCTGCAAATTACAGCAGATGGAGACTAGGCACCTGCTAGGTGATCTCATTGAGGTGTATAAGGCCTTGAATGGGTTGAGTATGATGGGATTCTTCTCCTCATTCAGATTACGAACCTGAGGGGGAATAATTTCAAATGGAGGAACAACAGTTGTAGAATAGATGTGTAGAAATTTTCCTTTAGCCAGCGGGTGGTTAATTGCTGGAAAACTTAAATAAATTAAAGGAAGAACTGGACATACTTTTAGAGAGAATGGATATGTGAAATTGGGTTTTTTTTGACTGATGCTATATAAGTTAATACGCTTCCTGTCTTGCATCACATGCCTCCATTACTATTACATGGAAGTAAATATGGCCTTTGCAGTAGGACAGTTGGTAGAAAGCCATCCTCCCCACATTCAGATGGGAATGACCTGAGTTCTAGCCCTGTTCTAATCTAATCTTTGATGATGTCAGGATTTGTTATGAGTTTTTTCATATGGCTGAGTTAATTGTTCTCAGATGAGGGTGGCATGGTTTTTTCTTCTGGAAACTCGGGTTTTTTGTGCAGAAATAGAAATTCAACCACAGAACACACTCAATTTACACATAGTATACACAGAGCAATATGGCCT
The DNA here is from genome assembly GCF_048544385.1 of Mastigoproctus giganteus. Lineage (NCBI taxonomy): Eukaryota > Metazoa > Arthropoda > Arachnida > Uropygi > Thelyphonidae > Mastigoproctus > Mastigoproctus giganteus. The sequence goes on along the minus strand of NC_143586.1, from coordinate 21,499,483 downwards.
TAGCCACTATGTTTCTAAAAATCCTATTACAAGGAAATAAACCTGATTAATTTGATACTGTAAGCCTAGTTTAGAATTAAAGGGGATTTGAATAACCCATATTTATACTGCTGTCAAATCGATTATTCATTACCATTTGTTTTTGTGGGGTTTTAGGCACATCATTGATACATAAAGTGCAATATGGCTTAAGTTATTGAGCCATATTTTGCTGTCTATATTATGTCTGTAAATTGAATGCATTCTGTAGTTGACATGCCTGTTTTGCTGGAATAAAAAACCTGAGTTTCTGGGAGAAAAAAACCATGCTACCCTCACTAACTCAACTAACTCAGCTGCATTGTGTAAAAGACCCATACAGGGCCAGCCACAATCATATTTAACTGTTTCTGTTGAACAGGGTCCTGCACGCTTGAATGGTCTAAATAATAATATCATCCGTGTCTTTTCCACATTTCTATCAATGAGTCTATCTTTTGATTTTTGATTCCTATTATTATTATTATTTATTTTTTTTGTTCAGTATAATATAAAATTATTTAATTTTAAAATTATAAAATTGAAAAAAAAATAAAAAAATCACTATTACAAAAACACCCCGTATAAGTTTTGCACAGGACTCCAGGACCAGCAAGTAATTCTTGAATAGGGCCCTCCATAAATTTTGGGGGCCGCCCTGGGCCCATAAAAATTTCTCACCTCATTGACAGCATTCGATCTCAAGTCTTTTTGTTTGATGTGGGGAGGATGACAATTCTACCAAATATGATGCTTATAGGGTCTATATTACTAAGCCATTCTTCAGTATAGACCATGTTTTGGGGATTACCCTGACTTCTAATAACAAATATTGCTTCCTCTGTATCTAAAAAACTTGGTTTTCTCTTTTGCTCTTGGCATTACTTTTCTTCCAAACAGCTGTTCACTCTGTACAAATCGCAAATCCGCCCTACCATGGAATATTGTTCCCACATCTGAGGCGGTGCCCCAAAAACCTCTATCAGGCTACTAGATTCCATTCAGAAAAGGGCAGTTAGGTTAATTAATGACTCATCTCTAACAGAGTCTCTCCATTCGCTGTCTCATAGATGTACTGTTTCTGCTGCATGCCTTTTCTACAGATACTTCCATGGGCACTGTTCTTCTGAATTGGCTTCTATAATTCCCGCTCTCTCTTTCAAAAACAGTCCGAACTCGTCCCGCCACCAGCTGACATCCATTTACTGTCCAACTTCAAATTCATACAACCAAATTTTCATCGTCTTCGTTTATTCATTCAGCTGATGTTTTCTGGAACAATCTTCCTTCATACGTATTTCCTGAAAATTACAGTCTACAGAAGTTCAAGTCTAATGTCAACAAATATCTTCTTTTGTCTTCTCAACCTCCAACCCTAGCATGATACTAAGTACTATAGGTTCTAATACCTCTCAAGTGTGGGGGTTTCATAAAAAAAAAAAAAAAAAAAAAAAATGTTTGACTGCCGACTTACTCTTACTCTTGCAGCTGGCATCAACAAAGACACATCATATATCATTTGAAAAGCTTGACGAGGAAGAGAGTTTGTGATATTAACCAGGATTTAGTCAAAATTTTTACAAAAAATTATTTTGGCATCATACACTTAGATTTTAGAAAAGCTTTTAATACTGTTGTAAGTACAATGATGCATAAATGCCCGTACTTTGAGTGACAGGGATTCAAGCCCATTACTACTAAATATGGTTTCTGTTACTCATTCTCTTTCTATTTTGTGAACTCCTCTGACCATATGGTCATCCCGGAATATAAAGAAAATTTATTTTATTTATATAAAAGACTGCTGTATACATTTGAGCAGTGTAGCATTAAGGGCAAGTCACCACTATGGATAAAGGGATGGTTGAGCATGAGACAACAAAGAGTGGTTATCAGTGGGCACTGCTCTTTGTGGACTAATGTTATTACTGGAGTCTGTTAGGATTCGGTGTTGGGCCCCATCGTTATTTTCTATATTTATTAATGATATTGATGAAGGCATATCAGTCTAAGTTTGTGGATGATACGAAGGTTGACAGGGTGGTAAATGACAGTAGTGAGGGTATGCTGCTGCAACAATTTCTAGAAAAATTAGGTAGATTGGCTGAGAAATGGTAACCGAAGTTTAACATTGATAAATGCAGGGTATTGCATATGGGTAAAAGTAATCCCAGATTATCATACCAGTTCACCACACTCAGGTTAGTGGAAAATGAAAAAGACCTGGGAGTAATTATGCAGTCAGACATGAAGTTCTCTGAGCAATGCAGACAGGCTGCCAGCACAGCTCATGGGGTTTTGTCAATGATATACAGGAACTTTGCTAACAAGAACGAGTTCGAGGCAATGGTTAGGCCACAGGTACTGCATACAGGCCTGGAGGCCTCATTTTAGGAAGGATGTAGACCTGCTGGAATGGATGTGAGAAGGGCAGTGAGATTGGTAAAGGGAATGGTAGGGTAGTCTCACCAAGAAAGGTTTCACTTCTGCAGATTGCATCTTCTGGAGACTAGCTTGTGAGGTGATCTAATTGAGGTATTTAAGGCTTTGAATGGATTGAGCAAGCACAGTACTTGACAGCATTCTTCCTCTTGCACAGGCCACACACACACACACACTTGAGCTGTCATAAATTCAAATTTTGGAAGGGTGGTTGTAGGATAGATGTACAAAGGTTGCCTTCAGCCAGTGGGTGATTGATTGTTAGAAAAATCCATCTGTTGTTGTGGAAGTGGTTAGTTTGAATAAATTCAAGGAATTTATTCAAACTAAAATTATTGGAGGGGATAGACAGGTGATCAGGAGTATTATTTTGGCTATTGCTTTATAAGCTTGCTTTCTTGCATCATATGCGACAACAATAACAACTACTACTAATAATAATAAAGCCACAATCCTGAATACCTGTAGGATACTCAGAGAGTGCCTCCAATAATAGAGAGTTCGACCAATAATAGTAACTGCTCACCTGGTACGAGTACCCATCACAGGATAGGAAAATTGGAGAAGAAAGAGATATAATAATGATAATAAAAATTATTATTATTAGTAGTAGTACTACCTCAGGGGCTCACATCTATTGCAAATGGACTTTGCACACCCAGGGTCCTTAGCTGGATATCATCATTCTTCTCTTTCTTGGTGATTCCCTTCTACTTCTGATTCTTGTTTTCTCTCTCTTTCTCGCAGGGTAACTTGGAAATTTTTTTTTTGGCTGGTGCAGCAAAAGCCTTAGGCCTCCTTGCACCATATGGTTAATAATAATAAGAATCCCACACAACAGACATAAGCCTTGTCGACAAGAAGAAAAAGGCTACCTATCTGATTGATATAGCAGTGACAACACTGGCAACCTCCAGAATGCACGAGGAAAAAATCAGGAAGTACACGAACGAACATAAGACAGGAGATCAAGAGATGTGGCATATGCAACAAGTAACAACTGTTCCAATCATCATGTCAACCACTGGTATGGTTCCAAAGATCCTGCATAACAGCCTAGCAACAATAGGTCTCCCAGAGAACACCTACAAGGAACTCCAGAAAGTCACAATCCTGAACACCTTAGGATAGTCAGAGAGGTCCTCAACCAACAATAACACCAGCCATAACAACCACCCTGTGTGCTTGGTAGCACTACCCATCACGGGGTGGAACCCCCAGTCAGGGAGAAATAATATAAGCGCAACAATAATAATAATAATAATTAGCAGGGCTTTTTTTATACTGGAATGGGCAAGAATGGCATTCTGGAAGTTAAAAAGAAGTAAAGATAAAAATCATATATTTAAATTTTAAAAAATATTTATTTATAATAAAAATTATTTAATATTACTGATGCCATTGGTGTGTTATTACTAATGCTGTAGGCACCATGATTTTCTAAAAATTTTCCCAATGCAGGATCCTGGCTCCCCCACTCCTTTCTTAGGAGGGGGATTTCCTCAGCATTCCAAAAGTTTATATTTTACATAAAAAAAAAAAACTGAGTATTAGTATTTGGTAGTGGCAAATGATGCAAGGAAGCAAGCTTACACAGCATTAGGTAAAAAAAAAAAAAAGAAAAAAAAAGTACTATCCAATCCATTTGTCCATCCACTCTAATAATTTTTTCTCAGTCTTCTGTCACTTGTGCTGCCCTCAATTTAACAAAGATTCTCTCCTGGTATCTTTGAGATACCCTTTGTTTTTAATTATCAAAAGTAAATTTTTACCTTTTATATTGAATTGAAAATAATGATTTACTAAAGTCAATTAAAAATATTGAATGAAAATTTAAAGTTTTTATCATATTTTTTTAGAATTTTCAAGATTACTCATCCCCAAGATTGAAACCAGTTACTTACATAACATCTTTTTAGTTACTTACATGATGTTTTTATTTATTTACATGACATCTTTTTAGTTACTTACATGATGTTTTTAGTTACTTACATGACATCTTTTTAGTTACTTACATGACATCTTTTTAGTTACTTACATGATGTTTTTAGTTACTTACATGCACATTACACTGTAATTATTCCTCTTGATAAAATTTTGTTTTATTTATTGGCCTCTTGCTGTATTGCATATTTTGTACCAAGTAGTTATGTGTATTTGTTATAATGTAACTTTTACTTATGTTGTACTTATTCCACATAAGGTGAATGTCAATTTTAGATTTACCATATATATGCATCTGTATATATACAGGGTGTCTCAAAAATACACGGCAAAACTTCAGGAATGAGTTCCTCATATGTAGACAATAAAAATATTTTATATCAACATAGTTCCGGAAATGCTTGGTTCCCGAGTTATTAACCAGAATGTCTTATCTCTTGCAGGTGATTTCCTTCATTACAAGGTACTGATGCCGACTGGGCTAGCCGGGTGGGTAAAATGCCTACCTGGCAACCCAAAGGTCGTGGGTTCGAATCCCGTCTCGGGCTTGGATCAAAGTACTGCAAAAACCTTGGGAGGTGCATTATGGCCACAGAAGCTGATGCGGCAACAACTACCAAAAAAAAAAAAAAAAAAAAAAAAAAAAAGGTACGACAGAATCTGGTGGTTTTCCATTCTGACCATGTACTCAAATCAGGAGCAAGCGAATATGTACTTTATGTACGGTTTGGCGGACGGCAATGCTCTTGAGGCTCATCATTTGTACCACGAAAGGTTCCCCAGAACGAAGATGTCCAGACAGGAAAACGTTTGAAGGTATCCATTGCCGCCTTTGTGAACATGAGACCTTTACACCTCGTGCTGCCAACAGAGGACAACCAAGATCTATGACTCCTGAAGTAGAGGGTGGACCAACTGCCCGACCTCCACGTTCATCTGATTTAAACCCACTAGATTTCTTCTTGTGGGGCCATTTAAAGTCATTGGTGTATTTGACTCCGGTAGCTGATGTGGAAACTCCCACAATCGAATTGTGGCAGGTTGTGAGACAATGTGAAACATGCCAGGAATTTGGCATTGTCTTCACGGGTCCATGAGACATCGATGTGAGGCCTGTATTCAGGCAGAAGGTGGACATTTTGAATAATTACTGTAAGGTGAGTGTCATAGACAGACCTTCAAAACTTGGAAACAAGCATTTCCGGAACTATGTTGATATAAAATATTTTTATTGTCTACATATGAGGAACTCATTCCTGAAGTTATGCCGTGTATTTTTGAGACACCCTGTATATATGTGATGGTGGCATTTTTAGTGTCTATATTTTTTAGGTGGGATTTGGGAAGATTTAAGCAAAGAAAGAGAAGACAACAACCAAGTCAAAGCATAGGTAACAATATTTTGATTCCTTTTCTTCTTCTTTTCACTATAGATATGACAAGATTAAATAATTCATCATCGTAATCAAGAAATTAGCATCATTTCTGCTATTTGGCAGGATTTCTATTTCATACATTTAATTACCATTTCATCTTACACTAGCAATTCATATTTACATCTGATACTTATAAACAAAGAAGTAAGTTAACGAATAAAACTTATTTCTCCATTTCCCACAATGCTGGTTAAGTTAAAACCAGCATTGTGCAAAGTTAAAACTAAATAATATTTCTTTCTGGTCATGTTTTGCTTTATTTGACAAAAATATGTTCACTTCATTATTATTGTGATTGGCTTTTATTTGACCAATATAAAAAGGAATAATGATGAAGGCAGTATTTTATTAAAGTCTGTGATTGATAGATATGTTGTGTTCATTGCACAATGTAATAAAAAAATGTTTATTTTTTTATTATGTTGTGTAATGTTTCTTTACACAATGTAATAAAGAAACATTGATTTTTTTCAATGTTTCTTTTATATAAAATTTTTAAAAATTTTATATAAACCATGGACAGTGACATACACATTGATTGAGTCTGTATACTGTTACAAGAAAATGGCTCATTTTTAACGATTTTGGTTTCACTGTTATTCAGGTACATTAAAATATTTTATTGTAATGAAGTTGTAAACTACTCTGGATGCCATGAACGTACAAAGTATATTTGGAAAATTATTTATTATATTTCGGCACAAGCATTGAAATAATCTGAAAACTATACTCATCTTTCATTTTTGAAGATGATATTTTGTTCCTTCCAATAAACAGTGGCCCAAAGCTGGCCATCAGTGCTTGGGCTTATGCTGCTCATATTACAGATGACTTTTATCCACAAGTTGACACCTGTTTTGCTAATATTTTTTAAACAAATAGCATCACTAAAAGGAAAATCTGGTATTTGTTTAAAAATCTTATATACCATTTTGATAGCTATTTTGAGACTATTGGTCTCTCATTGGATGACAGGTGGCCACAGTTAGCAAATGTGTTCCAGTCCATCTGTTGATGGCCAACTTTTGCCTGCTTTCACTGGAAGAAGTAAAGTGTCCTAAAAGATGCAATTGAATGCAGAGATGTATGCAATTTTCAGGTTATCGAATATAGTCACACAATTTTCATTAGTGAGTTTTGTGGGGTAATTATAACCCATTATTAAGGGTTACGGCCTCCGTAGCCGAGTGGGCAGGAGCGGGAGTGCAGTAGCACACGCTCTTTGAGTAGACCGGGGTTCAAGCCCCTGACTGCTGAATACGGTCGATCTGCCAACCCGGACTGGACCAGCGTGGCAGATTATGGTCCATTTCCTTCAGCATGAATTGTTGAGGAGGCTTCCACCCTGCAGTGGGTTGATAATGGCTGCACTTTACTTTACTTTATTAAGGGTTAAAAAAATGTAATAAGAGATCAGTGATCTTGAAATAACTGTTGCTTTTTGTTAAAAAAAAAAAAAAATTAACAACAAAAATAATCCCCGGGGGCTCACATCTGGTGAGTATGGGCTTGGCTTGGCTACCCAGGGTTCTGAGCTGGATATCATCATTTTTCCCTCTCTTGGTGATTCCTTTCTACTTCTGATCTTTTCTCTCTCTCTGTCTCACAGTAACTCAGGAATATTTTTTTTTTGGTGGTGCAGCATAAGCCTCAGGCTTCCTTGCACCATATGGCTAGTAATAATAATAATGATAATAATAATAATGGATTCACTTCTTTGTTATGCTGTTTTTTTAAAAGATATTATCAACGTATATTTCCCTTGAATAATGGTGTAATCTCTTAGGTAAACATAAGCAGAAGCCTTGATGGTCTTTTGGCTGGTCATTGGAAGGACTAAAGCATCCCCAAAGATGTATATTGAACAAGGAGTTGCATAGAGTTTGCAAATAAACTTGAGCATTCATAAACTTTAGTGTAATGAATACTGCCTGCTTTAAAGATTGTAAGGTTAAGGAAATTTATTATAGAAAGTTGGCTTATTTTTTGTTAATCAGCAGTTTGAATTTCTGAGTTCTATACAGTGGATGTGATAATGGTCTTCTCTTGTATATATAAAATTTTCTGCTTCTTTGGTTTTTCTAGAGAAACAGATGGGATACCTTTTGTTCCTGTGAGTTGAATAAAATCAATAAGAACTTCGGTGATAACATTAAGAAAATCCTATGTGAGCCAACTGACCTTTCTCCCATAGATGGATCTATGTGAGCTCTTTGCTCATGTAGGAATTTCTTAAAAGTTGAGAACATTTTGTATTTAGTCTGTTTAGTGTTAATTTTGTACAGAGTATAAGGAAAAACACTGTGTTTACTCCTGAAGTGTGATTACTTCTATTTCATTAATGTATAAATTAAAAAAATTAAAAATTGAAAGCACTGATTTTGAAAGCCTTCAAAACATTTTCAGTTGAATGCATTTCTATTCCTATAACAAGCATTCAGATGAAGACAGTATTTGAAAGCTTTGGTTGTTGCTTTCAGCTATTTATTCATTTCTTTTATACACTAACAAACAAATACATTTTCATAAAACAGTTCTATTAAACATTGATTGCAAATAGAAGTAAAGTTTTTTTTATTAAATTTTCAGTGCAAACTGTAAAATAAAATAACTTATTTAAATTTATGCATAGAACTAACAGTATAAATAGTTTAAAAGTTATGTATCCCATGACATAAATTACTACAGATAACCTTTTGAAATATGTATTTTGTATTTTTAAACCAACCTAAATTAAAAACAATAAATCTGCCAAAGTTACCCGTAATTATTTATTTTGTACTTTAATTATACATGTGGTCAAAAAGCTTGTGGAACTAATTTGAAGCTTACTGGCTGTTTGGATGGAGCTCCTTCTCCTTAATACTGTGTACACCAATTCCAGTGGTTCCAGAAGCATTCCTGATAAGCAACATTTACAATTGCTAACAACTCCTGCATTGCATTCTGAATAATTTTCTCAGCTGTTTTGTACTTTAATTATACATGTGGTCAAAAAGCTTGTGGAACTAATTTGAAGCTTACTGGCTGTTTGGATGGAGCTCCTTCTCCTTAATACTGTGTACACCAATTCCAGTGGTTCCAGAAGCATTCCTGATAAGCAACATTTACAATTGCTAACAACTCCTGCATTGCATTCTGAATAATTTTCTCAGCTGTTTAAAACCTATGTCCCTTTCAAGAGGAAAGTTGTGGGAAAAAATAACACTGGAGGCTAAATACGCTAAGTATGGTAGCTGGGGATCCACAACGATGGAGTGCTTTGCAAGAAATTCTTGGGTAGGAGGTGCTGAGTGTGCAGGGGGAATTGTCATGATACAAGCACACCAATTCGCCAACAATCACTTTTCCAGCTATTTTCTTCAAACTGTTTTGTAGTAATCCTGGTCAATAGTTTGACCATGCAATACACATTCATAACAAATAATGCCCTGTGAGTTAAAAAATACAATAAGCATAATCCTCATATCTGATTGAGATGTTGCTTTTCTTTTGGGCTTTGTAGAAGATGGAGCCTTCCATGGAGAGGACTCTTTACAAGTTATAGCCATACACACCCATGATCCATCATCAGTAATGATAAAAGAAACAAAGCATGGGTTAGCAGCAGCAGCAGCATTTTGACAAAGATCCTGATGTGTACAAGAACTCATTGTTCTCTCTGATCATCAGTGAAAATGCAAGGTACAAACTTGGGTGAATTTGCATTGCATTCCAACATCTTGTTTTAAAGTTGATTGACACAGTTGCAATTTCATTAGCGACTTTGTGAAGAGTTAAACATTGACTACTGCTGATGAGGTCAAGTGTTCCTCTTTAAACTTTTGTGTGTGTTACTGAAAGGTCTTTGAGCAACACATGGCATCTTCTCTGAAAGCTGTGTTTAATATTTCATGGGTTTCTGTTGAATTTTTCCCTAATTTGAAACAAAATTTGATGCAAATTCACTGCTGAGTAAAATCACTCATTTTAAAATGCAGTGAAACACATAAAACAACCTTTTATTTAGTGCACACTAATTCAGACTGACTGCAGATAAAAAGATGATTCATGCTTTACTATGTCTAGATGAGTTGCAACAAGTTACAACTCACATTACAGCTCAAGTTACAAAACATGTTGCAGCAAGTTAAAGCTCACATTACAGCTCAAGTTACAAAACATGTTGCAGCAAGTTACAACTCACTACAACATTGTAATTTCAAAATATAATATCAGCTCCCAAACCTTTTAATCACACATTGCAGTTTATTTTAACTATGCATTTATTTTAATATACTATTTTATTTTATAGTCAGAATCTTAGAGGTTCTTTCAGTAACTAAGTTGACTGTACCAGGGGCATAGCTACTATGTAGGCAGGCAAGGCAATTGCCTCCAGGTCCGGCGTCTTTGTCTGTCTCTTGTTTTTGCAATTTTCATTAATTAAGTAGGGGCCCGAACATATTCTTTGCCTCCAGGCCCGAAAAAAGGTAGCTACGCTATTGCTCTGTACATTTCAGGGGATTTTTGTATGTAGAGTCCTTCTTGTAATCTCTATGTAATTATGATGACATTGCTTAATCAATAGTTTCATTTCTGCTTTAACCCCAGGGGCTCACATCTGGTGAGTATGGCTTGGCAGACCCAGGGTCCTGAACTGGATATCATCATTCTTCTCTTTCTTGGTGATACTTTTCTACTTCTGACACACTCTCTCTCTCTCTCTCTCTCTCTCTCTCTCTCTCTCTCTCTCTCTCTCTCTCTCTCTCTCTCTCTCTCTCTCTCTCTCTCGAATTTAGATGTGCATGTTGTTACAAAATAGATAAATAAAAGTAGTAAAGAAATTATAGTACCATATCTTCGCTACCTGCAGTACATTACATTTGTCAATTTTAAACCTCTACAGTCATTATTAACCACCTTGCCAACCTTCTTATCATCTGTAAATGTAGGCATTAAGCTTGATATACCTTCATTAATAAATACAGAAAATAGGACTAGCACTGAACCCTGAGGGATTCCATACTCACATCTGGTGAGTATGGGCTTGGCACACCTAGGGTCCTGAGCTGGATAGCATCATTCTTCTCTTTCTTGGTGATTCCTTTCTACTTGTGATACTTGCTCTCTCTCAGGGTAACTCGGTAATTTTTTTTGGCTGGTTCGGCATAAGCCTTATTTCTGTTTGTTTGTTATTTGGAGTATTAGCAACTAAGGCCGTATTGCTCCAGGGATATGCAGTGGTCATTCCCTGACCTTTCCGCATTCTCCGTATTTCGTGGTCACGGGCTCAAACCCCGGTCTAATCAAGAAGTGTGTGCTATGCACTGCTGCTCCTGCCCACCTGGCTACGGAGGTGCCTGCAGCATAAGCCTCAGGCTTACTTGCATCATATGGGCAATAATAATAATGATAATAATAATGGCCGAACTGCAGAAAGGATGCAAGCAACTGAGCAAAGGATGCAAGCAGCAATTAACCATAGATGCTGCGGTTATGGAGCAAACCTACAAGAAGTGCCGCAACATGTACACAGCCTACATCGATTACTGCAAGGCCTTCGACTCGTGCCTCACAGCTGGCGAATAGAGGTGCTGAACATCTACAAAGTCAATCTGATTGACAAACTTCCTAGGAAAAAGATGGTGAAATGGAGTACCACCATTAAGGTCGAAAACATCACAACCAGGTCAATCCCCATCAGGAGAGGAATCTTTCAGGGAGAAGCCCTGAGCCCAATGTGGCTCTGTCAGCACTTAACCCACTATCCACCATGCTCAACAGTAGCAAGTGTGGATATAACCTCAAGGAAGGAAGAACCTGTACATCCTCACCCACCTAATGTACATGGATGACACCAAGCTCTACACGGGAACAGAGAAGCACCTCCAGCAACTACTCCAGGTCACCGAAGAATTCATCAATGATATTAGGATGGAATTTGGTCTAGACAAATTCCATCCCTTACCAGACTGCAGACTGGTAAAGAGATCAAAGCCATGGCTGAGGGAGAGGCCTACAAATGCTTGGGGATGATGCTGGCTCAGCAGTTACAGCACAAGGAAATTAAGGCCTGTCTGACCGAAAAATACCATCAAAGACTCAGAAGCCTGCTGAAAGCAAAGCTGAATGGAGGGAACACAGTTAAAACCATAAACATTTATGCAGTCCCAGTGCTAACATACTCCTTCAGGGTCATAGATTAAACTAACACTGAGCTGGAAGATATTATGAGAAAGACAAGGACAGTGATGACCAAGAACCTCTAACACCACCTGAAATAAGCTGTGGAGAGACTGCCAATTAGTGCGCTAGAGGTTGGGTCAGGCCAAAGGAGTTTTAAGTTATACAGTGTGAAATTAAGAATTTTGGGTGTAGGGCTAGGATAATTTTGACATGGGATGAACACTAGTTGGAAAGCTAGAGAGGGGGAGACTGAAGGCTGGGGGGGTGAGGGACAGAAGTATAGGGTCGATAGAGTAGATGACCCCAAAATCAGTGAGGCAGGCCCATGCCCCACCAGAAGAAAAGAGGGGGCGGCGGGGAGGAGTCAGGGGGACCCCCCCCAGGACAGGGGAGAAACAGGGCCGTGCAAGGGAGCACGGGTTCAGGATCACCTCATGGCATTGTCAGCAATGCTGCATGAAGTCATAGTTGCTAGAGTCCAGTCCAGGTGGTGAAGTCATTTCAGTAGTGAGCTGCATGAAGATATATTTGGTAGAGTCAATCCGAGAGGGTCAAATCCAGGTAGTGTCAATCCTGGGATAGAGAAGTCCCGTCCAGATAGTGGAGTCATTTCAGTGGTGAGTCAACTTGGTGGGGGGGCGAAGCCGGAGCAGTAGTCATGGTAGATCGAGGTTATATTGAGGCTGCATTGTAAAGGCATGATTATTGTGCAGGTTGAAAATCTTCACGGGGATTGCAGTACGCTGAAGCAAGTAGTGGTCTTGACACATGGCTGATTAGGCTGTTTCATTGTCTGGTTGGGTCTGATTCTGTGGTTGTGGTAGGGTTTTCCGCCTCATGAAAAGGTGCTGAGCAAAGTTAGAAAAGGCTGTATGGATATGGTGGTCTTCGAGGAGATGTTGCTCCTGGTCTCTCGGGATGAAATGAATTTGTGTGACGAGAGAAGATCTAAGGTCATCATTTAGTTGTCAGTCATGCATCAAGTGGTCTCAGGTCTCCTGGGCACCACAGGTGCAAAGGGAGCTGTCGGAAAGTCCAAGAAGGTTCAGTTTGCTGCGAAAGGCACCATGCCCTGTTAGGAGGTACGTGGTTTAGAAGGCCTGGGGAGAACCAGGATGATGATTTAGGATATACTTTGCATATGGCCAGTATAAATTTGTTGATTCAGACCATCTAGCTTGCCAGGTCTGTTGTAAGTATGTTAGGAGTCTGCTTTTTTCACTGGAATAGGTGTTAGCAGAGTCTGTGGTAAAATCAATAAAGGTAGTAGACTTTCCTCTGCTGAGCTGATACAGCATCCCCACATGGGCCACCTCAAGGTCTAGGGGGCAGTACACCGGCGAGGACCTGTGGAGCATGCTTGCTGGAGGTGCAACATGCTCTAGTTATCGTAAGGAGAATTGGCCGTTGAATGATGTTCAGCTTTCTTCGTCCTACCACAGTGGAGGCTTTGGTGAACCTATGCCAGAAGCGTAGGTGATAACCGGTATGAATATGGCTTTATAGAGTGCATTTTTTGAGCCCCCAATCTCGGTGGGTCACCCTGGCAACCAGTGTAGTGTAATTTCTTATTTTCCTCTCTAGATAGTTGGGGTGTGGGAGAAATGTTAGTTTGCTGTCGATGATAATGCCAAGGAGTTTCAGCTGGGTAACAAGCTTGATGGTTGTGCCATGTATCTTGATTTGAGGCGGCCTCCGCAGATCAAGACAGCCCTTCAGGAGAATGGATTGGGTTTTAGTGGATGAGATGCTCAGATGGTTTTTCTGGACCCAATCTAGCAGGGTAGTAAGAGCTCTGATGGCAGATACTTCAAGTTGAGCCCTGGAATCCCCCTGCCAGGATCAGGGAGAGATCATCAGCATATGCCAAGGTCTGGACATCGCCTGTCAGTACTGAGAAGCTCGTCGAGTACAGAGTTCCAGAAAAGGGGGCCCAGGACAGAGCCCTGAGGGCAACCTCGGTAGACACGACGTTCCACACTGGAGAAGGGAGCCTGAACCACAATGCTCCTGTCACTGAGATAGCTGGCAATGCAATTGTAGAGATTTCCTGGGAGCTCAGCGCATCTCAGCCATCCAAGGATGCTAGGCCACCATAAGGTGTTGAACGCCCCAGCAAAGTTGATCGAGATGACAAGGAGGTACTTCTGGGTGCAGTTTCTGGCAGCATTGGTAATGGTCTCCAGCGCATCAACATAGGCATGCTCGGCTTAAATCCAAATTGATTTCGTGCTGGTAGCTGTGCAATATTGTAGTGGTTTTCCAGTCTCCATCAAAGGAGCTGCTCAACGACCTTACTCAGCACAGAAAGGAGAGCAACAGATCTATACGTCAGGTTGATCGTGCGGTTTAGTTGGATTTTTGAGTATGAGTCGAATGGATGCAGTTTTCTAATCAGTTGGGAACCATCCCTTTAGCAGGCAATGGTTGAAGAGGTTTAGCAGTGTTTCAGGAGTGAATTCGGCAACTTTTTAAATTATTTCGGGCTCGAGCATGTCCAGGCCTGGTGACTTGTTATTTCTCAGTCTCCAACGGCCATAGAGAGATCCGCGATGGTGAAAGGCTCTTCCACGAGTGTTGAGTTATAGTTGTTATTGTCGAAGCAAAGCTGCTGTTGTTCTGGAGAGTTTTCATCTGGTAGCTGTGAAAGAGTGATCAAGTATGTTTGAAATCGAATGCTACCAGGTGGTGGTCATGTGGCCTTGTGGAGTGATTGTGGAATGGATAACTTCACCTCTTGGCAGTTTATTTGTTGTTACCTTGAACACGACACCCCAGGGGTCAGAGTTACCAACTGTTGATGCCAAGTGCTCCCAGGACAGTCTTTTACGCTGCTTGATCATCGCAATGTAGGCATTTCAAGTCTCTCTGAACTCCTGCTGGAGGTATTCAATTTCAACCCAAAGGTTGCGGGTTTGAATCCCGCCTCGGGCTTTGATCAGAGTTAAATGCAAAAACTTTGGGAGGTGCATTATGGCCACAGATGCCGATGCGCCAACAACTAACAAAAAAAAAAAAAAAACAACCAGGTAGACAGATAATACATCAAAAGCTAGCAAGGAAATACCAGTTGATTGAAGAAAGTGTACCCTACTACAAGTACAATCCCCTGGCAGTACTAGAGACTCCGACCCACAAGCTGTACTGGGACTGCGCCATAATAACGGATAGGAGAATCCCGTACAACAGACATAACCCTTGTGGACAAAAAGGTTGTTGTTGTTATTATTTGGTTTTTAGGAGCATTAGCAACTAAGGCCATATTGCTCCGGGGATATGCGGTGGTCATTCCCTGACCTTTCCGCATCCGCCGTATTTGGTGGGCACAGGCTCGAACCCTGGTCTAATCAAGAAGCGTGTGCTACGCACTGCTGCTCCTTCCCACCTGGCTATGGAGCCGCCACTGACAAGAAGGAAAAGGCTACCTATCTGATTGACATAGCAGTACTCAACACTGGCAATCTGCAGAAAACCCATGGGATAAAAATCAGGAAGTACATGAATCTAAAACAGGGCATCAAAGAGATGTGGCATATGCAACAAGTAACGACCATCCCAATCATCATGTCAACCACAGGTATGGTGCCAAAGACCCTACATAACAGCCTAGCATCAATAGGTCTCCCAGCAAATACCTACAAGGAACTCCAGAAAGTCACAATCCCGAACACCTGTAGGATAGTCAGAGAGTTCCTCGACCAACAGTAACACCAGACATAAAAACAACCACCCTGTGTACTTGGTAGCAAAACCTGTCACGAGGTGGAATCCCCAATCAGGGAGAAATAATATAAGAGCAATAAATAATAATAATAACTGATAGGAATTTTAGCTTCCTTTCACAACTATTTTTAAAATAAAAGTGATATATGATAATTCTGTATTTTGAGATTTTTTACTAGTGTTGAGTAAATAAATTGTTTTTTAGTGTTGAGTAAATAAATTGAATATATTAATTAATGTAATCTAAAACTATTTTATTTGCTTTCTTTGTTTATAATTCAGACGAAAATCAGAGTGACTCTGATGAAGAAAGAGGATGTTTTTGCTTAAATTTGTTTTTCTCATGTCCAATGCTTAGTCAGAAAGGTTAGTTGATAATCTTTTCATATATGCATTTTTTTAAACATAGGAGAATTTTCTCGTAAACTAAAGTACAGATTCATTTAAAATGAAAATTATGAACAGTGAAGCTAGATAAATAATAGAAAATATGATAACATTGTTCTGTATTATTAAGGATCTGGTATGATATGCTACATGAAGCAATGAGACTAATTTTATAATAATCATACTTTATATATACGGTTATATATATATATATATATATATATATATATATATATATACAGTGAAACTTCCCTTTAACGGACAGCCACGGGGAACGAAAATTTGTCCGTTAGAGAGAAGTGTCCGCTAACAAGAAGTCTGAAGGAGAAAAAAAAAAAGAAAGAAAGACAAATTGTTAAACGTTTAATGTAAAATTAAATTAAAATATATACAGATTTTGAACAATATTTTTGTAAATAATATACAATTACATACACAAGAGATAAAGAAAAATCGTTAAACGTTTAATGTAAAATTAAATTAAATTATATACAGATTTTGCACAATATTTTTGTAAATAATATACATACAATTGTGCTATGCATATTATGACTTTATCTTAAGAAAAATACATACAGTAATCACTTATTCTCTTCTGCACCTTCTTCCGGCTGATAATTTTGTTTTCAACATTTGTTTGGAGTGAAGAAACCATCGAAAGTCCTTCAGTATCTTCTTCAGCGGCGAAAAACATTTTTAAACGATTGATTTGTATGAGCGCTTCTTCTATTTTCATCGGCGGTTCGTCGTTAATATGTTCTTCGACATAATGACCTCTTTCCATTTCTTCATACTCATGAGGAACTTCTTGAAAAATATCGATGATAATGTCGTTGATATCTAGAGCACCATCTTCTGTAGTGAGGTTCGAGTCTATATCTTTGTAGCCAGGGTCACTTGTAGCTGAAGTATCGTACATTATCAATAGATGTTGAAGTTCTTGTTCTTCTTGGTGCTCCACATTGCTGTTCACAACTTCAATTTTTGCGTTTGAGAAGCCAGACTTTACAAAACAGTTCACGACAGTTTGTTTTCTAATTGCGTTTACTGAAGAGGAAATCCACTGAATCGCATCTAGGATGCTGATTTTCTTTGCAAGGTCACTCGCACATGTTACATCGTTCATGTTTGCAATGAGATGTCTTAAAACACGTTTTCTGTAGTGAAGTTTAAAAATTTTTATTATCTCTTGATCCAAGGGCTGACACTCTGCAGATGTGTTTGGTGGAAGAAAAACGATTTGAATGTTGGACAATTCAATGTGCGGGTGAGATGCAGCATTATCCATGAAAAGAATAATTTTTCTGTTTTGACGAATCATGTTTTGGTTAAAGTGACTTATCCATTCGCTCATGATATCTCGTGTCATCCACGCTTTTTTATTAGCCTTCCAGTCAACATTCAAAAGATTCAACTTTATGCCCTTGAAACAACGAGGATTTTGTGGTTTTCCTATAACAAGAGGTTGTTCAAAGTCTCCCAGCATATTTGTACACAATAGTACAGTCAAGCGTTCCTTAGAAATTTTTCCGCTCTGGCACTTTTTGTTTTTTAGATTCATTGTTTTTTCAGGAAGAGCTTTAAAAAACAACCCTGTTTCGTCACAGTTGTAAATATCCTTAGCTTCAAAATCACGATATAACTCTTCCAATTTGACGGTCCACTCTGTTACAACCCCAGTATCAACAGATCCACCTTCACCACTTACGGTTTTCCAAGAAATTTTATGCCGAGTTTTGAACTTGTCTAGCCATCCCACAGAAGCTTTGAACTCATTTACTCCCATAGATTTCACAACCTCCAAAGCCTTTTCCCTAATAATAGGCCCATTAATGGGAATTTTTTTAGCACGTGCGCGACAAAACCACTCATACGTAACATTGTCAATTTGAAGTCCAACAGTTTTCGGGAATGATTTTTGAACGTGATCATTTCCGTGTTGCCAAAATTGTTTGAGCAGTTAATTTTTTTTTTTTAGGATGTCGCTTACCTGCGTTTTCCCGATTTTGAATTTTGCAGCGAGATTGCGAATATTTTTTTGCCGATCATACGCTTTAATGAGTTCGACTTTATCTTTTAAAGTTAAATGTTTACGAGAAGACATTGTGCACTTCACACGACACTGAACAAAACTGAAAACTGAAACTGAAAAGACGAAAGGCCGACCAAATTCACCCCACCCCCTGCACACACCGAATTCATCAGAAGTTTTACACGTGCCTTAAAAATTCTTGAAAAAGGGTTTACAACCGCGACGTAAACCTTGATAAAATTCAGAGAATCGGAAATAGATTGAGGCAATATGTGGAAGAAACGTTCCTAGAAAAAGGGCCGTGAGCTCTCCCGCAGTCCGTTATGGGGAGATCAAATTAAGTGCTAATCTAAACGAAACAGTGCAGATTGCCTGTCCGCGTCCGTTACAGAGAATGTCCGCTAGACAGAAGCTGCAAACACGTTAAAACCAATGGAGGTGAGTTAGGGAATTTGAAAATGTCCGTTGTAGAGAGATGTCCGTTAACGAGAGGTGTCCGTTAGGAGAAGTTTCACTGTATATATATCAGAGAACTCTTTCCTCTTAAAAGTAATTCCTTTGTGAAGCAATAGCTTTTAATCAATGATGGTACTGCTATTGCAAAAAAAAAAAAAAAGAAGAAAAGAGTTTCATTTGTGGAATTCTTGTTTTGAAATACTTTTTAGAATACCTGCCACATTCTATTTAATGTTATCAGTGCTGGAAAAATAGTTTTCTTTCATTGAGTTTTTCAGCTTAAAATTGAAAGAAGTTACTATCTTATAGAAAACATGCTGTGTGATTTCATGTAATCCATTTTGTTTATCAAAAATCTTGCCTTTTGCGTTGAGCAGAATTCCCCCTAATCATTTCAGAATTTCCAAATAATAAGCCTGGTTTACTGATTAATGACTTTTGAATGAATAGTATTTGTGAATATCGAAGAAGTAAATCATTGTCATCTTTAGTTCTGATTTTGACATGCTATTTTTTGTTTTCTTGTTTTTTTTTTTTTTTGTTTTTTTTTAATTTTTATTAAAAATTTTCCTCCTGTTCAGTATTCTGTGAAATGGATGTTTTTTATATGCAAAATTTAACTTTTCTACTGTAAAGTCTACTAGAGGACTAGTCACCAGTTCTTTTGAATTTTTGCTCTGTAAAATCTTTAATTTTAGTTTTTAGTAATTAGTGTGATGATAAATAAGTTGTTTCTACTGGCCAGATAGCCAGAATGAGTACCAGAAGACAGCAGTAATTCTTCTTGAATGATCATTTCAAGATAAAAACGAAATTCTCTTTCTGTTTTTGTACTTTGTGTGAACTCTCATGGCTGAGGCTAGTTTGTATTAGTTATTTCTATTTTTCTCATCACAGCAACATTTCACCTACTTAGTGCTGCTCAAGGCAATGCATAATGATCTTGATGATTGCACTTAGGGCTGAGGATTTTACTCACCATTGGTAGAGGCAAGTCACTCATAGCAGAGAGAACTAACTGTAACTATTTTATTTATTTATATATTTATTTTTTGAGTGAACAAATTCTGTAAGTTGGGTGCCACTAAATAACCCCAGGGGCTCAGAACTGATGAGTATGGGCTTGGCACACCCAGAGTCCTGAGTTGGATATAATCATTTTTTTCCCCTCTTTCTTGGTAATTCCATTCTACTTCTGACTCTTGTTCTCTCTCTCTCTCTCTCTCTCTCTCTCTCTCTCAGGGTAACTCAGAAATGTTTTTTTGGCTGGTGCAGCAAAAGCCTCAGGCTTTCTTGCACCATATGGCTAATAATAATAATAATAATAAATAATAACTTCTAAGGATTACACTAGCAGCTAATGGATCATATCTGAGAAAAATTTCACATGTTCAAGAAACCAACATGAAGTCAACTTCTGTATAAATTAGGCTTCACTGATTTATTCAGATAGACTGCTTGTGAGTTTCATTGGTCTTATTTAGTTTAGTTGTTGGGCATTTCTTTCATTTATCATTGTTGGCATCTCCTGCCTTTTTTAAATGTTTAAAGAAGGCAGAAGATTTTGAACTGATGCTGCAGTTTCATAAACTTAGTAGGCGCCTCCGTAGCCAGGTGGGAAGGAGCAGCAGTGCGTAGCACACGTTTCTTGATTAGACCGGGGTTCGAGCCCATCACCACCAAATACGGAGGATGCAGAAAGGTCAGGAAATGACCACCGCATATCCCGGAGCAATATGGCCTTAGTTGCTAATGCCCCTAAAAACCAAACAACAACAACATAAACTTAGTGAATTCCCTACTTAATGCAAAATTTGATATAAATTATTTGTTCTGAAAAACAGTTTAATGGATAAGGTTTTCTATACCAGCATGTTAGAGAAACAATGATACAATGCCATCTGATTATTAGTAAGTAGTGACTCCTCATTTATTAAGAATCATCAGGTAAAGGAACTACTGGGTGATAGTAATTAAAGTATATCAATGTAGGATTTATTTGAAGTATAACTACTATGATAGATAAAAATAAAGGGATCCTTGCTTTCACAAGGGTGATTAGCATGATCTTAAGCAGTTTCAGTCTTTTCACTGGGTTCAACAGATTTTTTTAACAAATTAAGATTTAATTTGTTAAGATTTTGATGAGCTGAAAATGTTGTGGTAGAGAAGAAAGATGCATAGGATGATTATAAATTATCAGGAGACAAAGAAACCTACTGTGAGTATATTCTACCCAGCAATCAAGTCACTAAGGGGATTGGGCAAACTAAGGCAGATTATAAGAAGTATTTGGCTAAGAATCCAAAGGAAAGTAGCAAAGAATTCTTCACTTTAAAAGCATTAGTAAAGACATGATACAAGAAAGCAAGCTTATACACCATCAGCCAAGCCAAAAGAAAAACCTCTTTCCCATTTCATTCATCCATTTGCTCCAAAATATTGGCCAGTTCTTTGAATTTATTTAAGCTAGCATCTTATATAAAAAAAGATGGAAATTTGTTCCAGCCATCAATCACCCACTGGCTAAAGACAAATATTCACACATCTCTTCTACAACTGTCTTTCCTCAGTTTGAATTTATGCTCCCTCAGGTGCATAATCTGAACAAGAGGAAGGATCCCATCAGCATTGAGCTTGCTCAAACCATTCAAGGCCTTGTACACCTCAATCAGATGACCTTACACTAGCCTAGTCTCCAGATGCTGCAAATTGCAGAACTTAAGCCTGGTAAGAGCAACCCTTCCCCTCACCAGTCTCGTTGCCCTTCTCTCTCTCTCTCTCTCTCTCTCTCTCTCTCTCTCTCTCTCTCTCTCTCTCTCTCTCTCTCTCTCTCTACTCATTGCAGCAGCTCTAGATCCTTTCTAAAATGAGGCCTCCAGACCTGTATGCATACATATGGGTCTTGGGGGCCTCATTTTTTATATAGACAGGTATGTATGAAATAATCACCTCCTTATACCTGCTAGCTAAGTTTTGGTATATCATTGACAAGACTCCATGAACTGCTCTGGCAGCTTGTCTGCACTGCATAAAACATATTTTACAGCACAATTACCCACAGGTCTTTTTCATTATCCACTACCCTGAGTGTTGTACCGCATAGTTGGTACATCACTGGGGTTACTGCAATCCTTATGCAGTACTTTACATTTGCCAATGTTAAACTTTACCTCTCAGCCCATCTGCCCAACTTTTCCAGATCCTGTTGCAGTAGCATACTGTCATCACTGTCATTAACAACCCTGCCATCCTTTGCATCATCTATAAACTTAGACATTAAGCCTAATATACCTTCATCTATATCATTGATAAATACAGAAAACAACAATGGGCCCAACACTGAACCCTGGGAGACTTCACTAATAATAGTCCACAAAGAGCAGTGTCCATTGATTACCACTTCTTTCTCCATAACAGCAGCTTGCCCTTAATTCCATACTGCACTAATTTGTACAACAGTCTTCCATGGGCAACAGTATCAAAAGCTTTCCTGAAATCCAAGTACAGCCACTCCCCGACTTACGTAAGGGTTGCATTACACGGAATTTCCCTAAATGCTTATGCATCACTCGTAACTATGCATGATGAATTTGACTGAAGCAAAAAAGAAATGTTTGATGAACATGTAAATAGAATTATTTATTCAATGTTTTATCTCATGCACAGGAAAAATTACAAAAGTGTACAAAATTATAAAATTACAAAAAGAGAGAGGAGACATGCATAACATCAGCAAGTTTTACCTTTCGAGCATCGTTGCCAGAATTAACTCTCCAGCTGATAAGCATGCTACTGCAGAAGTTGAAGGCTATGGAAATTTAGAATGGGTTTTTTTCCAGTACATCACAAAATTTCTCTGCAGCTGCTGCTGTTGTTATTTGATTTTTAGGAGCATTAGCAACTAAGCCATATTGCTCTGGGAATATGCGGTGGTCATTCCCTGACCTTTCCACATCCTCCGTATTTGGTGATGATGGGCTCGAACCATGGTCTAATCAAGAAGCATGTGCTACACACTGCTGCTCCTTCCCACCTGGCTACGGAGGCGCCAACTCTGCAGCTGCAGAATCGGCACTGGTAACTTCACCGCATACTTTAATGTTTTGGAAACCAGCACGATGCTTCAACCTATTAAATCACCTGTTGCTTTCCATGAACTTGGCTTGTAGTTCCCATATTTATCCTTAATATCATCATAAATACTTTTATTATTTTTATTATTATTAGCTATATGGTGCAAGGAAGCCTGAGGCTTATGCTGCACCAGCCAAAAAAAAAATATTCCTGAGTTACTGTGAGAGAGAGAGAGAGAGAGAGAGAGAGAGAGAGAGAGAGAGTCAAAAGGGAATCACCAAGAAATAGAATAATGATGGTATCTAGCTCAGGACCCTGGGTGTGTCAAGCCCATACTCACCACCAGATGTGAGCCCCTTTTTTGCTTTTGCTTGAATGGCCATTGGACTCAGGGACACTTGCTTTTGGATCTGATTTTTTCGATGTTATTGATAGCTTTTCCATCTTCAATATAGCACCTGAATGCTGTTTTTTGAACACTGTTGATCGTAAATGTGTTGATCCTTTAAAATGTTCTTTTATATGTGCACTGTCCCTTAAAATGATATTCACTGTTGAAGCAGCGAGACCTAATTCCATGCAATAGATGACAAATTTTTTCTGCTTCGTACTTCTAAATCAATTTTGTTTCATTTCCTATTACTGCCAGCACTTTCATCACTTTCCATTGGTCACTTTCCTTTGACCATTGTAATAAGTAAATAGGAATGAAGTAAAGATTCTGAAAATTTATTTATGTTTTTTATGATTGAAGATTTCAGTGAAAGGGAACTCATTTCACTATAATACCATAACGTAAAAACCCACAGAATTCCAGTTATTGGTATTATTGCAAATGCAATAAAATCGAGTTTACTACCCATTATAATAGATTGTGCTAACAGAAAAGTCAAATAAACTGGAAAGTGCAAATTGTTTTTATTGTTTTATGGTAGTGACCAACAGAAATGTGTTTTAGAAAAATATCACAAAGGCATTTCCCAAACTACTGAGATTTATGGACCCCTTCAAAAATCAAAACAAGTTTGCTGACCCCTTTCAAAAAAGAAACCCAGTATGAACACTGGGTTTTCTGAAAAGAAAATTCAAAGTTTAATGTGTGAAAGAACTCAAATTTATTCTTATTATATTAATACATAATAATAACTTTATTGTCATCAGTTTGCTATACCTAGAATGAATAATTCGAAATATGTATACAATTATATACACTAATTGTAATGTAAATAAGTAATGTTCTATGACGAATTTCTTTGTGATTCTGTCAGCATATATTTTTTATGAAAATAAACACATATTATTTGATAACTTCTGAATGTTTTGCAACTGGTCTACAGACCCCCAGGGGTCCACGGACCCCGGTTTGAGAAATGCTGTTTTAGAGAGATAAATAGCTTATTTACCGTATTTCCCCATGTATAAGACGCACCTTTTTTCGAAAAATTTGGGGTCTAAAAACTGGGTGCGTCTTATACAGTGGTTGTAGATTTTTTTTTTACTTGCATTTCCTGCTTTTTTGCACTTGTTGTTTTTGCGTTCATTGTTTCGCACTGGTTACCGGTATATTAGGTTACGTTTTGCCACGTTCTGCCCAGAAATGGCTCAGAAAAGATTTTCGTACAGTGCTGAATTCAAGTTAAAAGTGATCCAGTTTGCAAAAGTGAATGGAAATCATGCTGCTGAACGTAAGTTTGGTCCTCCTCCAACTGAGAAAACAATCCGAGACTGGCTATGGGAAGAAGAAACCCTACTGAAAATGCCACGGCAGAAGGAGGCCATTAGAGGCAAGTCAGCAAAATGGCCTGATTTAGAGAGGGAATTGAAGATGTGGATTGAGGAACAAAGGGCAATTGGAATTCCTGTGTCCACAAAGATGGTTCAGCATGAGGCAAGAAGAATTGCTGATGAAAAAGAAGTTACTGATTTCAAAGGAGGACACAATTGGTGCTTCAGGTTCATGAAACAGAATGCACTAAGCATGTGTACACACACCAGACTTGCCCAAAAGATGCCTGAAAGCTATGAGCAGAAGGTCCTTGAATTTCATTGTTTTGTCATTCAATGTCGGAAGACACATCAGTTTGAGTTGGGACAGATTGCAAATATGGACAAAGTCCCCCTTAAATTTGATGTCCCAAGTAACAGAATGATAAGAAGGGGGTGAAAACTGCACCTGTGAAGACAAGTGGACATGAAAAGAGTCATTATACAGTTGTTCTAGCTTGTTGTGCCGACAGAACCAAGCTGCCTCCTATGCTGATTTTCAAACACAAAACAATGCCAAAAGAAGACATTCCTCGAGGAGTGATTGTCCACGTTCATGACAAGGGTTGGATGGGATGAAGATCTGGTTTGAGAAAGTTTGGAGCAGGAGACCAGGTGGGCTCTTACGCAAACCTGCCCTATTGGTGCTTGATCAGTTCAGGGCACACATAACAAAAAATACAAAGAAGATTGCTGCAGAGCAAAAAACAAAACTTGCCATCATACCTGGAGGCTTGACATCCCAGCTCCAACCACTTGATGTCAGCATTAAAACCCTTCAAAGCTGCCATAAGAGACGAATGGAACCAATGGATGAAGTCTTCTGGGGACAATTTGACACCATCAGGAAGAGTGAAGAAACCAACTATAGGAGGAATTTGTTCCTGGGTGAAAAGATCCTGGGATAATGCCAAGATTGAGATTGTTGTCAAGTCATTTAAGAAGTGTGGCATTTGAAATGCCACAGATGAAACTGAGGATGAAGCAATATATGAAGACAGTGATTCGTCACCAGACACAGATGAGGACAAGCTAATGGATGAGAGTTTTGACAGTGATGAGTTGTATGAATTTTATGATGAGTTCAAAACTTGAGTTCAATAACTTTATGTAATACATTTTTTTTCAAATTTCGGGCCCCAAAATTAAGGTGCATCTTATACATGGGAGCGTCTTATACATGGGGAAATACGGTATACTGTATAGCGAAAATTTCAACTTCCAAGGTCTTGGAACAAATTACCAAAAATACAATGTTTTATTAGGTTAACATTACAATATTTTCACGATACCTCCGTTTATTCCTACATGATGAAAAATACATTTCCACGATTTTTTTAAGTTTGCACAGGCTGGCAAAAACTTCTGTAAAGTCGAATTTCTGTAAGTCGAGTATTACGTAAGCTGGGGAGTGCCTGTATATGATAACAAAATTATTTTTTGCATTCAGTTCCTTTGTGACCTCATCGTAGTATCCAATGAAATTGGTCAGACAAGATTTCCCCTTAACTAACTCATGCTATGTCTGAATTATAACTGTAGTTTTGTCAGGATGATCCTGCAATGCTTTTTTAACCAGTGACTCCATTATTTTCTCCAAAACAGAAGTTAAACTAACAGGTCTGTAATTACACGTGCGTGTCACTCTTTGATCCCCTTTGTGAATTGGAGATAGATTTGCACATCTCCAGTATCTGTGGGGACCTCCCCTCCGGAGTTCAAAGATGCTCTCATAATTATGGCTTAGGGTTTGCTTACTTCCTTTGCTGCCTCCTTTAATATAACTGGATAGATCCCAGGTATCGTTCTCGTGTTTAACTTCAACAATTTCAGGTGGTTGGTAGTTGGAACAAACTTCCATCTGTTATAGCGGAGGTAGACAACTTAATAAGTTCAAGGTTCAAGGTAGAACTGGACATCTTCAGTTCTGCTCTGGAGTGAATGGATGGGTGAAATGGGAAGGGTTTATTTTATTTTATTTTTTTTTTGCTGATGCTATATAAGCTTGATTTCTTGCATCATATGCCTCTACTAATGTCAATGCTAATTTCTCCTCCACTTTGCTCTCAGTTATTACAAAATCATTTATCTCCCTGTTAGAGTTTGATAAGGTTCTGTCCTCCACTTTCCTACAGAATTCTTCATGGGTGAATGTAGATGCAAAATACTCATTCAGTTTGTTAGCTTCCTGAGCAGGATCATCAACAATCGAACCGTTGATTTCAAGTGGGCCAATGTGATTCATTCCCTTCCTTCTAGAGTTTACATAAGTAAGGAAGTCTTTGCTGTTTTTCTTTGCATCCTTTTCCCGAGATTTTTCATAACCTACCTTCGCTTGCCTACCATAGGTTTCTGTGTCACTTGATAATTTATATGCATCCCATGCATTTTTCTTCTCTACTATGAGTATCATTAGTTCATCTGACATCCATTTAAGCTTAAACCTTGAACGGTATTCCTTAGTTGGTGTGAAAAGCCTAGTAGCTTGCAAGATTAATTCCTTGAATGCTTACCATTTAGAATTTGCTGTTGGTAACCTCATGAGTTGGTCCCACAGTATAGAACTTAAAAACTATCTAAGACCACTGTAGTCATCTTTACGAAAGCGAAAACCCTTCCCTTTAAGTAAATTCCATATCATAATCCCAGAAAGGTAAGGAATGAACAACATTTGTCCATTTGATATGAATGGCATAAATAATAATGATCCTTGTACAAGTTGCTGACAAACGGAATAAATATTTTGCATCTGTATTCACACATAAATAAGTTTTAGGGTTGTGAATATCACAAGTGCCTCAAGCTTGGAGGTATGTCTTGGAGCTAAATGATTTTATTATAACTGAGAAGAAAGGGGAAGAGAAATTGCTTGAAGCTAAAAGTAACTAAGCCACCTGGGGCTCATGGGATCTATCCAATTATATTTAAAAAAAAAAAAAAAAAAAGCAGCAAAAGAGGTAAGCTGACCTTTGGCTATAATTATGAAATCATCCTTAGACTCTTGGGAGATTGGTATAAGTTGTAGATCTGTCTCCTCTTCACAAATCATGATCAAAAAGCAAAGTGAATAAAGACCTGTAAGCTTGACTTCTGTTCCAGGAAAAATAATGGAGTCAACCATTAAAGAAGTGTTGCAGGATCTTCACGGAACTGAAGTTATATGAAAGTCATAGCATGGATTTGTTAAGGTGAGATCTTGTCTGACCAATGTGATTAGCAACTGCAATGCAGAAAGAGTTTAACCTGATGCAAAAAAAAATAGTTTTGACATCATATACTTAGCTTTCAGTAGTAAAGCTTTTGACTCAATTCAACACGAACTGTGTCAAAATGTTTCCCAGGGGTCCATGTTATGGCCCATTGTTGTTTTCTGTATTTATCAGTGATATTGATGAAGGTATATCAGACTTAATGTCCAAGGCCTTGAATGGTTAATGTCCAAGTTTGCAGACGCTACGAAGGTTGGTAGGATTGTTACTGACAGTAAGGACAGTACTCTGCTGCAACAGGATTAGAAAAGTTGAGCAGATGAGCTGAGAGGTGGCAACTGAGGTTTAACATTGACAAATGCAAAGTACTGCATATGGGTAGTAGTAACCCCGGAGTAACATGCCAACTGTGCAGTACTACACTCGGGGTAGTGGAGAATGAAAAAGACCTTGGGATAATTGTGCAGTCAGATATGAAGTTTTCTGAGCAGTGCAGACAGGCTGCAAGGGTAGCTCATGGGATCTTGTCAACGATATATAGGAATTTTGCTAGCAGGGAAAAGGAGATGATTATCCCCTTGTATAAGGCAATGGTCAGGTCACACCTTGAGTACTGCATACAGGGCTGGAGGCCTCATTTTAGGAAAGATTTTGAGCTACTAGAATGAGTACAGAGAAGGGCAACGAGATTAGTGAGTGGAACAAAGGGTTGCTGTTATCAAGAAAGATTTAAGTTTTGCAAATTGCAGAGTCTGGAGATTGAGACACTTGCGAGGTGATCTGATTGAGGTATATAAGGCCTTGAATGGTTTGAGCAAGCTCACTGCTGATGGGATTCTTCCTCTTGTGTAGATTCTGCACCTGAGGGGGAGGCATAAATTCAAATTGAGGAAATACAGTTGTAGAATAGATGTGCGGAAATTTGCCTTTAGCAAGTGGGTGGTTGATTGCTGGAATAAGCTTCCATCTGTCATTGTGGAAGTTGACAGCTTAAACAAATTCAAGGCTGAACTAGGCAAACATTTGGAGTGAATGGATGGGTGAAATGGGAATTTTTTTTTTTTTTTTTTTCTCTTTTGGTTGCTGCTATATAAGCTTGCTTCCTTGGATCGTATGCCTCTACTAATGTTTATGCTAATGCTAAAGTTTCTTCCTCTCAGATAGAGAAGAGGAACTGTAGATTTACTTCCTGTCTGTTCTTGATATGAAGGTAAAGATGAAATATGAATATTTGTTCCTGTATTTTTAAGGTTATGAGACATTGAGCTTTTTCTTTGTAAATCTCATGAGACATAATCCAATGTTTTGTGATTATATGGGATAATAGCATATCATTAGGCAATTTACTCTGCCATTGGAGACGTAATTATTCCATATAACAGTCTCCTCACTGTTAACATAACAGTATATACATCCCATCAACTCATATATCCCATATCCATCAACTTTTCTGTATCTTCTCAAATCCTCTTTTCCCTAAGTTTGTTTCTATAATCCAATATTACAGTGGATTCCGGTTATTTGGGCCACCGGTTAATTGGGGCAGCCGTTTATTTGGGGCAAATCTTAAAAAACAGAAACCAATCGAGAAAATAGCCAGGGTTTACTTTGCTTAATTGGGGCAGGAAACCACAGCACTGGAGTTTACCCTGTGATTGTTTCCGATGGTACCACGTGGTTCGGTCGAAATTCTGGAGGTCACAACCATAAAACAATAAAAACAATTAGCAGTCACCTGTTTATTGGGCTTTTCTGTTAGTGAAATCTATCATAAATGGACAGTAAACTCGATCTTACTGAATTTGTGATAATACCGAAAGCTGGAATTCTGTGAGTTATTATGGTGAAATGTGTTTACACTTCCATGAAATCTTCAATCATATAAAAAAATTAATTTTCAGATCTTCTCTTCATTCATATTTTTAAAGCTTTGTAACTCGTTACTCAGTTCTCACTTGCGCGTATTGTGTTACTTGCAATTTGTGTGTGTGCTGTGTTCTTTGTTATTGATTGCTTATCTTTTTACTGTTTTAAATTTTAACTCCAACCCACAAATGTCAGTGAACAGAAATGTCAACTAGTTTGTATGTACGTACTACAGTACGTATTAATTATTCCAATTATCACGTATATTCTTCTGATTTTCACATGTTTTTTAATTGGTAAGGTAATAAAGGGTAAATTTCTGCTTAATATATCTTTGCTTTTATAGCCTGTGGATAATATTCTTCCTATTTTCGCTAATTAGAATCGCTGTTTAATAGAATTAAAATTCAATTCACAAACGTGATCACAATGACTGGCGCTTACTTACTGCACATCGTATAGTGAACGGTACTTTGAGTTTGTCGTAACGTGATTTGATTGTACAGTGAACCAATTGTAAAAAAGGGGGGGTACATTGTATTTTTAACTATTTACGTGAAACTTCGGATAATTGGGGCAGCCGCTTTATCGGGCCAAAATGCACTAGTCCCGATGTGTCCCAAATAACTGGAATGAACTGTATATTTAGTATTTTTCCAAAATATTAGTGTTAGTAGTGGCAAATAATGAAAGAAAGCAAGCTTCGACAGTATCAAAAAAAAAAAAAAAAACACTTCACGCACTCTCTGACTCTCTATATGTCTAATTCTTAAAATTATTCAAACTACCCATTTCCACAATGACAGATGGCAATTCGTACTAATAATCAACTACCTGCTGGCTGAAGGCAAATTTCCACACATATATATATATATGTGCAGAAAATCTGCAACCTTCTCAGCATAATTTATCCCATCATGTGTGTGTTGTGTGAACAAGAGGAATTATGCTATCAGCATTTAGCTTACTCAGTTCATTCAAAGCTTTAAATACCTCAGCTAGATTTCCTTGGAGGTGCCTGGTTTATAGATGTTACAGTTTGTAGAACTGAAGCCTTTCTTGGTAAGAATGACCTTTTGTTCCATTCACTAATCTCATTGCTCAACTGCTAAAGTTTTCTAGATCAACTTGTAGTAGCATTTCCCGATTACTCTTACTAACCACCTGCCAATCTTCATATCACTTGCAAACTTAATCATATGATGTAAAAATCATAATATGCAATCAGATTGGTCAGACACAATTGTCCCTTAACAAGTCCATGCTGTGACTGCAGTATAACTGCATTCCTGTCCAGATGGTCATGCATCTTCTTCTTCTTCCAGTCACATAGTTCCCTGAGGAGCTGTTGTGGCCACTAACAAAATCCTCCAATTGCATCCCTCATATACTATATGAGCGGCATCGCAAAATGTCACACCCAAAAGTTCATGATCCCATCCTTCCACCTAGTTTCAGGTCTTCCTTTAACAGCAGTTTTTGGAGATGGTTTTGTTATGGTCTCTGTGGCATCAGATAATGTGGTGGTATGCCATTGCCTACCACATGGCCGATTTTGAAAGGGGCCGGCTTTAATCATAGGAAGAGTCATCATGCATCCCACGAGCTGCTCTTGAAGAGGAAAGATGACTACAGCAGAGCCCCACTTAGTGCAGAAGGCTGATTACAATTGGTTTTTGCCTGGTTTCCAGAGGTTGTCTGACTGTCTTTCCGCATCCTCCGCATTTGGTGGTCACGGGCTCGAACCCCGGTCTGATCAAGAAGCGTGTGCTACGCACTGCTGCTGCTGCTCCTGCCCACCTGGCTACGGAGGCACCCTGAAAAATATCTCTTCAGTTTGGTTCAAACCTGAGCAGGCTCATCAACAGTTAAACTTTCATATCTAGAAAGCAAATGTTATTCATCTCCTTCCTTTCTTCCTTCCTTCTTAGTGTTTACAAAATTAAAGGAGTCTTTACCACGTTTCTTTTGTAATTTTTACCAAAGACCTCTTGTAATCTGACTTGGCTTGCTTAATTCCCTTTGTGATTTGATTGCAACTAGTTTATATCAACCATAGGTTTCTCTGCCATGAGTTTCATCAGCTCACCTGACATTCATTTGGAACTAAGCTTGATTACTTCCTTGAATGCTATCCATTTAGAACATGTTTTTGGCAGCATCATCAATTCGTCTCCCTGCTTACAATTTAAAATCTGTTGGAATCCTTACCTTTATGAAAGCAAAAGTCTTCCTTTTGGCCTTGACAATAGTTAAATTTGTAAGTAAATTACACTTCAATACATTGTGATCACTGCCACCTGGTGAGTCTTTTATTTGCAGATTCATGCATGAAGAGTTGCTGTGATTATCAAGATTATTTCTCTCATTGCCTAACGTACTAGTGTAAAAAATATTCATCCAATAAATCTACACTTGTTCTGCTACTGTGTGAGTGATCATTCCACAAGGTCCAATCAACATCTGGAAAATTAACATTCCCATTATAAGACATTCTGATTTGCTGACCCAAGCTGTTTTTCTGCATAGTCATTCATTATATGCATGACTATGAATGCCTATGCAGACAAACAGCACTACACAATATAATACAAGTGTGTTATAGGTCATTAGGCCAATAACACACTTGAATTCTCATTTTTGTTTTCCCATTGTTTGTCTCACCAATCTGAATCAACATTGCACTGACATTCATTCCAACTGGGCATACTGCCTTTCTGTGTGCTTCTTAACTTAACTAAGCATAACTCCTTCTCCCCCCTTCCCTTCCCATCCTGTTGTCCTTTCTGTACACATTGTACTCCCCATTTCCAAATTCTCCCCCCCCCCTTATATCTGAGCAACACCATATCTCTGATATATGTAGTGTCTGCCAATGACTTAACTAGCACTTCAAATCAAATTTGTGTACTATACTCTTAGCATCAGTTTACACACAAGTATAAATGAAACTGTTTTTACTCTTTGTAATCCTAACTCAGCCCATATATTCTTATTTCATGACGACTCCTAGCAGGCCTTGCAATCCCCACACCCTGCATTCCATGCTTCTGCAAGTTTTAATGGAAATAGTGTGAAAATTACTTTCACTTCTGCCTGTTGATACTGTTAGTCTATTAGTTTAGGTATCCCCCCCCCCCAGGCTAGCAGTTTTCTGATACACCTAACACTGCCTCAATAGCATCAGCAAATATTCCTGCACCCCTTTTATTTAAATGTATGCTATCCTTGTAGAAACACTCTCTCCTGTTAACAAGCACCCTGAGAAAAATTCTACCTCAGAGCCTTGCACAGTCTCCAGGGCCAGATTGATTGACAAGGCTGCCATCTTATACAAAGTACTCTCTCCTATTGTGCAGAATTGCAGGCATTTCCAAATTTAATCCAAACCTTCAACTTTTTCTCAACATTGTCCTGTACTTGCTAAGTAAATCCTGAGATTTCCTATGCCATGTTATTATCATTAGTAATAATGGGTACAGTAGTATCACCTTTTGAGCCCTTAAAAGATGATCTCTGCTCAATCCATCAACTTTTGCCCCTATAAGACAACCAGCTCCTGTTCCACATATCTTTCTTACAGAGTATATTTCCCATTTCCCAGCCAGTAGGGGCCACCAGCAATGTCTTTCTCTTGTGGGACCAGTGCATTCTGCTGTGGAAATTGTTATTGTCTTGTGTTGAATGAATGCTTTGGTGTTGTGATGGAAGGCTGAGTGCCTGGAGGGCCCTCTTTTTAAATTTCTTTGATAGCATGAACCTGTTCCTCAGATTCTCATATAAGCTCATGAGAATGCTGAGTTGGTGTTTAATTTCCTCAATCTCTGTAACAACAACAACAGCACACAATATCAGTCCCTTAGGCTGTGCCATGTCCCAAAAAGGCAACAGTCAGCAAGACGATTATATTTGTGATTTGCAAGAGAAAAGCTGTCATTGATGATTCTCTACTGAGCCAAAGATTCCCCCTAATTTGAACTTTTTTTTTTTTTTTTTGCTCTGCTGCTGTTGTTTGAGGCATGATTCTAGTTTAAATTTAATTTAAAATTACCACACATTCTAAGAGGTGAGAGTTTAACAATGCAACACTCCTACTAGGTTTTGTCATGCAGTATGTGTTACACTATTATGTTTCTAAATAATGCCACTGACCTTCTAATTCTTTGCTTAAAGCAAAAGGTATGCCAGGCTATGTGATTAAACCTTCAAGCTGCTTATTTACTAAGTTTAAAACACTACAATTACTTCTACAATGTACTAAAAAAAAAAAAAGTAAAGTGCAGCCATTATCAACCCACTGCAGGATGGAAGCCTCCACAGCAATTCATGCTGAGGGAAATGGACCATAAAGCCGACCGGGCTAGCCGAGTGGGTAAAGTACCTGCCCGGCAACCCAAAGGTCGCGGGTTCGATTCCCGCCTCGGGCTTGGATCAAAGTACTGCAAAAACCTTGGGAGGTGCAATATGGCCACAGAAGCCGATGCGCCAACAACTACCAAATCAAAAAAAAAAAAAAAAAAATGGACCATAATCTGCCACGCTGGTCCAGTGCGGGTTGGCAGATCGACCGTATTCAGCAGTCAGGGGCTTGAACCCCGGTCTACTCAAAGAGCGTGTGCTACTGCACTCCCGCTCCTGCCCACTCGGCTACGTACTATCCATAAGTTACTAATTAGAAGTTACAATATTTACAGTGATATCACCAATAACAATGGCTCAATGAATGTCAAGTCATACCTTATTTAATTCTTAGCTAAATTTTAAAAATAAGCTAACAAATGTGACTATGACTATTAAACTATTTATTAAACCCAATTTAATATGTTAATTAAGTGAAAAGAAATGTCAAAATTTTCCAAAAACTTATCCATTTTCAGGAGCTCTAAATTTTCCCACAATTACAGCTTGTAGCTTTCCATTAGGGTTCAACAAGTGACTTCTATCACCATTAAAATTTTATTTACTTTTTTAGCTTTAAGTCTTTTCTAGTACATTTTGTAGCTATTTTAGTTTACTTCTAGAAGAGCAATAATAATTGCTTTATTATATTCTGTAAGATAAAAACACCACTCTGTGTACATAAACATATCAATTTGCTTATGTAAGGCGTTATGTTTCTTTCCTTTTCTTTAATTTAAGTTTTGCAAATTACAGTGTCTGGAGACTAGGCACCAGCGAGGTGATCTGATAGAGGTGTATAAAGCCTTGAATGGTTTGAGCATGCTCAATGCTGATGGAATTCTTCCCCTTGCTCAGAATAATCACCTGAGAGGGCATAAATTCAAATTGAGGAAAGACAGATGTAGGATAGACATGCGGAAATTTGCCTTTAGCCAGCGGGTAGTTGGTTGGTGGAACAGACTTCCATCCCTTGTCATGGAAGTTGATAGCCTAAATAATTTTAAGGCTCAGCTGGACAGGTATTTCAAATGAACAGAAGGGTGTAGTGGAAGTGGTTTTTTTTTTTTTTTTGGCTGATGTCTGCATAAGCTTGCTTTCTTGCATCAAATGCCTCTACTAATGCTAATTTAAAACCATCTCAAAGCAACTTTTGAACCATGATATGTCGGTAATAAGTATGGTTATTTCTTCCCCACAGTTTATCACAGAGAAAACTGAATAACCAATTACAAAAAACAGTTAGCAAACCATAAGATGGAAACTTGTTTAGAAGACCTTTATGCCGAACATGATCGAAAGCCTTTGAGATGTCAAGAGCAACTGCTTGTGTTTCACCGAACTTTTCCATTGAATTTGTCCATAAATGGGTAACATAAGCCAGAATATCACCAGTGAATCGACACTGACAGAATCCATACTGGCGATCGTTGATCATATTGAAGGTTTCTAGGTAGTTTACGAGTTGGTGGTTAATTGATTTCTCCATTGGTTGTTTGTTTGTTATTTGGTTTTTAGGAGCATTAGCAACTAAGACCATATTGCTTCTGGGATATGTGGTGGTCATTCCCTGACCTTTCCGCATCTTCCGTAATTTTCTGGTCACGGGCTCGAATCCCGGTCTAATCAAGAAGCGTGTGCTACGCACTGCTGCTCCTGCCCACCTGGCTATGGAGGTGCCTATTTCTACATTGCAATGGGACGATAATTGGATGGGAGGGATTTGTCACCCTTTTTAGGAACTGGCTGGATATGAGCAAATTTCCAATCAGAAGGAAAAATACCTTTGGAATAAGAAAGTGAAAAAAGGTGGCAAAGAACAGCAGTAAGTTCAGGAGCACAGGTTTTAAGAATTAGTAGAGAAATGCCATCAGGACCTGGAGATATCTGAGCATCAAGTTTTTTCAAAATCCTTCTGACATCCTTTTGAGGAAGACAACAGGAGGCATTGAATAGAGCATGTTGGGAATGGTGGGAGGTGTTTTACCAAGATCATTAATACATGAGCTCAAAGAAAAATGGGATGCTAGCAAGGTCTGCTTTATCCTTGGATGAAGAGACAACAGAACCATCTAGTTTTCACAGGGGTGGGAGCAGAGATGGGTAAAAGTTGCAGCCAATAGGTTTGGCAAGAGACACCAGAATGCTCAGCTACCATTAGGGCAAGAAGGAAGTTTTCTATTCTTAGCCTGTTCAAAATCTAGTTTGGACTGATTAATAACTGCTTTACAATTGTTGTGAGCTTTGGTGTAGGCAGAAAATGAAACTGAAGAATTGGAAACAAGCCAATTACAATATGCAACATTCTTCTCTTGAACAGCCTTAGCACATTTATTGGAAAACCAAGGTTTAGATAAAAGACGAGATTTTAAAGTGGAGTGTGGAATAAAAGATTTCATTGCTACAAGAATAATTGCCCTGACACGATCTGAGAAAACGTTGACATCAAAAGTTTTGAAACAGTAATCCGACTGAGAAAAAGAAGAAAAGAAATCTCGCAGGTCATCCCATTTTGCATTCTTATAATGGCAAACAACATGAGGTTGGGTATAGCCATGAGATAAAGGCTCCATTGGAGAAGAGACAATCACCAAGTTGTGATGTGAAGTGCCTAAAGGACCACTCTCTTCTTCCCTGTACTTAGAAGGGTTGTTTGTGAGAAAAAGATCAAACATGTTGTCTGGTATTCTGGTAGGTATATGAACAATCTGTGCGAAGTCATTAGTAATTGCAAAAGCCTCAGCATCCATGTGACTAGTAAACGGAAGCCAGCTTCCGTTTTCTAGTTGTGAACATTAAAATCACCAAGGAAAATTACTTCCCTGTTAGGAAAGTTGGACTGGAGAAAGTCAAGTTGCAAAGAGAGTAAGTCAAAGAGCTCCAAGTGATTAGTGGAGTTGGGAGAACGGTAGAGACAACAGATGAATTTGACAGAATGAGGTAGAGAGATTTTAAGCCAGAGAAGATCGAAAAGAGGAGATTCCAAATTATTGATAGTCCCTGTCAGAGACTTAGTTGTCTCTGACAGGGAATATCAGAATGGACTTATGCACAAGTACCACCTTTGAGGTGAAAGGAATCATACAGTGAATAATTTTGGCAACTGAGATGAGTAGTAGTTGAATTAACTGATAACAGATTTTGTCAGAAAGAGTACATGTGGTTTTGCAGACTGCAAGTGGAAATGGACATCGTTGAGATTAGAACTGAGACCATGTATATTTGTGAAATTAACTAGGAAGTGTTTAACTAGAACATAAAACAGAATTTTCTGAAATTTTATTATTATTTATCAGTTTTTTTTAAAAAATGATAGTATTTTAAAAATTAATCAAATTTAAATCTATAAAAATGAATGTCCTGTTATCTTATTCCAGAAATAATGTATTGATCTGTCAAAATTCTAAATAATTTAATTTGAATATTTTTCTACTTCTCATCTAGAGCTTGCCCCAGAGTTGAGCTCTCTAGATGAGAGCAGTTCAATTTTAGTTTCTACAGTTTCGGAAGAGAAAGGTTCAACAGCAGTTACCGAGAAAGGTCCTTTTTACCATCTTTCTGCAACCTTCCTACCTGACTGTGCTATTAGACTTGTGCGACAACAGAAATTTCTTTCTACACCTTATGTTCAAAGTCATTATGCAATAATGTGTCATGCTGATATTTCAGGTATTAGAATTTTGTTATAAATAAATTAAATATATGTATTTTATGCTACATTGGCATTAAAATCATAAGGAATGATTTGGAAGGCATTTACGCCTTTTATAGTTTATCTCTTTATGCAGCATATAGAATCACAAAATTTACAAATATAATAGACTGATGCCTTATAGCCTTAGTTACTTTGATATGCAAATAAACCACCACCACAGAAGTACACAGTGCTTGCATCTTTTTTCATATCTTATAAAAATAAGGTTTTGACACCTTATTTTTATAAGATAAGGTATTAAAAATAAGGTAACTAACGTTTATCAGGATACTGATATGCTTAACCCATGAACTAATGAATTTTCTGATGACAAGTAATTTATCCTCTAAACATTTGTTGGGGCATGATCATATGGCTCTTTGACAGACCTGGAAAAAAAAATTAACTTTCTTCTACATGGTAATAGTAATAGAGGCATGTGATGCAAGAAAGCAAGTGTATTAGCTTATGTAGCATCATCCAAAAAAAAAAATTCGCACAACCATTCCCTCTAAATGTTTGTCCTGTTCCTCCTTGAATTTATTTATTTAAGCTATCAACCTCCACAACGACAGATGGAAGTTTGTTCCAGCAATTAATCACCCGCTGGCTAAAGGCAAATTTCTGTACATCTAATCTACAACTGTCCTTCCTCAATTTGAATTTATACCCCTTAGGTTCGTAATCTGAGCAAATGGAAGAATCCCATCAGAATTCAGCGTGCTCAACCCATTCAAGGCCTTATACACTTCAATCAGATCACCTGGCAGATGCCTAGTCTCCAGCCACTGCAATTTTCAGAACTTAAGCTTCTCTTGGTAAGAGGATCCCTTCATTCCCTCACCAATCTTGTTGCCCTTCTCTGTACATGCTCAAGCAAATCTACATCCTTCCTAAAATGAAACCTTCAGACCTGTACGCAGTACTCAAGGCGTGGCCTGACCATTGCCTTATACAAAGGGGTAATCACCTCCTTTTCTCTGCTAGCAAAATTCCTGTATATCATTGACAAAACTCCATGACCTACTCATGAAGCCTGTCTGCATTGCTCAGAAAACTTCATATCTGACTGCACCATTACTCCCAGGTCTTTTACTCTTTTACTTCTACTCGTATGCAGTACTTTGCATTTGTCAATGTTAAACTTCAGTTGCCGCTTCTCAGCCCATCTGCCCAAATTTTCTAGCACGCTGCCATTACTGTTAATAACAACCCTGCCACCCTTTGTATCATCTGCAAACTTTGACTAAGCCTTATATAGCTTCATTATTATCATTGATAAATATACAAAACAACAGTGGGCCCAACACTGAACCCTATGGGACTCCACTAATAACATTAGTCCACAAAGAGCAGTGCCCATTGATTACCACCCTCTGTCTTCTCCCACTCAACCACCCTTTTATTCATTGTAGCAACTTACCCTTAATACTATTCTGCTCCAATTTGTACAGTAGTCTTCCATGCACAACAGTGTCGAAAGCTTTCCTGAAATTAGAGTCCAGAGCTTGCACTTGGTCATCACGCAACACAGCGGCAACCCCCAAGGCAGAATGCGCTGGTCCCACAGGAACTAGTAGTTGTTGGTAACTCTGTTGTCAGGAAAACGGGGAACATGCTTTGTAAAAAGGATAGGTGGAACAGGACCAGGGTATGTCTGCAAAGGGCAAAGTTTGATGACGTTATAGAGCGGATATCATCTTTTAAGGGCACAAAAGGTGATATAGTTGTACACGTTGGCACTAATGATATCAAGAGTAGGAGACCGGCAGAAATACTTAACAAGTACAGGTCACTGTTGAAAAAAAGCCTTGAATTAGGGTCGAATTTGAAAGTGTCTGCAATTCTGCCCAGACACGATAGGAGGGAGTATATCATGAGAGCCCTGTTGATAAATTCGGCCCTCAAAAGATTCCGCAAGGCTCAAGCGGTAGAATTTTTTTCAGCCTGGTCTGTACTTGTTAACAGGAGAGACTGCTTCTACAGGGATGGGATACACTTAAATAGAAAGGGTGCAAGAATGTTTGCTGATGCTATCCAGGCAGTGTCAGGTGGGTCAGAAAACTGCTAGATTGGGGGGATACAAGGATTAATAGATTAACAGTAGCCACTGGCAGAGGTGAAAGTGATTCTTGCACTGCTTCTATTGGAATGAGCAGCAGCCTGGAAAATAAGATGCAGGATATTTCAGAGACTGCTAGGAATCATTGGAGTACAAGTAAACACAAGGGTTGTGTTAAGGTAGCTAAGAAAAAGAACAGGTGCATGTATACTTGCGTGTACACCAATGCTAGGAGTTTAGTAAATAAATTTGATGAATTTGAGGTATTGCTCAAAACATCAAAGGAAGATATTGTTGGGATTTCAGAGACGTGGTGTCACACAGATATAAGGAATGCAGAACTGGAATTTGGGGAGTACAATGTCTACAGAGAGGATAGACAGGATAGGAAGGGAGGAGGGGTTATGCTATTAGTTAAGAAATACATAAAATCCAAGGAAGTGAAGCCAGTCGACATCGCTGGACAGTGCAGTGTCGAGTCAGTTTGGTGTGACATAAGCATTGGGAGATCAAAATTGAGAGTAGGAGTGTGCTATAGGCCTAATGACTCTGATGAGTATAATAAGAAACTGTACAGGGAAATAGAGTGGGCCAGTAAATCAGAGAGTCTTATAATGGAGGATTTTAATTTCCAAGATATTGACTGGAATTTGGGGGCTAGTCACTCACACACTAGCAAGGCTTTTGTGGATTTATTGGATGATTGTTTTCTACATCAGACTGTTCGGGAGACAACTAGAGGGAGTAATACTCTTGATTTGATTATCAGTAGTGATTCTTCATGCATTAAGAATCTGCAGATAAATGAACTACTAGGTGGCAGTGATCACAGTGTGATCACTGCCACCTAGTGGGATTTACTCAAAGAGGTAACTAACATTAGGGATAAAGGGAAGGGTTATTGCTTTCGTAAAGGCGACTACGATGGACTGAGACAGTATTTAAATTCTATACAGTGGGACCAACTGATGATGTTACCAACAGCAAATTCAAAATGGGAAGCATTCCAAGAACTTATCTTGGAAGCTATAGACTTTACATACCAACTAAGAAATATTGTTCAAGGTTTAGGACTAAATGGATGTCAGATGAACTAATGAGACATACAGAGAAGAAAAATGCATGGGATACATACAAATTAACACATGACACAGAAGCCTATGATAGATACAAGTTGATCTGTAACCAAGTTACAAAGGAGGTTAGGCAGGCGAAGGCAGATTACAAGAAATCTTTGGCAAGGGATGCAAAGAGCAACAGCAAAGAGTCCTTTACTTATGTAAACTTAAAAAAAAGACACAACTGGATTCAGCGAGGGGAATGCCAGAGGTGTATTCAACTCTGGCAGTAAGCTGGAGAAACTTGTCATAACTGAGAGTAAAGTTGAGGATAAATTGTTGAAGATAAACACAAGAAAGGCACCTGGGGTGGATGGGATCTATCCTGTTATATTAAAGGAGGCAGCAAAGGAAGTAAGCAAACCCTTAGCCATAATTATGAGAGCTTCGTTAGACTCAGGGGAGGTACCCATGGACTGGAGATGTGCAAATGTGACCCCAATTCACAAAGGAGGATCAAAGGCTGACACAAGTAATTATAGACCTGTGAGTTTAACTTATGTTCCCGGAAAATTAATGGAGGCACTGGTTAAAGAAGCACTACAGGATCTTCTAGACAAGACTTCAGTTATAGCTCAGACACAGCATGGTTTTGTCAAGTGGAAGTCTTGCCTGACCAATTTGATTGGATACTATGATGCAGTCACAAAAGAACTGGATTCAGGGAATAACTTTGATATTATATACTTGGATCTTAGAAAGGCTTTTGATACTGTTGCACATGGAAGACTGCTGCACAAATTGGAGCAGTGTGGCATTGGAGGCAAATTGCTGCTGTGGATAAAGGGGTGGTTGAGGGGGAGAAGAGAGTGGTAATCAATGGACACTGCTCACAGTGGAGTCCCTCAGGGTTCAGTATTGGGTCCATTATTGTTTTCTGTATTTATAAATGACATTGATGATAGTATATCAAGCTTAATGTCCAAGTTTGCAGACGATACAAAGGTTAGCAGGGTTGTTAAGGACACTACTGATGCTATGCTGCTGCAACAGGATCTGGAAAGGTTGAGCAGATGGGCTGAGAGGTGGCAAATGAAGTTTAACATTGACAAATGTAAAGTACTACATATGGGAAACAGCAACCCCAGAGCAACGTATCAACTCTGTGGTACTACACTGACAGTGGTAGAGAATGAAAGGGACCTGGGGGTGTTTGTGCAGGCAGATATGAAGTTCTCTGAGCAGTGCAGACGGGCTGCAAGAGTAGCTCATGGTGTATTGTCAATGATATATAGGAATGTTTCTAGCAGGGATAAGGAGGTGATTATTCCCTTGTATAAGGCAATGGTCAGGCCACACCTAGAGTACTGTATACAGGTCTGGAGACCTCATTTCAAGGATGTAGAGCTGCTGGAACGAGTACAAAGAAGGGCAACAAGATTAGTGAATGGAACAAAGGGTGCTCTTACGAAGAAAGACTTAAATTTTGCAAATTACAGTGTCTGGAGACTAGGCACGCGAGGTGATCTGATAGGGGTGTATAAAGCCTTGAATGGTTTGAGCATGCTCAATGCTGATGGGATTCTTCCCCTTGCTCAGAATCACCTGAGAGGGCATAAATTGAAATTGAGGAAAGACGGATGTAGGATAGATGTGCGGAAATTTGCCTTTAGCCAGCAGGTGGTTAGTTGGTGGAACAGACTTCCATCCTTTGTCGTGGAAGTTGATAGCCTAAATAAGTTTAAGGCTCAGCTGGACAGGTATTTCGAACGAACAGAGGGGTGAAGTGGAAGTGGTTATTTTTTATTTATTTATTTTATTTATTTATTTTTTTTTGGCTGATGCTGCATAAGCTTGCTTTCTTGCATCAAATGCCTCTACTAATGCTAATGCTAATCATTGACAAGACACCATGAGGTACTCTTGCAGCCCTTCTGCACTGCTCAGAAAACTTCATATCTGCCCACACAATTACCCCCCAGGTCCTTTTCATTCTCTACTACTGTCAATGTAGTACCTCTTTCCCACACACTGGCGGGATGCCGTTTTTTTTTAGGCCTTGCCACTGAAATCCTCGGTAAATAGGTGGTGGGACCTGCCAGAGTACTTAAATAATCTACTCTATGCCTGACCTGCCTCCTCGTGGCAAAGTGTAGGCAATGCTAGGGGCCCAACGGCTAAATGGTCAGAGAAACAACAGAACATAACACTACACAACAAACCACTCCCCACACACTTTTTTAATGTCTGGTCCCCACATAGTTCTGTTTCACTTGCAGAGAACACAACATGGAGATGGGGAAAATCACTGGTGCCATCAGACAATTAACACACTTTACACAGTCACTGTAGTACCACAGAGTTGATACGTTACTCTGGGGTTACCGCTTCCTGTATGTATTACTTTACATTTGTCAATTTTAAATTCATATGCCACCTCAGCCCATCTGCTCAACTTTTCTAGATACTGTTGCAGCAGCGCTGTCATTAGTGTCATTAACAACCCTGCCAACCTTCTTATTGTCTGCAAACTTGGACATTAAGCCTGATATACCATCATCAGTATCATTTATAAATACAGAAAACAACAATGGGCCCAATACTGAACCCTGAGGGACTCGACTAATAACATTAGTCCATGATGAACAGTGTACATTGATTACCACCCTCTGTCTTCTCCCACTCAACTATCCCTATATCTATAGCAGCAATGTGCCACCACAGTGCCGCACATGGAAGACTGCTCCAATTTGTGCAGCAGTCTTCCATGTGCAACAGTATCAAGAGCCTTTCTAAGATCCAAATATATGATATCAAAGTTATTACCTGCATCTAGTTGCTTTGTGAACACATCATAGTATCCAATCAAATTGGTCAGACAAAACTTCCCCTTAACAAAACCATGCTGTGTCCGAGCTATAACTGAAGTCTTGTCTAGATGATCCTGCCTTGCTTCTTTAACCAGTGCCTCCGTTAATTTTCCTGGAACAGAAGTTAAAATAACAGTTATATGATTACTTGTTGCCTTTTGATCCTCTTTTGTGAATTGGGGTCACATTTGCACATCTCCAGTCTGTGGGTACCTCCCCTGAGTCCAAGGAAGCTCTCATAATTATGGCTAAGGGTTTGCTTACTTCCCTTGCTGCCTCCTTTAATATAAACTGGATAAATCCATTTGCCCCCAGGTGCCTTTCTTATGTTTATCTTCAACAATTTCTCCTCCCCTTTCCTCTCAGTTATTGCAAAACCATCTAGTTCACTGCCAGAGCTTAGTTCACCTCTGGCATTCTCTTCTGCGAATAACTCCTTATGTTTGAAAGTAGATACAAAATACTCATTTAGTTTATTAGCCACCTGAGCAGGATCATCAGCAGTTGAACCTTCGATATCCAGTGGACCAATCTGATTCATCCCCTTCCTTCGATTCTACATAGGTAAAGAACTCTTTGCTGTTGTTCTTTGCATCCTTTGCCAAAGATTTCTCATAATTTGCCTTTGCCTGCCTAACTTCCTTTGTGACTTGGTTACAGCTTATATCTATTGTAGGCCTCCATGTCACCCATTAATTTATATGCATCCCATGCATTTTTCTTCTGCCAAAAGTCTCATTAGTTCATCTGACATCCATTTAGGCCTTGTCATCTGACATCCATCTAAACCTTGAACAATATTTCTTAGTTGGTATGTAAAGCCTTATAGCTTCCAAGATTAATCCTTTGAATGCTTCCCATTTTGAATTTGCTGTTGGAAGCATCATCCGTTGGTTCCACCGTATAGAATTTAAATATTATATCAGACCTCTGTAGTTGTCTTTATGAAAGCAAAAACCCTTCCCTTTACCCTTGATGATAGTTACCTCTTTGAGTAAATCCCACTTCAGCACACTGTGATCACTGCCACCTAGTGATTCTTTATCTGCAGATTCTTGATGCATGAAGAATCACTACTGATAATCAGATCAAGAGTATTACTCCCTCTAGTTGTCTCCTGA
This sequence comes from Mastigoproctus giganteus, assembly GCF_048544385.1. Taxonomy (NCBI): domain Eukaryota; kingdom Metazoa; phylum Arthropoda; class Arachnida; order Uropygi; family Thelyphonidae; genus Mastigoproctus; species Mastigoproctus giganteus. The sequence continues at coordinate 21,454,758 of NC_143586.1, read as the reverse complement.
ACATGCTGATTTAAAAAACAATCATCCAATAAATCCACAAAAGCCTTGCTAGTGTGTGAGTGACCAGCCCCCAAATTCCAGTCAATATGTGGGAAATTGAAATCCCCCATTATAAGACTCTCTGATTTAATGTCCCACTCTATTTTCCTGTACAGGTTTTTATTATACTCATCAGAGTCATTAGGCCTATAACACACTCTTACTCTCAATTTTGATTTCCCAGTGCTTATGTCACACCAAACTGACTCGACACTGCACTCTCCAGCGATGTCGACTGGCTGTACCTCCTTGGATTTTATGTGTTTCTTAACTAATAGCATAACCCCTTCTCCCTTCCTATACTGTCTATCTTTCCTGTACACATTGTATTCCCCAAATTCCAGTTCTGCATTCCTTATATCTGTGTGACTCCATATCTCTGATATCCCAACAATATCTGCCTTTGATGTTTTGACCCACACCTCAAATTCATCAAATTTATTTAACAAACTCCTAGCATTGGTGTACATGCAAGTATACATGCACCTGTTCCTATTCTTAGCTACCCTAACACAACCCATGTGGTTATTTGTACCGCAATGACTCCCAGCAGTCTCTGAAATCCCCTGCATCTCGTTTTCCAGGCTGCTGCTCATTCCAATAGAAGCAGTGCAAGAATCACTTTCACGTCAGCCAGCGGCTACTGTTAATCTATTAATATATCCCTCCAATCTGGCAGTTTTCTGACCCACCTAACACTGTCTCGATAGCATCAGCAAATATTCTTGCACCCTTTCTATTTAAGTGCCCATCCCTGTAGAAGCAGTCTGTCCTGTTAACAAGCACAGACCAGGCTGAGAAAAATTCTACCTCTTGAGCCATGCGCAGTTTCTCCAGTGTCGAATTGAACGACAAGGCTCTCATCATATAAAAAAAAAAAAAAAAGTAAAGTGCAGCCATTATCAACCCACTGCAGGATGGAAGCCTCCTCAACAATTCATGCTGAGGGAAATGGACCATAATCTGCCACGCTTGTCCAATGCGGGTTGGCAGATTGACCGTATTCAGCAGTCAGGGGCTTGAACCCCGGTCTACTCAAAGAGCGTGTGCTACTGCACTCCCGCTCTTGCCCACTCGGCTGCAGAGGCCTCTCATCATATATTCCCTCCTATCGTGTCTGGGCAGAATTGCAGACACTTTCAAATTCAACCCTAATTCACGGCTTTTTTTCGGCTGTGACCTGTACTTGTTAAGTAATTCCGACGGTCTACTACTCTTAATAGGTGCCTCCGGAACCAGGTGGGAAGGAGCAGCAGTGCGTAGCACACGCTTCTTGATTAGACCAGGGTTCGAGCCCGCCACCACCAAATACGGAGGATGCGGAAAGGTCAGTGAATGACCACCGCATATCCCGGAGCAATATTGCCTTAGTTGCTAATGCTCCTAAAAAAAAAAAAAAAAAAAAAAAAAAACAAATAACAATAACTACTCTTAATTACATTAGTGCCAATGTGTACAACAATATCACCTTTTGCGCCTTAAAAGATAATATCTGCTCTATGTCATCAACCTTTGCCCCTGGCACTGCTTGTTTACATACCCTGGTCCTGTTCCACCTATCCTTTTTACACGATATGTTCCCCGCTTTTCCTGACAATAGAGTCGCCAACAGCCACTAGTTGCTGTGGGACCAGCGCATTCTGCCTTGGGGATTGCTGCTGTGTTGCGTGATGTTCAAGTGCAAGCTCTGGGCGTTGATGTGGGCAGTTGAGAGCTTGATGGGCTCCTCAATTTAGATCCTTCAAGAACATCCACCCTGTCCTTCAAGCTCTCATATAGGCTCATAACAACCCTGAGTTTTCACCTAATTTCCTCATGCAAAATCTCAGGATTTCCTGATTTCATTGCACACACACACACACACAAAGACATTCCCCTTGGCAATACCATCTCCCATACCTGATTGCTCCACAAACATCAAACAAGCAGTGCATTTTAAAAGGCTGTTATTCAGAGGGCAACTGCCCCCTCAGTTCTCCCCTGAGTCACAGCACTTCCATTAGCTTCAGCCTTTTGCTTTGCTGCTCTAGTCTGAATCATGATTTCAATTCAATTTCAATAAAATTTCAATTTCAGTACAAAATTGTAACCCTAAACTTATATCCCTATGCAGTTATAACACTATATATATGTGTTGAGGAAGGACAGATGTAGGATAGATGTGAGGAAATTTGCCTTTAGCCAGCGGGTGGTTGGTTGGTGGAACAGACTTCCATCCCTTGTTGTGGAATTTGATAGCCTAAATAAGTTTAAGGCTCAGCTGGACAGGTATTTCGAACGAACAGAGGGGTGAAGTGGAAGTGGTTATTTTTTATTTATTTATTTTATTTATATTTTTTTTTTTTTGGCTAATGCTGCATAAGCTTGCTTTCTTGCATCAAATGCCTCTACTAATGCTAATGCTATTTTTTTTTCAGTATCAAGTATTATCTCCGAGTTTTGTTATATTACTTCCGTATCAAGTTATGTATTAATTAATAATGTTATGTTTGTAAAATCTAAGTCGTTATTTGTATTTAGTTAAAAAAAGTACAATTTAATTGATAATGAAGTTTAACAGGATTAATAAATAATATATACTATAAATTATATTATTAATAAATAATAATATAACACTCAATAATACTATACTAAGCTAACACTATCTAGTACCGGATATAACGTTGTATTGATCATTTGGACAAAATTTAAGAGCCAAACTTTCTAGGTAACTTCATTTCAATATGATCCTTAGATGAAAATGTAGAGCAAATAATAGAAGCTTAAATCTTTAACACTAATAAAATAAGGATGGGCAAATCAAAATTCAAGACATTTTCTCTGATAAAAATATGGTATTGCTCACTCACAATTCATTCCTAGGGACAAACAGTCAATTAGACATATAACCTTTGAGTTGTGAAGTATTTGAGGGGATGAGGCATTACAAGAAAGGTGTGAATTGTAGCCAGATGAGTGGATATCAAATCGTGACAGTGTCATGATTTGATACTCACCTCATTGGTGAGGTAATTTCAGATGGAAAAAGAGATTCTTCAGATTGAACCATACTGCCTACTCCTCCAGTTTGACTGTCTGACTTTGTTTTATTCCCAAGCATCAAAATGTGTCCCTTTCTTCACTGAAAGGGACACATTTTGGATATTTTGGAAGAAATTCAACATCATACATCAAGGGCACTAAAATTGAGATTAGTAAACAAATTTCAGAAATACTTGCAATTCATGACAGAAGAGAATGTCATCATGAAAAACCGTCCAAGGAACTGCTTTGAAGGAGAGAAAAGCAAATAATTGGTAAGTTCAATTTTAATTTACAAATTGCTTCCTGGAACATTGTAGCATGCTGCATGCTCCGTGTTTACCTTTGTTTTAATTTTCTGCTAACTTATAAATTTGAAATCCTGCAATTAGCAGAGAATAAATTGTTTAGTAAATGTAGAGTTTGCATTTATTTTGTACTACTATAAATAGCCTTCCCCAAAACAACACCTTATAAAATACCTTTATTACAAAATATTTGTTTATAATTCCATTTCCTAGGTTTTACGTCACTAACAGAATCTTATGCTATTAGTGGGCATTCAGGCATTGAAGAACTAGTGTTTACTGTAAACAGTTATATTACTATTCTTGTTGAGTGTAAGTACATTCTGATTTTTTAATATTTGAAATATTTATTATTAGTTGCCATATGGTGCAAGGAAGCCTGAGGCTTTTGCTAATGATAACAAAATAACTCGCTATGGATAGAAACAGACTTGATAAAATTTTAGTTTTTGAAATGAAGGTCTATTTTTTGGCATCATCTATGCAAAGTTGATGTCAAAGAACAGTGACTGAGACAAGAACAGGTTTGTATTGATCATTTGGACAAAATTTAAGAACCAAAATTTCTAGTTAACTTCATCGTAGGGGACAAAACATGGACATTTCAGTATGATCCTTAGATGAAAATGTAGAGCAAATAATAGAAGACTAACTTTGGTTCTAGGTAACTTATTTGATTAATAAATATTTAATATGAAACTAATATGAAAAATTCTGTACTAAGATGAAAGTATAACATTGTTTCATAAGAATCTAAGTACAGGTAGCCCTCGTTTTTGCACTGGTCTGATTTTTTCCGATTCACAATAGTGCCGGTCGCTAACCACAAGGCCACGAATATTTATTTTTGAATTTTTTTTTTTTATAAATTGAAAGTTTAAATTGTCAAACAAAATTTATCGGCATCATACTGTACTATGTATCATGCACTGTACACGTGATCAAGGACAATCTGAGCCAGTCACAGATAATACAACATCAATTTTGCAACCGATGGGCCAGGGGGTAATAGCCACCTTTATAGCTTATTGCCTATGCCAAACATTTACAGAAATGGTAAAAACTTTAGACGAGTCCAACATTACCATCAGAGAATATTGATGGTTGTTTGATGTCTTAAAGGGCATCAATCACATTAACACAGTCTGGCAAGAAGTGACTGTCAATTGTCTAAATGGAGTGTGCCGTAAACTTCTCCCAGATTTCAGGCATGACTTCAGAGGATTCGAGCCACAACAGAAGGGTGTAGAAAACACCAGCAAGCTGGCACAAGAGACAGAGTTAGAAGAAGTTACAGTTGAAGATGTAACTGAGCTCTTGAAAAATCATGCACAGACTCTTTCAAATGAATACCTTGAAGCTGCAGAACTTAGCCAACAGCAGGAGGAAGAGAAAGAAGAAGATCCTCCTCTAACAATTATGAAAATCAATGATCTAAAACCGATTCTTGCAAGTGTAGAGTCCCTCATTAATGAGCTCTGAGACATTGATCACGATTGGGGGAGGAGTGCCACAGTTAAATGGGGTGTCATATCAACCCTGACCCATTATTCTGAAATTCTTAAAGAAAGGAGGAAGAAATCCGGGCAATCAACACTTGCTTCTTTCTTCACAAAAGGCAATTTCCTCAATCAGTGCCTTCAACAGAAGATCCTCAACCAGGACCTTCAAAGACCAACTAAAAATTCGGCATTATGCCAAATTTTTATTTGGTTTTTCACTGTCAAAATGTTTTGTAATTTATTTTTTATTTATATGTAACTGTATGTAGGTTAAAAATAAAATACTTTTTTTTAATTAAAAAAGTTTATTTATGAGCTTTAAATGTCACTGTATTGAAAAGGGTAGGTAAAATTTTTGGTGCCCAGAATCTAACCCTGTGATTTCCCATTAACTCCATTATATAAAGGGTTCCATTTGTGCCGATTCCATTTCACCTGTTCCCCCCACCCCATGAACCTAACCCCGGTGTAAATTAAGGGCTACCTGTATAATGCATTCTATCCCTTACACTGGTGTTGTTGTGGATGCCAATATCTTGAACAGTTATGTGGGCCACTGCACAATCAGCTTCCATGTTTTGACATAATACACTGGTACTACATTCTGTACACTGAACAATGTAAAAAGTTTGAGGAAAATGAAGTCCAACTTGCTTAGTTGTCTGAGAGTCCAGACCTGAATCAAATTGAACAACTTTGAGATGAACTGGAACATTGGGCATGTTCAGGGTATGGTCAGAGCATGATTAATATGCTTCCCTTCTATAGCTGAACTGATGACTGCAATGAAGGAGGAATGAACTCAGATTCCTGCTCCCTGGTTGAAAGTGTTTCATGACAAAGGATGCTATCAGTGGGGATGGACAAAGACAAATGTATAACTTATTAATTTGTTCATTAAAACTCATGTTTTCCCAAACATGGTGAGTATTCTACATGCTGTTTTTCCTTACTCTAAACTACAAAAAAAATATAAAACTAAACCACTGCTTGCTTTAGTTTTAAAATTTTAGTTTATTGTTTGAGAGGACAGCTGACCTATATAATTAAAATTGTTCACTTTTAGGTAGGATGTGCCATTTTTATTCTTAGCATCTTGGTTGTTTGTATTGGTAGTCACAATTTTGAGATGATTTTATATTAAAATGACATAAAAAGCAGCTTTGCATTTCCGTGAATAGTACTGAAATCCAAGTACATTGCTTTGCATAAACTGGAAATTATTCTTCTTTTCTTATTTTAGGTCTGATTGGTGCTGGTGGAGACATACTTAAATATGCAGGTAATCTTAATTTTTTGAATAAAACTCGCTTAAAGCTTATTAGGAATTAAGCAAGTATTCAGATAATTACAGATGAGCATACCCACACCACTTATTGAAAAATTAGAAGTTTATTAATACAGGTTAAGAGAGAGAGAGAGAGAGAGAGAGAGAGAGAGAGAGAGAGAGAGAGAGAGAGAGAGAGAGAGAGGGATGGATAAGTTTAATATACTGGTAAAATTAAGGTAGAGATGATAATTAATCATGCCCACTGCAACAGAAGATGAAAAAGAATGGAAGGTGACCTTTGAAACATTGACTAACCCCCTCCCCTTTAATTATCATCTTTCAAACTCTTTCTCTCTCTCAACCTGTAGTTAATGAACCTTTTTGTTTCTTGTTTAAAAATGATGGGTTTGTATTGGTATTAGTAGTAGCAGATGATGCAAGAAAGCTTATAAAGCATCAACAAAAAAAACTACACACTTCACCCATCCATACTCTCTAAGAATTTGTCCAGTTCTTCCTTGAATTTATTCAAACTACCTACTTCCACAATAACAGATGGAAGTTTGTTGCAACAATTAACCACCCACTGACTGAAGACAAACTTTCACACATCTATCCTGCAATTATCCTCCCTCAACTTGAATTTATGCTCACTCATATCTGTAGTCTCAGAAAGAGGAAGTATGCCATCAACATTTAGCTGCTCAATCAGTTAAAGGCCTTAAACACCTCAATCAGATTTCCTCACAGGTTCCTAGTCTCCAGACACTCCAATTTGTAGAACTGAAACCTTTCTTGGTAAGAGTGCCCTTTTGTTCCCTTCCCCAATTTGGTTGCCCTTCTCTGCACACATTTCAGCAGATCTACGTCCTTTCTAAAATGTGGCCTTCTGACCTGTATATAGTATTCAAGGTGTGGCCTAACCATGGCCTTGTACAAGGGTTGACATTAAGGTAACATGTCTGTAATTACTTATATCACCCTTTGACCCCCCCCACCTTCCTTGGCCGACCGGGCTAGCCAGGTGGGTAAAGTAATTGCCTGGCAACCCAAAGGTCGTGGGTTCGAATCCCGCCTCGGGCTTGGATCAGAGTAAAATGCAAAAACTTTGGGAGGTGCATTATGTGAGCATCCTTGGATCTCCAGTCCATAGGGACTGGAGATCCAAGGATGCTCACATAATTATGGTAAGAGTTTGCTTACCTCTTTTGCTGCCTCCCTTAATATAATTAGATAAATTCCATCCACCTCAGACACTTTTTTTATATTTAGCTTCAACAGTCCCTTGCACTTTCCTTTTAGTTATCACAAAAATTATATAGCTCCTCATTAGAGTTTGATAAACTTTCGTCATCCCCTTCCCTAAAGAATTCCTCATGTGTGAATGTAGATGTAAAATACCTATCCAGTTTGTTAGCAACCTGAGCAGGATCATCAGCAGTTCAACCATTAAGTGGATCAATGTGATTCAACCCCTTCTACTGTTAATATAAGTAAAGAAGTCTTTGCTACTTTTCTTGGCATTCTTTGTCAGCCTTCAGAAACTTCCAACTCTTAGTTTGCCTAACAACCTTTGTGACTTGATTGCAGACTTGTTTATATCTACCATAGGCTACTGTATCACGTGATAATTTATATACATCCCATGCATTTTTATTTTCTGACACAAATTTCATCAGTTCACCTTACATCCATTTAGGTATAAGCCTAGAATTTTTTTAGCTCTTAATTTGCATGAAAAGTCTCATAACTTCTACAATTACTTCCCTGAATACTTCCCATTTAGAATTTGACATTAGTAACATCATTAGATGGTCCTGCTCTATAGAATTTAAAATCTGTTTGAAACCACTGTATTCACCCTTACAAAACAAAATCCCTTCTCTTTACCCTTGACAGTTGTTTTGTCTTTAACTAAATCCCACACAGTCAATGTGATCATTGCCATCCAGAGGATCTTTTACCTGCAGGTTCTTAATGTAAGAATAATTGATGCTGATAAATCAGATAGAGTATCGCTTCCTCTTAATGATAGATGATGGACATCATCTACTATTAACATAATGGTAGATTATGGAAATCTGATCAAAAATGTCATATTTTTACATCCTATTTTTATCAACAGTGGTGAGACTTTAAATAATTCTTTATCATACATTCTGTACATCACATATTTGTTAAGGTAGGTAACAGATATGTGATATACAGACACTACAAAAGGACTTTTCTGACCAGTGTAGAAAAGTTCTTTTGTACTTGGTGCAAAGTTGGGTTTTTGACGAGCATAAAATTACTTGTGTTTGCAAGTACTTTTATGCTCTGATTATGAAAATGTTATGGTAAATATTTCATCGCCCACTATTTCTTTTTTTAAAAAAGTACAAAAATTTTACACCTCACAAAGATGCTTGCTTACACATAATATAAATAAATCATGACTTAGGACCTCATTATTTGATGACACATCATTTTCTTTTGTGAGAAGAAATGTCTATAATTATATATTGCGGAGTCTTTTCACACTCTTTGGTGTCAAACATTGACTTGTTAGCTAATGTAATGCCAAATTTAAACCATTGGTCAGGAGTTTGTCATGTTATATACTAATTGGTCAAAAATTGGCTATATCTGAAGTTTTCTTACTGCCAGTTATATATTAGTTTTAGTTTTTGTTTGCTCTCTCTCTCTCTCTCTCTCTCTCTCTCTCTCTCTCTCTCTCTCTCTCTCTCTCTCTCTCTGGTGTGTTGTAGAATCAGTTGTGTGTTAATTTCATGCGTAATGTCTCAAAAGTGTGTTAATAATCCCAATTCATTTTGTTACACAATTAGAGAACTGACATTGATCTCCAAAAGACCATGTGGGCAATTTCTATTTTTGTTTGACTCACATCTGGATTTTATTCAAAGCTGAAACATTCAGGATGTACATTTTAGGATGTACATTCTGCTGGTACAAGAGCAGAAAAGGACAACGAAATTGGTGAAAGGGGACGAAAGGGTGGTTTTACCAAGACAGACTTCAGTTCTGTAAATTGCAATGCCCGTAGACTAGGCACCTAGGTGACCTGATTAAGGCGTTTAAGGCTTTAAATGGATTGAGCTAGCTCAATGTTGATGGCATTCTTCCTCTTGCTTAGATTAGACACACATGACACGAAGGGCATAAATTTAAGTTGAAGGATGGTTACAGGAATGATGTGCAGAGGTTTGTCTTCAACTAACAGGTGATTGATTTTTATTATTTTTAAAAAAATATATTTTTTTTATGTAAACCCCAAACACGAGAGGTATTAGAACCTATAATACTTAGTACCGTGCTTGGGTTGGAGATTGAGAAGACGAAAGAAGATATTTGTTGACATTGGACTTGAACTTCTGTAGACTGTAATTTTCAGGAAATACGTATGAAGGAAGGTTGTTCCAGAAAACGGCAGTTGAATGAATAAACAAGGAAGATGAAAAGTTGGTGCTGTGAGTTTGAAGTTGGACAGTAAATGGATGTTGGCTGGTGGCGGCACGTGTTCGGACTGTTTTGAAAGAGAGAGCGGGAATTATAGAAGCCAATTCAGAAGAACAGTGCAGTGCCCGTGGAAGTATCTGTAGAAGAGGCATGTAGCAGAAACAGTACGTCTATGAAACAGTATGTCTATGAGACAGCGAGTGAAGAGACTCTGTTAGAGATGAATCATTAATTAACCTAACTGCCTTCTTCTGAATGGACTCAAGAAGCCTGAGAGAGGTTTTGGGGGCACCACCCCAGATGTGGGAACAATATTCCATGGCTGGGTGGATTTGCGATTTATACAGAGTGAGTAGCTGTTTGGAAGAAAAGTAACGCTGCGAGCAAAAGAGAAAACCAAGTTTTTTAGATGCAGAGGAAGCAATATTTGTAATGTGCTTATGCCAAGAGAGAGATTAGATGTCAGGGTAATCCCCAAAAGAGATATATCATTTTGCCTAGAAATCGGAGTGTCACTAAAGATAAGCATAGGAGCAGAAGAATCCTTTTTGTGAGATATAAGACAAGACTGAGTTTTAGAAGGGTTGAAATCAACTAAGTTGTCTTTGCCCCACTGGAGAATTACCTGAAGATCGGCATTTAAGGAATTGGTAGCAGATTTTCGAGAAGTTGAAGCTGATTGAGTAGGACAAGGTTTCTCAAAATGGAAAGTGGAATGCAATGTGCTATCATCGGCAAAACTATGGATAGGATTTCCAGTCAATGGAAGAAGGTCATTAATATAGAAGAGGGAAAGAGTGGGAGAAAGAACTGAACCTTGGGGGACACCGGCATTAGTGGAGAAGTTAGAAGACAGAAAGCCATCTACCATTACCCTCAGTGAGCGATCAGAAAGAAAACTGGATAACCAATTACTAAAAACAGTTGGCAAACCATAAGATGGAAGCTTGTTTAGAAGACCTTTATGCCAAACACGATTGTTGGACATACTTCCATCACTGTGGGTAGTTTGAATAATTTCAAGGAAGAACTAGACAAATTATTGGAGGGGATGGACAGGTGATGTGGGAAGTTTTTTTTTTTTTTTTTTATCTGATACTTTATAAGTTTGCTTTCTTGCATCATATGCTGCTACTAGTAATGTTAAGGTAGTTCAAAATTGATGATGCTTAAAAACTTTAATAAAACTGTTATAAAAATTATACTTTTAAAGAATCTGTTAATTTTTTTTAATCTCAATTTAGTTTACTTTTAAAATTTAGGTGACTCTATTTTATGTATGTGGAAAGCTTCTGATGATGAAGAAGAACAGTGTAGATTGGCCAAAAGTTCTTTGGACTGTGCCTTACTTATCCAGGAAAAATATGGATCATATATGACTAAGCAAAGTGCAAGCTTAAAGATAAAAATTGGTATTTTTTAAATTAAATTCATTTTTCTTTTAAAAAATTAAAATTAAACTTATTTTAACTAATAGAGAAATTTGATCAAATGGATCGATTTTCTAGTTAATTTTTAAAATTGTTAGTAGTAACAATTTTAAATCATTATGCTTAAATTTAGCACATTTTAAAATAAGGGTTATACCAAAGTTATTTTTGGCATAAGCAATTTTGGTTGCTTTACAGATTGCCTGATCCCAGCTGGAAATTTCACACAAAATGACTTTGACATAATATTTATTTAACTGCTGTGTGCTTGATTTTTTTGTAAATGGTAAAATTTAGTATTTGTATTGAATAAACTTTAATCCTTGATGTTTTTATAAAAAAATCTTTATTACTATTTTTTGTTACCATGCGAATTACTCTAAAGTTTATTGAAATAGTTTAGTTTTGAGTTTCGGTTTTATTTTACTCTTCATGTTAAGTAGTATTAATATTTATAATAACAGTAAATGTCTTTAATATATTAGCATATTAGTAACTACATCAATGTCTTCTGTGGCAGTATAATGGTTTGCCATTTTTGCTTTTTGTATTCGCTTAGAGAAGTGTGGGCTTGAGTCTCATAGCAAACTGGTGAAATTTCTTAAGGCCCTTCAGTCAGTGCTGTATCTAACTGATCTTGGGCAGAAAATAGCCTGGTTTCTTCTGCAAATTATTCTGGAGTTTTCAGTTTGCCCAACTGCAATTTGGGCTGTAATGTCTGTGCACATTACACAGAACTTGTGTTTCAGCATAGTGCTTGAGCATAGTATGATATGTTATGTCCAGTATTCTGTTCAATTAAAGTTTTTCATAGCAGCGAAAAGTATTAGTAGTGAACTTTTTGCCATCTGATTAATTATGAATTGTATAGTATTACAAAAAAAAAAGTATAAAATTTAAGTTTAATGTTTTCAATTTTTATCCTTTTTAATATCCCTTTCTCTCCTTAACAATAATTTCAATAACAATAATAACAACAGTAATGTTTCCCTTCTTAACAAGCTTTTACCCTCCCTCTCTATTATTACATAAAAAAATTCTCTAATATGAGCTTAGTTTCTGTGTTTATTTTTTTATAAAAAAATGCCTCTTACATGGCTTTTTCCTGTATGTTTCCTCTAATCATAGCAACACAACCTTGGTAAGGTCAGTGCATTAGCACTGACCTTTCTTGTTGTGGCTGCTTAATCATAAGTAGGACTTGTCACACAGTCCTTACACAAATTCCATTGTGGTAATTAAAAAAGATACACATGCAGGTATTTTTGTGATAAAATTTATAAAAATATAAACATACCTGAAGCCAAGCATATTAGACATGCTTTACAAATGAGCAGTGTAGCTCAGATGCCATTCGTGGCTGAATTTCAGGAAATCTAGGAAGTTAGATATTCATTTACTGCAGTGGTTCTCAACCTTTTTCATCAGCAGGTCAATATTGATGAAAATACGACAATAGAGATTGTGAGTTGGCCGTATATCGAGTTAACACTGTGTCCGTAGCTGAGTGGGCAGGAGCGGGAGTGCAGTAGCACACGCTCTTTGAGTAGACCGGGGTTCAAGCCCCTGACTGCTGAATACGGTCGATCTGCCAACCCGCACTGGACCAGCGTGGCAGATTATGGTCCATTTCCCTCAGCATGAATTGTTGAGGAGGCTTCCATCCTGCAGTGGGTTGATAATGGCTGCACTTTACTTTTTATCACCGAAATGTATATACATTGCACAACATACATATTAGAAAACAACACTTCTCAATAAATTTCAATATAATTGGCAAAAACTATACATAAAATTAGCATGAAACCTTCAACGGTATTTTTTACATTAAGCAACACAAAATTTTACGTTAATTGTAAAGAAAAATGAAAAAAAATTAAATGTAATATTGATCATAAATTTAAATGATTGAAAATAATACAAAGAAATATTTAAGAATTGTGTAGTATTACAAAAAAAAGTATAAAATTTAAGTTTCATGTTTTGTAGCATGTGATATATGGAATTGATTTTTCTTTGTGATAATTTTTCCATCAGCCTGGCTTCTAAAGATGTTGTGTGAATAAGTAAAAAACATGCAAGGTGATTATCTGTTCATTTGGATCTTTTAGTATTAGTAGAGGCATATGATTCAAGAAAGCAAGCTTATGCAGCATCAGCCAAAAAAAAAAAAAAAAAAAAGCTCCGATTTCACCCTTCCATTCGTTCCAAATACTTGTCCAGTTCAGTCTTAAATTTATTCAGGCTATCAACCTCCACAACAAAAGATGGAAGTCTGTTCCACCAACCAACTACCCACTGGCTAAAGGCAAACTTCCACACATCTATCCTACAACTGTCTTTCCTCAATTTGAATTTATGCCCTCTCAGGTGATTATTCTGAGCAAGGGGAAGAATCCCATCACCATTGAGCATGCTCAAACCATTCAAAGCTTTATACACCTCAGTCAGATCAACTCGCAGGTGCCTAGTCTCCAAACACTGTAATCTGCAAAACTTGAACCTTTCTTTGTAAGCACAACCCTTTGTTCAATTCACTAACCTTGTTGCCCTTCTCTGTACTCGTTCCAAATGCTCTACATCCTTCTGAAAATGAGGCCTCCAGACCTGTATACAATACTCAAGTGTGGCCTAACCTTCACCTTATACAAGGGGATAATCGCCTCCTTATCCCTGCTAGAAATATTCCTGTATATCATTGACAAGACACCATGAGCTACTCTTGAGTAGCTCATGGTGTCTTGTCAATGTGCAAATTAGCAGATTTTCTTGTCAGTGTGCAAATCACATTAGCAGACTGTCTGCTACAAGAGAAGCAGACGGTCTGCTACTCTTGCAGACCATCTGCACTGCTCATAAAACATCTGCCTGCACAATTACCCCAGGTCCTTTTCATTCTCTACCCTGTCAGTGTAGTACCACAGAATTGATACGTTACTCTGGGGTTACTGCTTCCCATATGTAGTATGGGAAGCAGTAACCCCAGTTTGTCAATGTTAAACTTCATTTGCCACCTCTCATCCCATCTGCTCAACATTTCTAGATCCTGTTACAGCAGTATACTGTAATTAGTGTCATTAACAACTCTGCCAACCTTCATATCGTCTGCAAACTTGAACATTAAGCTTAATATACCATCATCAATATCATTTATAAATACAGAAAATAAAAATGGACCCAACACCAGACCATGAGGGACTCCACTAATAACATTAGTCCACGAAGAGCAGTATCCATTGATTACCACTCTCTGTCTTCTCCCATTCAACCATTTCTTTATTCATAGAGCAATTGGCCTCCAATGCCGCACTACTCCAATTTCTGCACCAGTCTTCCATGTACAACAGTATCAAAAGCCTTTTTAAGTGTCCAAATGTATGATATCAAAGTTATTCCCTGCATCCAGTTTGCAGCGCCTCCGTAGCCAGGTGGGCAGGAGCGGCAGTGCGCAGCACACACTTCTTGATTAGACCGGAGTTCGAGCCCGTGACCACCAAATATGGAGGATGCGGAAAGGTCAAGGAATGACCACCGCATATCCTCGGAGCATTATGGCCTTAGTTGCTAATGCTCCTAAAAACCAAATAACAACAACAGCATCCAGTTGCTTTGTGACACATCATAGTATCCAATCAAATTATTATTATTATTATTATTATTATTAGCCATATGGTGCAAGGAAGCCTTAGGCTTATACTGCACCAGCCAAAAAAAAAAAAAAAAATTTCTGAATTACCCCGAGAGAGAGAGAGAGAGAGAGAGACAGAGAGAAAGAAGTAGAAGGGAATCACCAAAATTGGTCAGACAAGACTTCCCCTTAACAAACCCATGCTGTGTCCGAGCTATAACTTAAGTCTTGTCTAGATGATCCTGCCTTGCTTCTTTAACCAGCGCCTCCATTAATTTTCCTGGAACAAGTTAAACTAACAGGTCTATAATAACTTGTGTTGCCCTTTGATCCTCTTTTGTGAATTGGGGTCACATTTGCACACTTCCAGTACTTCTCTGAGTCCAATGAAGCTCTCATAATTATGGCTAGGGGTTTGCTTACTTCCTTTGCTGCCTCCTTTAATATAACTGGATAGATCCATCCACCCCCAGGTGCCTTTCTTATGTTTATCTTCAACAATTTCTCTTACATTTTGCACTCAGTTATTACAAAACCACTTAGCTCCCTTTTAGAGTTTGATAAACTTCTGGCATTCCCTTCATCGAATAACTCCTCATGTGTGATTGTAAATGCAAAATACTCATTTAGTTTGTTTGCCACCTGAGCAGGATCATCAACAGTTGAAGCGTCGATATCCAGTCTGATACATCCCCTTCCTTCTAGAGTTTACTTAGATAAAGATTTCTCATAATCTGCCTTGGTTTGTCTAATCTTCTTTGTGACTTGGTTACAGACCAGCTTATATCTATCGTAGGCTTCCATGTCACCCATTAATTTATATCTATCCCATGCATTTTACTTCTCTGCCACATGTCTCATTAGTTCATCTGACAACCATTTAGGCCTAAACCTTGAACAGTATTTCTTATTTGGTATGTTAAGCTTAGTAGCTTCTGAGATTAATTCTTTGAATGCTTCCCATTATGAATTTGCTGTTGGTAACATCATCAGTTGGTCCCACCATATAGAATTTAAATATTGTCTCAGACCTCTGTAGTCGCCTTTACGAAAGCAAAAACCCTTCCCTTTACCGCTGATGGTAGTTACTTCTTTGAGTAAATCCACTTCAGCACACTGTGATCACTGCCACCTAGTGGTTCCTTTATCTGCAGATTCTTAATGCATGAAGAAACACTACTGATAATCAGATCAAGAGTATTACTCCCTCTGGTTGCCTCCTGAACATGCTGATGTAGAAAACAATCATCCAATAGATCCACAAAAGCCTTGCTAGTGTGTGAGTGACCAACCCACAAATTCCAGTCAATATGTGGGAAATTAAAATCTCCCATAAGACTGATTTACTGGCCCACTCTATTTTCCTTTACAGTTTTTTATTATACTCATCAGAGTCATTAACACACTCCTCTCAATTTCGATTTCCCAATGCTTATGTCACACCAAACTTACTGTCCAGCATTGTCGACTGGCTGTATCTTCTTGGATTTTATGTGTTTCTTTACTAATAGCATAACCCCTCCACCCTTGCTATCTTGCCTATCCTTCCTGTACACATCTTAATTTAGACTTATTTATGTTCATTGTAAAGAATGTTTTTTCACAGATATAAGTACTTACAAATAACGAAGCCATTCAATGTCCATGTTTTCATATTTCTGGATATCCTTCTGATGAGAATTATTTATAAAAAGCTTATCATGATAAGATGCTTTTGATTCAGAACTCTCTTTTTGGTTAATCAATTCCCACTGAATATTTACAGAGGCATTTTCCAGATCAAATGAAATTATTTTTCAAGATCATGTGATGATCTTGAAAAATAATTAGATCTTTTTCATGTTTTGAATATCTAAGAAGTGCCTGTAAAATTCTTCTAATACATGTTGAATGATCTTGTTGTACTTTTCTGACTGCAGAATATTTAAAACCTCAGCTGATTCATCCAAAAGAATCTTACATGCTGCAAAATGGAATTAATTACCATCTACTAGTTGTTTTTGAAGTAACTTATTTTTTGTTTTGAAACCTTCACATAATCAAAAAGATTAGAAACAAACTTATTATTGCCCTGAAGTTTCAAATTTAATTCATTGAAAACCCCGGTGATGTCAACCAAGGTCACATAACCAGTTGATGTCAGGAACTCAACCAGAGTTTTTTTCCTTTTGATTTAGAAATTCAGTTATTTCTTTCCTTAAATTGAAAAATCATTTTAATGTGCTACCTTTATTTAGCCACCTATATCACATCTCCAAATTCAACTTCAGAATCTTCCAAGAAAGTTGGAAGATTCTGAAGAAAGTTGGAAGATTCAAACCTTTACTTCTGATAATTTATATCTATCCCATGCATTTTTCTTCTCTGCCACGTCTCATTAGTTCATCTGACAACCATGGATGTAGTTGTGAAGACAGTCTTCACAACTACATCCATGATGTGGTTCATTTCCAGTATGCAACCAATAAGAGCTTCTTGGTGAATACAGTGGTAACGAATTAAATTTGCCCAGTGTGACCCGCAACTTTTTAATTTAAGAGGCTCACCAATCGAGATTTTTCTCCTACCATTTTTGAGACTCTATCCATTGTGATTCCAACAAAATAATTCTAGTTTATATTATTAAAATCCAATGCATGACATACTGCATTAAATATTTCATGTCTTCTAGTTCTGTCTTTTAAACTTTCAAGAGAGTGTAACTCTTCAAAAATTGTATACGTTTCTGTAACACCAAAAATAAATATAAGAAGTTGAACTGATATCCCTGATATCCATATTCACATCAAATGCAAGTGAATATGTAACAAAATTGTTGAAAGTTAATGTAGTTACTTTTGAATATCTTCAATCCTATGAGTCATGGTCACATTTGACAAGCTGATAATGTTGAAAGTGGAGTTTTTGTCTGGATAAACAATATCTCTTATCAAAACTAAAGAACTAAAATGGTCTTGGGCAGGACACATAGCTCAAAGACATGATGACAGATGGACTAAGAAAATAAAAATGGTATCTAGGAGGAGCCAGAAGAAAACCTGGAAGACAACGATGGAGATGGACAGATGAAATTCAAGAGTTTGTGGGTAGAAAATGAACAGCCATTGCACAAAACAGAAGGAACTGAGAATTGCACACTTCCAGTACTTCTCTGAGTCCAAGGAAGCTCTCATAATTATGGCTAGGGGAGAGGACTTCATTGCTGGAGAGGACTTCATTCTGCAGTGGATTTATTTGTGATTGAAAATGGCTGATGATGAAACAATATCCATAATCCTCATCATACACTCTTTAAAAAAATTCATCCTCTTTGAAAGGTTTACTCTTATTAGCAAACTCCTGGGAGACTACATAGGCAGCTAGGACCAAGTCTTCATTTTGTTGAAACATTTTTTACAAACATTAATTTTTGTGCATTTAGATTTTACTGTAGCAAATCAAAATTTTACTTTCTATTATCACCAACTATATTGTTGTATCCAGTGTGATGTGGATCATAATGTTGTTTTATGTTGTACTTCTTCATGACTGCTACATATTGTTCACAGAGGAGACAAAACTTTTATTTTTTTTCAGTCACAAAATCTCTCTTGAATTTGAAATTTTTTTCCATAATTTTAAAATAAGAGTATATTTTTTAAATAATATCAATTTTAAACTGTTACAACTAAATTGATCTTGTAATCTTATTGAATACACTTTTAAAACATACGATGATATAATACTCTGCATAGTCACTTACACTCACTCACTCATTGGCTATGTGACTTACAGACTATTCCAGGAACCTTAGTTGTGATAAAAAAAAATTCCTGGCATTACTATCTTTGTATGAAAGAAAGGAGGCATCTTTGTTGCAATGCACAAATTCATGGAATTATCATCTTTTTTTTTTTTTTTTTTTTTTTTGGTACTTGTTGGCACATCGGCTTCTGTGGCCATAATGCACCTCCCAAGGTTTTTGCAGTACTTTGATCCAAGCCCGAGGCAGGATTCAAACCCGCGACCTTTGGGTTGCCAGGCAGGCACTTTACCCACCCGGCTAGCCTGGTCGGCGGAATTACCATCCTCACATGAAAGAATGGTTGGAAGGAGAAGGGTTTCCAGGTGCATCTTATTATCACGACTGTGATGTTTTGAATTTTTGTAGTACCTACTAGTTAACTAATTGTTTTCTGCAAACTTACCCCATCTATATTCCTTCCATTTTTATCCATAATTGGAACCGGTCATCAAAGGTTTTGCCACGAAATTCAGTTAACAGGAAATATTTATGAAAGTCCTGCTCATTTCTTATTAACCAGTTTCCACTGTAGTTAGTACACAAGGCTCGTGATTCTAAAAAATTTGAACAAAGATTTTCTTCACATTTATACATAACATCATAAAAATGGCTGTGGGCTGCATAAAAAAAGCTTGCAGGGGTGTAGATGGTCTGTGGGCCACATTTTGTGAACCCCTGATTTACTGGATAATCAGTGTATACTGTAGGTAGATAAGTGTTATGCAAAGACATACCTACATAAAGAAATGAAGTGTGTGTGTGTGTGTGTGTGTGTGTGTGTGTGTGTGTGTGTGTGTGTGTGTGTGTGTGTGTGTGTGTGCACGTGTGTGCGCACTTGCAAAATAAGCAGAATAAACGAAGTATAAAATCTTCCTCCTAATTTTGAAAGTTAATTAATGATGGCCTTGTGTATTTGAACACTTGTATTCTTGAACACTAATCACTTGGAGCACTTTGACTTCCTCTCTTTGCAACTTGACTTTCTCCAGTCCAACTTTCCTAACAGTGAGGTAATTTTCCTTGGTAATTTTAATGTTCACAACTCCTGCTGGCTTCCGTTTTCTAGTTGGTAAATGACACTCATCAACCGGTGCAATATCACCACTTTGCTTATTGGAGACTTGAAGTGGTGGAACCCATGTTTAGTCTCCAGAGCTAAGTTCCAGTCAACCCTTCCCCATCTCTTCCATCATGCGGTATGATTGATGAATTTTGAGGTTATGGTGGACATCGTGGCAAAATCCAATCTCCCTTACATTTCGAGGGTACAGTTCTAAAACGGTGTTTGCAGGCCGGCTGCTAGTTAGTACACCGGACCGAACCTATTGTTAACTCTCTAGGAAGCTTCCAGATCAGCTAGCGTATAATCTTGCTACCTCTATTATGCCAGATAGTGACGTTAGGGAGTCCGAGTAGTGTGTATGCGGGGGGGGGGCGTCATTGTCTAGGCTACGTTATGTCATGGATCTGGGTATATTCTTACCATGTGTGCGCCATATCCAAAAATTTCATTACTTCATACAGCATATCCCCCTCCCCACTTTTTCTTCCTATTGAACACACCATGAATTGTCAAACTTATAGAGCAAGCTTATCTGCGAAAAGATCTGAACCTCCCAAACACTTCCTAATTCATTTCACAAATATACGTGGTTTCAATTCTAATCTCAACGATGTCAATTTCCATTTGCAATCTGCCAAACCCCAAGTACTTTTTCTGACAGAATCTCAGTTATCGGTTGATTCAACTACTACTCATCTCAGTAGCTCAAATTATTCAAAGTATTATTCCTTTTACCTCAAAGATGGTACATGTGCATATGTCCGTTTCGATATTCCCTGTCAGAGACTTGGTAATTTGGAATCTCCTCTTTTTGATTTCTCTGGCTTGAAATCTTTACCTCATTGTGTAAAATTCATCTGTTGTCTCTACTGTTCTCTCAACTCCATTAATCACTTGGAGCTCTTTGACTTCCACTCTTTGCAACTTGAATTTCTCCAGACCAACTTTCCTAACAGTGAGGTAATATTCCTTGGTGATTTTAATGTTCACAACACCAGCTGGCTCCCTTTTCTAGTCACACTGACCCAGCTGGTCGAGATGCTGAGGCTTTTGCAATTACTAATGACCTTGCACAGATTGTTCATTTACCTACAAGAATACCGGACAATCCTAACCATACAGGAAACACGCTTGATCTTTTTCTCACAAACAACCCTTCTAAGTACACAGTCGAAGTGAGCGGTCCTTTAGGCACCTCAGATCACAACTTGGTGACTGTCTCTTCTCCGATGGAGCCTTTATCTCATGGCTATTCCCAAACTCAAACAAATTATAGCTAAGGGTTTGCTTAATTCCTTTGCTGCCTCCTTTAATATCCCGTCCACCCCAGGTGCTTTTCTTCTGTTTATCTTCAACAATTTCTCCTCCACTTTACTCTCAGTTATTACAAAATTCTCTAGCTTACTGCCAGAGAATCTTGTAATAACTGAGAGTAAAGTGGAGGATAAATTGTTGAAGATAAAGAGAAGAAAAGCACCTGGGGTGGAAGGGATCTATCCAGTTATATTAAAGGAGGCAGCAAAGGAATTAAGCAAACCCTTAGCCATAATTATGAGAGCTTCCTTGGACTCAGGGGAGGTACCCACAGACTGGAGATGTGCAAATGTGACCCCAATTCACAAAGGAGGATCAAAGGCTGACACAAGTAATTATAGACCTGTGAGTTTAACTTCTGTTCCAGGAAAGTTAATGGAGGCACTGGTTAAAGAAGCACTGCAGGATCATCTAGACAAGACTTCAGTTATAGTGCGGACACAGCATGGTTTTGTTAAGGGGAAGTCTTGCATGATCAATTTGATTGGATACCATGATGCAGTCACAAAAGAACTGGATGCAGGGAATAATTTGATATTATATACTTGGATCTTAGAAAGGCTTTTGATACTGTTGCACATGGAAGACTGCTTTACAAATTGGAGCAGTGTGGCATTGGAGGCAAGTTGCTGCTGGTGGATAAAGGGATGGTTGAGGGGGAGAAGACAGAGAGTGGTATTAATGGACACTGCTCAACGTGGACTAATCTTATTAGTGGAGTCCCTCAGGGTTCAGTCTTGGGTCCATTATTGTTTTCCATATTTATAAATAATATTGATGATGGTGTATCAAGCTTAATGTCCAAGTTTGCAGACGATACGAAGGTTGGCAGGGTTGTCAAGGACACTACTGACACTATGCTGCTGCAACATGATCTGGAAAGGTTGAGCAGATGGGCTGAGAGGTGGCAAATGAAGTTTAACATTGACAAATGTAAAGTACTACATATGGGAAACAGCAACCCCAGAGCAATGTATCAACTCTATGGTACTACACTGACAGTGGTAGAGAATGAAAGGGACCTGGGGGTGGTTGTGCAGGCAGATACGAAGTTCTCTGAGCAGTGCATACGGGCTGCAAGAGTAGCTGATGGTGTACTGTCAATGATATATAGGAATTTTTCTAGCAGGGATAAGGAGGTGATTATTCCCTTGTATAAGGCAATGGTCAGGCCACACCTAGAGTACTGTATACAGGTCTGGAGACCTCATTTCAAGAAGGATATAGAGCTGCTGAAACGAGTACAGAGAAGGGCAACAAGATTAGTGAATGGAACAAATGGGTACTCTTACGAAGAAAGGCTTAAGTTTTGCAAATTACAGTGTCTGGAGACTAGGCACCAGCGAGGTGATCTGATAGAGGTGTATAAAGCCTTGAATGGTTTGAGCATGCTCAATGTTGATGGGATTCTTCCTCTTGCTCAGAATAATCACCTGAGAGGGCATAAATTCAAATTGAGGAAAGACAGATGTAGGATAGACGTGCAGAAATTTGCTCTTAGCTAGTGGGTAGTTGGTTGGTGGAACAGACTTCCATCCCTTGTCATGGAAGTTGATAGCCTAAATAAGGCTCAGCTGGAGAGGTATTTCGAACGAACAGAGGGGTGAAGTGAGGTTTTTTTTTTTTTTTTTGGCTGATGCTGCATAAGCTTGCTTTCTTGCATCATATGCCTCTACTAATGCTAATGCTAACTCTTATTGTTTGGCATTACAAGAATGCAAAATGGAAAGACCTGCGAGATTTCTTTTCTTCTTTTTCTCAGTCGGATTACTGTTTCAAAACATTTGATGTTAACGTTTGCTCAGATCATGTCAGTGAAATTATTCTTGCAGAAATGGAATCCTTTATCCCACACTCCACTTTAAAATCTCGTCCTTTATCTAAACCTTGGTTTTCCAATAAATGTGCGAAGGCTGTTCAAGAGAAGAATGTTGCATATCGTAATTGGCTTGTTTCTAATTCTTCAGTTTCATTTTCTGTCTACACCCAAGCTCGCAACAATTGTAAAGCAGTTATTAATCAGCCCAAACTAGAGTTTGAACAGGCTAAGAGTAGAAAACTTGCTTCTTGCCCTAATTGTTGCTGAGCATTCTGGTATCTTGCCAAAGCTATTGGCTGCAACTTTTGTCCATCTCTGCTCCCACCTCTGTCCAAACCAGATGGTTCTGTTCTCACTTCAGCCAAGGATAAAGCTAACCTGCTAGCATCCCATTTTTCTTCCAACTCATGTATTAATGATCTTGGTAAAACACCTTCCACCATTCCCAACACGCTCCATTGAGTGCCTCCTGTGGTCTTCTGTCAAAAGGATGTCAGAAGGATTTTGACGAATCTTGAAGCTAAGAAAGCTCCAGGTCCCAATGGTATTTCTCCACTTGTTCTCAAAACCTGTGCTCCTGATCTTGTTCCAGTTCTTTGCTGCCTTTTTTCACTTTCTTATTCCAAAGGTGTTTTTCCTTCTGCTTGGAAATTTGCTCATATCCAGCCAGTTCCTAAAAAGGTGACAAATCCCTCCCATCCAATTATCGTCCCATTGCAATTACTTCTACTCTTTCTAAAGTAATGGACAAATCAATTAACCACCAACTCTTAAACTCCCTAGAAACCTTCCGTCTGATCAATGATCGCCATTATGGATTCCATCAGTTTCGATCCACTGGTGATATTCTGGCTTATGTTACCCATTTATGGACTAATTCAATGGAAAATTTGGTGAAACATAAGCAGTTGCTCTTGACATCTCAAAGGCTTTTGATCGTGTTTGGCATAAAGGTCTTCTAAACAAGCTTTCTTCTTATGGTTTGCCAACGTTTTTTTGTAATTGATTATCCAGTTTTCTCTCTGATCACTCACTGAGGGTGATGGTAGATGGCCCTCTGTCTTCTAACTTCTTCAATAATGCCGGTGTCCCCCAAGGTTCAGTTCTTTTCCCCCACTCTTTTCCTCTTGTATATTAATGACCTTCTTCCATTGACTAGAAATCCTATCCATAGTTTTGTCGATGATAGCACATTGCATTCCACTTTGCATTTTGAGAAACCTTGTCGTGCTCAATCAGCTTCAATTTCTTGAAAATCTGCTACCAATTCCTTAAATGCCGATCTCCAGTGGGGCAAAGAAAACATAGTTGATTTCAAACGTTCTGAAACTCAGTCTTGTCTTATATCTCACAAAAAGGATTCTTCTGCTCCTTATATCTCCCAAAAAGTCTTATATCTCACAAAAAATTATTCTTCTGCTCTTGTGCTTATCTTTGGTGACACTCCGATTTCTAGGTAAAATGATATATCTCTTTCGGGGATTACCCTGACTTCTCTAATCTTTCTTGGTACAAGCACATTACAATTTTTTTTTTTTTTTTTTATGAAAACCCCAAACACGAAGGTATCAAAACCTATAGTACTTAGTACCGTGCATGGGTTGAAGGAGAAGTATGGGGGGAGGGGGATGCCGGAAACTTTGCTCTAGAGACTAAACATGGGTTTCACCACTTCAAGCTTCCAATAAGCAAATTGGTGATATTTCACCGGTTGATGAAAGTCATCTACCACCTATATTACTTCCTCTGCATCTAAAAAACTTTGTTTTCTCTTTCGCTGTCAATGTTACTTTTCTTCCAAACAGCTGTTCACTCTTTACATATCGCAAATCTGCTCTACCATGGGATATTGTTCCCACATCTGGGGTGGTACCCTCAAAACCTTTCTCAGGCTTCTTGATTCCAGTTATGTTAATTAATGATTCATCTCTAACAGAGTCTGTCCACTTGCTGTCTCATAGACATACTGTTTCTGCTGCATGCCTCATCTACAGATATTTACATAGGCGCTGTTCTTCTGAATTGGCTTCTATAATTCCTGCTCTCTCTTTCAGAACAGTCCGAGCACTTGCCGCTACCAGCCAACATCCATTTACTGTCCAACTTCAAACTCAGAGAACTAACTTTTCATCTTCCTCGTTTATTCATTCAACTGCCGTTTTCTGGAACAAACTTCCTTCATATGTATTTCCAGAAAATTACAGTCTACAGAAGTTCAAGTCCAATGTCAACAAATATCTTCTTTCATCTTTTCAATCTCCAACCCAAGCATGGTACTAATTACTATAGGTTCTAATACCCTCGTGTTTGGGGTTTAATTAAAAAAAAAAAAAACGACTAAATTTTGAACAGACTAAGAGTAGAAAACTTGCTTCTTGCCCTAACAGTAGCTGAGCATTCTGGTCTCTTGCCAAAGCTATTGGCCACAACTTTTGCCGACATCTCTGCTCCCACGTCTGTTAAAACCATATGTTTCTGTTGTCACATAAGCCAAGGATAAAGCTGACCTGCTAGCATCCCATTTTTCTTATAACTCATGTATTAATGATCTTGGTAAAACACCTCCCATCATTCCCAACATACTCTATTCAATGACTCCTTTTGTCTTCCTTCAAAAGGATGTCAGAAGGATTTTGATGAAACTTGGTGCTCAGAAAACCCGAGGATGCTGATGGTATTTCTACACTAGTTCTGGAAACCTGTGCTCCTGAACTTACTCCTCTTCTTTGCTGCTTAGTGCACTATGATCATAGTTGCCGATGCGCCTAATAAAACCCGAAACAAACTTCTTTGCTTCCTTTTTTCGCTTTCTTATTCCAAATCTATTTTTCCTTCTGCTTGGAAATTTGCTCATATCCAGCCAGTTCCTAAAAAGGGTGGCAAATCCCTCCCATCCAATTATCATCCCATTGCAATTACTTCTACTCTTTCTAAAGTAATGGAGAAATCAATTAACTGCCAACTCTTCAACTACCTAGAAACCTTCCGTCTGATCAACAATCACCAGTATAGATTCCGTCAGTGTCGACCCACTGGTGATATTCTGGCTTTATTACCCATTTATGGACAAATTCAATGGAAAAGTTCGGTGAAATACAAGCAATTGCTCTTGACAGCATCTCAATGGCTTTCTGTTCGTGTTTGGCATAAAGGTCTTCTAAACAAGCTTCCTCTTATGGTTTGCCTACTGTTTTTTATAATTGCTTATTCAGTTTTCTCTGTGATTGCTCATTGAGGGTGATGGTAGATGGCCCTCTGTCTTCTAATTTCTTCACTAATGCTGATATCCCCCAAGGTTCAGTTCTTTCCCCCACTCTTTTCATCTTGTATATTATTGACCTTCTTCCATTGACTAGAAATCCTATCCATAGTTTTGCCGATGATAGTACATTGCATTCCACTTTCCGGTTTGAAAAACCTTGCCCTGCTCAATCAGTTTCAACTCCTCGAACATCTGCTTCCAATTCCTTAAATGCCGATCTCCAGGTAATTCTATAATGGGGCAAAGACAACTTAGTTGATTTCAACCCTTCTAAAACTCAGTCTTGTCTTATATCTTGCAAAAAGGATTCTTCTGCTTCTATGCTTATCTTTGGTGACACTCCTATTTATTTCTAGGCAAGATGATACATCTCTTTTTGGAATTACCCTGGCATCTAATCTCTCTTGGCACAAGCATTACAAATATTGCTACCTCTGCATCTAAAAAAACTTGGTTTTCTCTTTCACTCTCGGTGTTACTTTTCTTCCAAACAGCCTTTCACCCTGTACAAATTGCAAATCTGCCATGGAATATTGTTCCCACATCTGTTGTGGTGCCCCCAAAACCTCTCTCAGGCTTCTAGATTCCATTCAGAAGAGGGCAGTTAGGTTAATTAATGACTCATTTCTAACAGAGTCTCTCACTGACTGTCCCATAGACGTACTGTTTCTGCTGCATGCCTTTTCTACAGATACTTTCATGGGCACTGTTCTTCTGAATTGGCTTCTATAATTCCCGCCCTCTCTTTCAAATCAGTCCAAATACTTGCCACCACCAGCCAACATCCATTTATTGTCCAACTTCAAACTCAGAACCAACTTTTCATCTTCCTCGTTTATTCATTCAACTGCCGTTTTCTGAACAACCTTCCTGCATACGTATTTCCTGAAAATTACAGTCTACAGAAGTTCAAGTCTAATGTCAACAAATATCTTCTTTTGTCTTCTCAACCTCCAACCCAAGCATCGTACTAAGTACTTTAGGTTCTAATACCTCTTGTGTTTGTGGTTTTCATAAAAAAAAATTGAATTAGTATATCATAATGAAAGCAGCAGAACAAAGAGCTATTAGCCGCTGTTTTCATTACACTTTGGTACCTCCATATTGATAGGTTTGACACTTTGGTACCTCCATGTTGATAGGTATGCTGTGTATACTGCGAATTGGGAGAGGTTGAAGAGATAATCAGAGGGAACTTGTCTCTTGAAAATGAAGAAAAGCATGTTATAGTGATTCACAATAAAAAAGTTTGTATTATTAGAGTTAATGGCGAGTAATGAAATGTAAGTTTAATTGCTTATAACAAGAATGTAAAAAATTCTTTTTTCTTTATATAAAATTTCTTATACATATTCTGGAGGCTAGAATTAACCTCCTTAACAGCTTAAAATAAAACAGCTTAACAGCTTAAAATAAAACAGCTTAAAATTGTGTAAAAATGCCCCCATTATGTCATTCACATGCACAGTCAGCATCCAAAATGTCCATTTTGTAATTCATGGCATCCACAGGGAAGTGTGAGATCATCTAGTAACTATGTGATTAGACAGATCTTAATAATTACACTGTCAGCAATTTATTCTTTTTGTTTTTCTATTAGCTTTGGTTGGAATGAGCATAACTATTTATATTAGCAGGTATTGCAACTTGATCAAACCTGTTATTCAAATTGTGAAGCTTGTATATATTTATATGAAATGAAAGAGACTTACCAAATATTTATGATTTTTCTTCCAGGAATATCTGCTGGAAATGTGAAAATATGCTACTTAGGAAATCCCGAAGAATTCCTTCACTTAGTTGAATCGGGTTTTGCTGTTAATGGTGTAAGATACGCTCAAGCATATTGTTCACCTGGAGATGTTGTTGTTTCTTCTGAATTCTGGCAACTCTTAATCAGTAGGAAGTGGAGAATGAATGAATATACATATACTTATTTGTCTGAAGGATTTGTGAAGGTATCTTCTTTTGCAGTTTAATTTTTTCTACTGTATAATGCTTATATTATTATTATTATTAGCTATAAGGTGCGAGGAAGCCTGAGGCTTTTGCTGCACCAGCCAAAAAAATAAAAAAATTCCTGAGTTACCCAGAGAGAGAGAGACTCAGAAGTAGAAGGGAATCACCAAGAAAGAGAAGAATGATGATATCAGAAAACAACTGAATGCACAGGAGAAGGCACCCTATGGTGCAATTCAAAACTTAAATTTTAATATTTATGAATCTGTATTGCAAATTGCATTTAAATCAGTTTTCATTATATTTTGCTATATTCTTGGAATAATATAGATATTATACCTTCAAACAATTTATACATTGTTAAATTATTATTTTATTGGGTATTAGTTTTTTTTTTTTTTTTTTTTGTGCTTACTCTATCACTTTTGCTTGTGTTTGGCAGTCTTTTTCTCCCCCCTTTTTAATGGAGAGTAAATATTGACTCTGTATTTTTGCCATTTTTAAAAGGCAAGCATGTTAAATGTTACCAACTCACCATTACACTGGTGAAGCCCATTCCTCATTTATTAATTTTTACACATTGTCTGCCTCAAGCAGTTAAAATACAGGTCCAAGGAAATTAAAAAAAAATAAAAAAAACTGCTTACTTTATTTGAAACCTCCATGAAACAAAATGAAATTTTTTAGCAGATAGCAAATGTTATTTTAAATAATTTGAAAATTGGGGGACACTTTGGTACCTCCATATTGATAGGTATGCTGTGTATACTGCGAATTGGGAGAGGTTGAAGAGATAATCAGAGGGAACTTGTGTCTTGAAAATGAAGAAAAATGGAATGGCAGCTGGGCTGAAGGAAAAGTCAAACTTTTAGGCATTATGATTTCTCATGCTTCACATAGCTTACAGTGCCTTGGTGAAATAGAGTTAACTTTAAAAAGGACTAGGGTCTTCTGCCTGAGATGATAATTCTAAAGGTCAGAAAGGAAATCAAGATATATGTGTATTAACATATAAAATTATAATAGACAAAATGAAGTTAGATAGGATGTATTATAATGTGAAGTCATCTGGGCCTGAGGAAGACTTAGGCTGGAGAAACTCAGTACAGGTTATATTAGAATCTTTGTTTCCACAGGATAATGAGGATGATGAAATAGTCCATCAAAAGAAAATAATGAAATGAAGAATATGAGGGGATTGGAGAATGTGAAATATTTACTATAAATAGAGGAATTAAAAGAGGTTGTTGATTTAACTAAGAATGAGTGAGCCTCCCAGAGATTTTTCTCATTATCTTCCAATCCAGTCAAACTCCGATTAGTAGCAAAAAAACCTGCAGCCTCCATTTGACAATACCAGTGAATTAGTAATACAATCAGGCTGGGAACAAAAAAGTCCCAGAAAAAAATTAAAGAATTTTTTTTGGATCTGTGAATAAATGTAGCAGTGACTTTAGTGAGGCACCAGAGAGACTGTAACTTTTCTCAGTATCTTCCCAATTCAGGCCAACCTTAACTAGTAGTATGAAACTTAAAGCTGCCATTTGGCAGTGGTAGCTGATCAGTAGCAATAAAAGTAAGATCAATATTTGGCCGATATGGCAATATTGTTATACAGGCTGGCCTCGATTAACGGGATTAATTCGTCCCGCGAGTGCATTGCACAAAACGGAAACGCATTAATCGAATATCATAACCAATAGGAAAAATTATAATTGGTCCTTGACCTTCTGGAATGTCCATAAAGAATTTTAAAAATACCTTTTAAATAACTTTTTAACTGTTTATAATGTAAAAGATAATGAAAATAATTATGGAATTAAATGTTTATTGCATAAAACAGCGGTTCTTAAACTGTGCGCTGCGAAATATTTTAAATTTTCGAGGGAAACACAACGATACTCAACATCTGTCGGACACTGCGCAAGCTAGTTCACAGTTTCAGCATTTCTTATTAAGTTGTTTGGACCTAACTACTAAACGAAACTGTTAGGTATTTCTTTTGGTCTGGGTGCACCTTTAAAAAATTACTGAGACATTAAAGGCGCCATGAACCGAGAAACTTTGGGAACCTCTGACATAAAATACACAATGAAGAAATTACTGTTGCGGAAATATTTGAACAGTGTTGACTTTCTCTTTTCATCAGTCAATTTCCGATAGCCGACAACAATCTTCTCTGGGCCCTGGCGAAATAAATATCGCAGAGAACATCAAACCTTTTGTTTGAGGTTCTATGCGATACGAAAGATTTCATCTAATTCTTTTACTGTTATCTCCTTTGCAGTAACATTTTATCTGGCTCATTTAAAAATTTGAATTTTTAAATGGAAGTCTGCATTGACTTTATTAGCAGGAGACAAACACGTCTTCTTCCGATGGTTGATGGAACACACTGAGGCAGGCAGCAGGCAAACGTTTGTTTATTGACCGTACAACTCACGGTAAGCTTAAACCGTGTTTCAAATCTTTTTCAACTATTGCATAAAAAAAAAAAGATCGCGTTAACTGGAAATTTGCATTGTGTAAAGTGAAAAGTGGTATCATTTTTCAAATAGCGTTAACTGAATATCACGTTAATCGAACTCGCATTATGCAAGGCCTAGCTGTACACGTTGGCACTAATGACTTTAAGAGTAAGAGATCTGCAGATTTACTTAACAAGTACTGGTCAATGTTGAAAAAAGTCGCAAGTTAGGGTTAAATTTGAAAGTATCTGCAATTCTGCCCAGACACAATAGGAGAGAGTATATGATGAGAGCCTTGTCAATCAATTCGGCCCTGGAGAGATTGTGCAAGGCTCATGGGGTAGAATTTTTTTCAGCGTGGTCTGTGCTTGCTAACAGGAGAGACTGCTTCTACAGGGGTGGGATACACTTAAATAGAAAGGGTGCAAGAATATTTGCTGATGCTATTGAGACAGTGTTAGGTGGGTCAGAAAACTGCTAGCTTGGGGGATTTCACAAACTAAAAGATTAACTGTAGTCGCAGTAAGAGGTGAAAGTGATTCTTGTGCTGCTTCTATTGGAATGAGCAGCAGCCTAGAGAGCACGTAGCTGGGGATTTCAAGAACTGCTGGGCGTCATCATGGAACAAGTAAATACATGGGCTGAGTTAGGGTTACTAAGAGTAAGGGCAGGTGCATGTGTACACCAATGCTAGAAGTGTAGTAAATAAATTTGATGAATTTTTAGGTAGGAAGGGAGGAGGAGTTATGCTGTTAGTTAAGAAACACATAAAATCTAAGGAAGTGCATCCAGTGGACATTGGTGTGCAGTGCAGTGTTGAGTCGGTTTGGTGTGACATAAGGCCTAATGACTCTAATTTGTACAATGAACAGTTGTGCAGAGAAATAAAGTGGCCAGTAAATCAGAATGTTTTGTAATGGGGGTTTTAACATTCCAGATATTAACTGTAACTTGTGGGTTGGTCACTCATACACTAGCAAGACTTTTGTGGATTTATTTGAGAATTGATTTCTACAGGAACATGTTCAAGGGGTAACCAGAGGGAGTAATACTCTTCATCTGATTATCAACAGTAATTATTCATGCATTAAGAATTTACTGATAAATCCGATAGCGATCACAGTGTACTGAAATGAGATTTATTTAAAGATGTAACTACTATCAAGAGTAAAGCAAAAAGACTACAGTGGTCTCAGACAGTTTTTAAATTTCATTGGGATCTGCTGATATTAAAAACAGCGAATTCTAAATGGGAAGCCTTCAAGGAATTAGTCTTGGAAGCTACTAGGTTTTTCATACCAATTAAGAAATACTGTTCAAGATTTAGACCTAAATGGATGTCAGATGAACTACTGAGTCACGTGGCAGAGAGAATAAAAACGCATGGGATGCATATAAATTATTAGGTCACACAGAAGCCTACGGTAGATATAAGCTAATGTGTAATCAAGTCACAAAGAAGGTTAGGCAAGAGAAGGCTGATTACAAGAAATCCTTGGCAAAGGATGCAAAGAAAAACAACAAATATTTCTTTACTTATGCAAACTCCTTCAAGAAAGGGGATGAATCAGATTGATCCACTTGATAATGATGGTTCGACTGATGATCCTGCTCAGATTGCTGATAAACTGAATCAGTATTTTGCATCTACATTCACAAATGAGGAATTCTTTAAGGAAGGGGAGGACAGAAGTTTAGTAAACTCTAACAGGGAGTTTAAGTGGGAGACAACAGAGAATGGTAATAATTGGACTCTGCTTTTCATGAGTAATGTTATTAATGAAGTCTCCCAGGGTTCGGTGCTGGGCCCATTGTTGTTTTTTTGTATTTATCAATGATATCGATGAAGGTATATCAGGCTTAGCGTCCAAGTTTGCAGATAATACAAAGGTTGGCAGAGTTGTTAATGACCGTAAAGACAGTACACTTCTACAACAGGATCTAGAAAAGTTAGGCGGATGGGCTGAGAAGTGGCAACTGAAGTTTAACATTGACAAATGCAAAGTACTGCATATGGATAGCAGTAACCCAAGAGAAACATACCAACTGTGTGGAATACACTCAGGAAAGTGAAGAATGAAAAATACCTGGGGGTAATTGTGCAGTCAGATATGAAGTTATCTGAGCAGTGTAGATGGGCTGCCACAGCTGGTCATAGAGTCTTGTTAATGATATATAGGAATTTTGCTAGCAGAGACAAGGAGGTGATTATCCCCTTGTATAAGGCAATGGTCTGGAAGGCTCATTTTAGGAAGGATGTAGAGTTGCTAGAATGAGTACAAAGAAGGGCAACAAGATTGGGGAGAGGAACCAAGGGGTTTTCTTACCAAGAAAAGCTTTAGTTCTGCATCTTTAGGCTAGAGCCTGTGAGGTGATCTGATTGAGGTGTATAAGGCCTTGAATGGTTTGACCAGGCTCAGTACTGTTGGGATTCTTCCGCTTGTTCATATTATGAACCTGAGGGGGCATAGATTTAAATTGAGGAAAGACAGTTGCAGAATAGATATGCATGCGAAATTTGCCTTTAGCCACTGATTAGTTGATTGCTGGAACAGACTTCCATCTGTTGTTGTGGAAGTTGATAGCTTAAATAAATTTAAGGCTGAACTAGACAAATATTTGGAGTGACTGGATGGGTGAAATGGGAATGGTTTTTTTTTTTTTTTTTTTTTTGGCTGGTGTCGTATAAGCTTGCTTTCTTGCGTTATATACTTCTGCTAATGCTAAACTAATGACTATAAAGTGAATCCTAACAAAGTCTTCCATTTCACGAGTTTCATTTTTCTCATGCATCACTTATTATTTTATGCTGATAGTTTACTGCATCCATTTTTCTTATAAACAATAAAAAAACAACATAAAAAAAAACACAAATCTAGTACTTGTGGTATTTTTTTAAGTCTGGCTAACCCATTTCCCCGCTATCCTTATATGGTCAACTACTCTCGGTGAAATTTCAAAAAAGTGCGCATTTTTAATACTAGGCCTAATTTTTGAGATTCTGCTGTTTATATATATATATTTCTTAATTAATGTCACATTTTAACCTAAATTATTTATTTATTTAATAGTCTTTAAAGCAATTAATTAATGGGTAAAAGAGAATGGAAATTTTGTACTGTACTGTGAAAATAATAATACAGTCGATTCCAGTTATTTGCGACACATCGGGACTAGTGCATTTTGGCCTGATTAAGCAGCTGCCCTAATTATGCAAAATTTCATGTAAATAGTTAAAAATACAGTGGACGCCTGCTTTACGATTGATTCTCTGTACGATCAAATCTTGTTACAATGGACTCATCATAGTAAAGTACTGTTAGCTATACGATATGTAGTAAGCACTGGTCATTGTGATCATGTTTGTGAATTGAATTTTAATTCTATTAAAAAGCGATTCTCATAAGCAAAAATAGGAGGAATATTATCCACAGGCTATAAAATTAAAGATATATTAAGCACAAATTTACACTTTATTACCTTGCCAATTAAAAAATTAAATGATACGTGAAAATTGGAAGAATATTTTCCACAGGTTAGCAAAATAAAAATAAATTTATGCTTATGTGCATAGCTTAATTAATACATACTGTAATATGTACATACTAATTAGTTGATATTTCTGTTCACTGCCATTTGGGGGAGAGGTTAAAATTTATAACTGGTAAAAAAGATAAGTAATCAATAACAAAGAACAAGGACCGCACAAATTGCAACTAACAGAGAATAATGGAGTAACAAGTTACGAAGCTTAAAAAATAGGAATGAAGAGAAGATTCTGAAAATTTGTTTATATTTTTTATATGATTGAAGATTTCATGGAATGGGAAACACATTTCACACATAATAATGTAAAAACCAACAGAATTCCAGCTGTGGGTATTTTGCAAATTCAATATAAGAAGGGATACACAAACTAAAAGATTAACAGTGGCCACAGAGAGGCAAAAGTGATTTTTGAACTGCTTCTATTAGAATGAGCAGCAGCCTGGATAGCAAGGTAATGGAGATTTCCAGAATTGTTGGGAATCATGGTGGAACAAGTAAATACATGGGCTGTGTTAGGGTAACCAAGAGCAGGTGCACTTAGAACAGGTGCATGTATACTTGCATGTACACCAATGATAGGAGTATAGTTAATAAATCCGATGAGCTTGAAGTGCTAGTCAAGACATCAAAAGCATATATCGTTCGGATATCAGAGATGTGGTGTCACACAGATATAAACAGTGCAGAATTGGAATTTGGGGAGTACAATGTGTACAGGAAGGATAGACAGGACAGGAAGGGATGAGGGATTATGCTGTTAGTTAAGAAACACACGAAATCTAAGGAAGTGCATCCAGTTGAAGTTGGTGGACAATGCTGTGTTGAATCTGGCGTGAAATAAGCACTTGGAAAGGAATGAGAGTAGGTGTGTGTTATAGGCCTAATGAATCTGGTGAGCATAATGAGCAATTGTGCAGAGAAATAGTGGGCTAGTAAATCAGAATGTCTTATAATGGGGGATTTTTACTTTTCAGATATTGACTGCAACTTATGGATTGGTCACTCGCACACTAGCAAGACTTTTGTGGATTTATTGGATGACTGTTTTCTATAGCAACATGTTTGAGAGGCAAACAGAGGGAGTAATACTCTTTATCTGATTATCAGCAGTGATTTTTAATGCATTAAGAATTTGCATATAAAGGAACCACTGGGTGACAGTGATCACAATGTACTGATGTGGGAATTACTTTAAGATGTAACTACCATCAAGGCTAAAGGGAAAGGCTCGTGCTTTCGTAAAGGTGACTACGGAGGTCTCAGACAGTTTTTAAATTCTGTACAGTGGGATCAACTGATGATGTTACCACAGTTTATTTCTAAATGGGAAGCCTTCAAGGACTTAATTTTGGAGGCTACTAGGCTTTTCATTCCAACTAAGAAATACTGTTCAAAGTTTAGACCTAAGTAGATGTCAGATGAATTAATGAGGCTCGTGGCAGAGAAGAAGATGTATATTAGCATTAGCATTAGCATTAGTAGAGGCATTTGATGCAAGAAAGCAAGCTTATGCAGCATCAGCCAAAAAAAAATAAAAAAAATAAAAATAAAATAAAAAAAAAATAAATAAAAAAAATAAATAAATAAAAAAAAGAAACCACTTCCACTTCACCCCTCTGTTCGTTCAAAATACCTGTCCAGCTGAGCCTTAAACTTATTTAGGCTATCAACTTCCACGACAAGGAATGGAAGTCTGTTCCACCAATCAACCACCCACTGGCTAAAGGCAAATTTCCGCACGTCTATCCTACATCTGTCTTTCCTCAATTTGAATTTATGCCCTCTCAGGTGATTATTCTGAGCGAGAGGAAGAATCCCATCAGCATTGAGCATGCTCAAACCATTCAAAGCTTTATATACCTCTATCAGATCACCACGCTGGTGCCTAGTCTCCAGACACTGTAATTTGCAAAACTTAAGCCTTTCTTCGTAAGAGCACCCCTTCGTTCCATTCACTAATCTTGTTGCCCTTCTCTGTACTCGTTCCAGCAGCTCTACATCCTTCTTGAAATGAGGCCTCCAGATCTGTATACAGTACTCTAGGTGTGGCCTGACCATTGCCTTATACAAGGGAATAATCACCTCCTTATCCCTGCTAGAAAAATTCCTATATATCATTGACAATACACCATAAGCTACTCTTGCAGCCCGTCTGCACGTCTCAGAGAACTTCATATCTGCCTGCACAACCACCCCCAGGTCCCTTTCATTCTCTACCACTGTCAGTGTAGTACGACAGAGTTGATACGTTGCTCTGGGGTTGCTGTTTCCCATGTGTAGTACTTTACATTTGTCAATGTTAAACTCCATTTGCCACCTCTCAGCCCATCTGCTCAACTTTTCCAGATCCTGTTGCAGCAGCATAGTGTCAGTAGTGTCCTTGACAACCCTGCCTACATTTGTATCGTCTGCAAACTTTGACATTAAGCTTGATATACCATCATCAATATCATTTATGAATACAGAAAACAATAATGGACCCAACACTGAGCCCTGAGGGACTCCACTAATAACATTAGTCCACGACGAGCAGTGTCCATTGATTACCACTCTCTGTCTTCTCCCCCTCACCACCCCTTTATCCACAGCAGCAATTTGCCTCCAATGTCACACTGCTCCAATTTGTGCAGCAGTCTTCCATGTGCAACAGTATCAAAAGCCTTTCTAAGATCCAAGTATATAATATCAAAGTTATTCCCTGCATCCAGCTCCTTTGTGACTGCATCATAGTATCCAATCAGATTGGTCAGGCAAGACTTCCCCTTAACAAAACCATGCTGTGTCCGAGCTATAACTGAAGTCTTGTCTAAATGATCCTGCAGTGCTTCTTTAACTAGTGCCTCCATTAATTTTCCTGGAACAGAAGTTAAACTCACAGGTCTATAATTACTTGTGTCAGCTTTTGATC
The DNA here is from genome assembly GCF_048544385.1 of Mastigoproctus giganteus. NCBI lineage: Eukaryota > Metazoa > Arthropoda > Arachnida > Uropygi > Thelyphonidae > Mastigoproctus > Mastigoproctus giganteus. The sequence continues at coordinate 21,417,975 of NC_143586.1, read as the reverse complement.
CTCCTTTGTGAATTGGGGTCACATTTGCACATCTCCAGTCTGTGGGTACCTCCCCTGAGTCCAAGGAAGCTCTCATAACTATGTCTAAGGGTTTGCTTACTTCCTCTGCTGCCTCCTTTAATATAACTGGATAGATGGTGACTCTATCGTCAGGGAAACGGGGAACATGCTTTGTAAAAAGGATAGGTGGAACAGGACCAGGGTATGTCTGCCAGGGGCAAAGGTTGATGACGTTGTAGAGCAGATATCATCTTTTAAGGGTACAAAAGGTGATATAGTTGTACACGTTGGCACTAATGATATTAAGAGTAGGAGACCGGCAGAATTACTTAACAAGAACAGGTCACTGTTGAACAAAAGCCGAGAATTAGGGTTGAATTTGAAAGTGTCTGCAATTCTGCCCAGACACGATAGGAGGGAGTATATGATGAGAGCCTTGTCGATCAATTCGGCCGTGGAAAGATTGTGCAAGGCTCAAGGGGTAGAATTTTTTTCAGCCTGGACTGTACTTTTTAACAGGAGAGATTGCTTCTACAGGGATGGGATACACTTAAATAGAAAGGGTGCAAGAATATTTGCTGATGCTATCGAGGCAGTGTTAGGTGGGTCGGAAAACTGCTAGCTTGGGGGGAGACAAAGACCAGTAGATTGACAGTAGCCACTGGCAGAGGTGAAAGAGATTCTTGCACTGCTTCTATTAGAATGAGCAGAAGCCTGAAAAACAAGATGCATGATATTTCAGAGACTGCTGGGAGCCATTGCGGTACAAGTAAACACATGGGTTGTGTTAGGGTAGCTAAGAATAGAAACAGGTGCAGGTATACTTGCGTGTACACCAATGCTAGGAGTTTAGTAAATAAATTTGATGAATTTGAGGTATTGCTCAAAACATCAAAGGCAGATATTGTTGGGATATCAGAGACGTGGTGTCACACAGATATAAGGGATGCAGAACTGCAATTTGGGGAGTACAACGTCTACAGAAAGGATAGACAGGATAGGAAGGGAGGATGGGTTATGCTATTAGTTAAGAAACACATAAAGTCCAAGGAAGTGAAGCCAGTCGACATCGCTGGACAGTGCAGTGTTGAGTCAGTTTGGTGTGACATAAGCATTGGGAGATCAAAATTGAGAGTAGGAGTGTGCTATAGGCCTAGTGACTCTGATGAGTATAATAAGAAACTGTACAGGGAAATTGAGTGGGCCAGTAAATCAGAGAGTCTTATAATGGGAGATTTTCATTTCCCAGATATTGACTGGAATTTGGGGGCTGGTCACTCACACACTAGCAGGGCTTTTGTGGATTTATTGGATGATTGTTTTTCTACGTCAGCATGTTCGGGAGGCAACTAGAGGGAGTAATACTCTTGATTTGATTATCAGCAGTGATTCTTCATGCATTAAGAATCTGCAGATAAATGAACCACTAGGTGGCAGTGATCAGAGTGTGCTGAAGTGGGATTTACTCAAAGAGGTAACTACCATTAGGGGTAAAGGGAAGGGTTATTGCTTCCGTAAAGGCGACTACGATGGACTGAGACAGTATTTACGTTCTATACAGTGGGACCAACTGATGATGTTACTAACAGCAAATTCAAAATGGGAAGCATTCAAAGAACTTATCTTGGAAGCTACTAGGCTTTACATACCAACTAAGAAATATTGTTCAAGGTTTAGGCCAAAATGGATGTCAGATGAACTAATGAGGCATATGGCAGAGAAGAAAAATGCATGGGATACTTACAAATTAACACATGACACAGAAGCCTATGATAGATACAAGTTGATATGCAACCAAGTTACAAAGGAGGTTAGGCAGGCGAAGGCAGATTACGAGAAATCCTTGGCAAGGGATGCAAAGAAAAACAGCAAAGAGTTCTTTACTTATGTAAACTCTAGAAGGAAGGGGATGAATCATATTGGTCCACTTGATATCGATGGTTCAACTGTTGATGATCCTGCTCAGGTTGGTAACAAACTAAATGAATATTTTGCATCGACATTCACACATGAGGAATTATTCAGTGAGGGGAATGCCAGAGGTGTATTCAACTCTAGCAGTAAGCTAGAGAATCTTGATGCTGCTGCAACAGGATCTGGAAAGGTTGAGCAGATGGGCTGAGAGGTGGCAAATGAAGTTTAACATTGACAAATGTAAAGTACTACACATGGGAAACAGCAACCCCCAGAGCAACGTATCAACTCTGTGGTACTACACTGACAGTGGTAGAGAATGAAAGGGACCTGGGGGTGGTTGTGCAGGCAGATATGAAGTTCTCTGAGCAGTGCAGACGGGCTGCATGAGTAGCTCATGGTGTATTGTCAATGATATATAGGAATTTTTCTAGCAGGGATAAGGAGGTTATTATTCCCTTGTATAAGGCATGGACATGGTCTGGCCACACCTAGAGTACTGTATACAGGTCTGGAGGCCTCATTTCAAGAAGGATGTAGAGCTGCTGGAACGAGTACAGAGAAGGGCAACAAGATTAGTGAATGGAACAAAGGGTTGCTCTTACGAAGAAAGGCTTAAGTTTTGCAAATTACAGTGTCTGGAGACTAGGCACCAACGAGGTGAACTGATAGAGGTGTATAAGGCCTTGAATGGTTTGAGCATGCTCAATGCTGATGGACGTTTTCCTCTCGCTCAGAATAATCACCTGAGAGGGCATAAATTCAAATTGAGGAAAGACAGATGTAGGATAGACGTGCGGAAATTTGCCTTTAGCCAGCGGGTGGTTGGTTGGTTGGTGGAACAGACTTCCATCCCTTGTCGTGGAAGTTGATAGCCTAAATAAGTTTAAGGCTCAGCTGGACAGGTATTTTGAACGAACAGAGGGGTGAAGTGGAAGTGGTTTTTTTTTTTTTTTTTTTTTTGGGTGATGCTGCATAAGCTTGCTTTCTTGCATCAAATGCCTCTACTAATGCTAATGCTAAATGCAAAGTACTGCATATGGGTAGCAATAACCAAAGAGAAACGTATCAACTGTGCGGTATGTAGGGTAATTGTGCAGTTAAATATGAAGTCTACTGAGCAGTGCAGACTGGCTGCCAGGGCAGGTCATGGGTCTTGTCAATGATGTATAGGAATTTTGCTAGCATGGACAGGGAGGTGATTATCCTGTTATACAATGCAATGGCCAGGTCATACCTAGAGTACTGTGTGCAGGTCTGGAAGCCTAATTTTAGGAAGGATGTAGAGTTGCTGGAATGAGTACAAAGACGGGCAACAAGATTGTTGTGGGGAACAAAGGGGTGCTCTTACCAAGAAAGGCTTAAGTTCTGCAAATTGCAGTGCCTGGAGAGTAGGCACCTGCGAGGTGATCTGACTGAGGTGTATAAGGCCTTGAATGGGTTGAGCAAGCTGAACGCTGATGGGATTCTTCCTCTTGCTCAGACTTGTTGTTTGTTTGTTATTAGAAGCATTAGCAACTAAGGCCATATTGCTCGGGGGATATGCGGTGGTCATTCCCTTACCTTTCCGCATCCTCCGTATTTAGGGGTCACGGGCTCGACCCCCGGTCTAATGAAGAAGCGTGTGCTACGCACTACTGCTCCTGCCCACCTGGCTATGGAGGCGCCTTGCTCAGACTAAGAACCTTAGGGGGCATAGTTTCAAATTGAGGAAAGATAGTTGTAGAATAGATGTGCAGAAATTTGCCTTTAGCCAGCGGGTAGTTGATTGGTGGAACAGGCTTCGATCTTTTGTTGTGGAAGCTAATAGCCTAAATAAATTTAAGGCTGAGCTGGACAGACATTTGGAATGAATGGAGGGGTGAAATTGAATGAGTTATTTTTGGCTGATGCTGCATAAGCTTGCTTTCTTGCATCGTACTAATGTTAATACTAAGATCGAGTTTACTATCTGTGTATATAAAAGATTGCTCTGACAGAAACGCCCAATGAACCAGAAACTGCTTATTGTTTTTATTGTTTTATTGTTGTGACCTCCAGAAATTCAACTGTACTATTAGTACAGTAGGAAAAACTGTACTATTTTTCCCAATTTACATACTACTTTTCCTACTCTACATCATCAGGTTCGTGGAGCAACTTCAACTGCTCTGAATGAATTACCACTCCTTTTAAATATTAGAAAAGTTGACTTTTCTCTGATATCTTTCAGCTGAATTTTTTGTGTATCCCTTTGGTCAGAAGAGACTTTCCCTAGGATAATAGACTTTCAGTCCTATGCCGCACAAAAAATTGATAAATGATTCTAGCAATTAGAGTTAACTTTTCCCTTTTTGAGCTGAGTTAAGGTTATTACATTTTTTTTTTTTTTTAAGAAAAAATCTGTTCTGATAATGATCCTGATTGAGAGTGGAAGCTTTTGTTTTTTCATTCTGCATTGACTTTCCTCGACACATTATCCATTCTTTGAAGCTTAGTTATTAAGCAGGAAATTATAGAATGATGGTATTGTATTTTTGAAGTAGTTAACCTTTGGAAATTACCCCCACTTCTTATATGCGTATTTACAAAATTGAAACCATAATTAAACACTATACTGCAGTACTGAAAATTTTTAAATGTTTATTTGCTTACTGTAAAGAAAGAAAAAAAAATTATATTTGCATTTTTCAGGTCCATGGATTTGTATTACAAAAACAAAATGGAGAACCTCAACATGCACGTGATCGCCTTGGTGCAAATGGTAAATAATAAACTGTTTAAATATCAGTTGGCGTAAATACAATGGGGTATCAAAAAGTTTGTACCTTTCCTAGAAATAATAGCCCTAGAAAGGTGAAACTTCACAGGAATTTTAGTCCTTTTCTGTGTACTCTCCATGTATAGTAACACATTTCTACCATCTATGCATCAGTTGTTTAATGCCTTGAACATAGAAGTCTGCACTTTTTGCCTGAAACCATGATTCCACTTCATTGACAACTTCCTGAGATGAATCAAAGCGGCATCCATTTCTTGAAACAAGAAGTCTGATGGTGCTAGGTCAAGAGAATAGGGTGAGTGCTGCAGTAGTTCGAAGCTACACTATGCAACAAAGTTGGTGGTGGCAACGGCCATGGAGCCGGTGCATTGTCTCACCTTCAAAGCATCTTGTAACTTTTTCAAAAGATTTCGTAATATTCTCTGGTAAGTGTGGAACCACAAGATAGATAATCTGTCGGGATAACCCCTTTTCTGTCCCAAAACACAGACAACATCACCTTCTTCGCAGGTGGAGTGGTCTTTGCCTTTTTGGGAGGTGGTGTGCTTCCACTGCTTTGACATGTCTTTAGTCTCTGGATCATACTGGAACCCCCAGCATTTGTCACCAACCCATCAAAAAAAAGCTCTCAACATTTGCATTACACAAATCCAACAGTATGCAACATTGCATTCGACATTGCTTCTGCAAAGGCGTCAGCAATCTTCGAACCCATTGTGCGGAGACCTTAGACATGTGCAGATGGTCATGTAAAATGCTGTGGGCAGACCCATAATTAATTCCCACTGCATTTGCAATGAAATAAATTGTGATACATTTGCCACTCAGCACCAGCTGCTCAACCTTTGCAACCATCTCACAGTCTGTGGATGTTGATAGCCTTCCTACTCTTGGCTCATCAGAGAAACTTATACATACTGGAACTTCCATTTCTGCTTTTTTTACAGTGTCATAGGATGGACAATTCTGCCCAACATGGCTTTCATTTCATCAGTTTCCTGAGTTTTTTTTTTTGCCCTACAAATGCAGGAACTCGATCACTGCTCGATACTCCACTTTGTCAACCATAGTGTCCTTCTTCAGATACCGAGGGCGCCTCCATAGCCAGGTGGGTAGGAGCAGCAGTGTGTAGCACATGCTTCTTGATTAGACCAGGGTTCGAGACCGTGACCACCAAATACAGAGAATGCGGAAAGGTAAGGGAAGACTTTTCCCCGGAGCAATATGGCCTTAGTTGCTAATGCTCCTAAAAATCAAAATGACAAACGATAACATCAGATACCGGGCTCCACCTCTGGTGTATTGGTGTATGATCACCTACAGGAAAGAAATTTCACATGTTAGTTATTGAATATGTAGACAACTTATATTAAAAACGTCATCTTCCTACTGATGTTTTTTCTTGGTCAGGGTATGAATTTTTTTGATACCCCCCTCATAATATCATTGATGAAAGGTTATTCTTATATTAATCATGTCTCAAATTAATACTTCTACACCACATATGATTATATTTTAATTTATATCTTAATACAGGCATACCTTGGTTAACGTTACCTCTGATAACGAAGCTTCGATATAACGAAGTCCGCAATTTCAAGCCCCATTTATCTTAAAAAAAAAAATATTCCAATTTAAGGCCAACCCCCGACAATCATCCGATTGGTGACTGATGGCGACTCGTTACGTACTTCCGAGCTGCGGGTATGTCTGTTATAACAGTTTTGCACTTCATTCGCCTAATTTAGTTGTTGTTTACACTTCATAGGGTGTGTTTCAGTGTGGTGCATTGCAATGATCCATATCTGTCAGTTTTCTTGGTATGCCAGAGCGTGATTTTTAACTGTCCTCCATTTCCTTTACATGACTGGCGCTGTTTCAGTGTGGCGCATTGCAATAATCAACGTAGGTTCTTTGATAGCATTACATAACGTAGATTTTGTAAATTTTAATAGAAATATTTTTGTTTTAGTTAATTAAAATGTCAGAATCAAAGAAAAGAAAAGCAATTTCTTTGGAAACTAAACTAAATGGTCCCACAGGAACTAGTAGTTGTTGGTGACTCTATTGTCAGGGAAACGGGGAACATGCTTTGTAAAAAGGATAGGTGGAATAGGACCAGGGTATGTCTGCCAGGGGCAAAGGTTGATGACGTTATAGAGCAGATATCATCTTTTAAGGGCACAAAAGGTGATATAGTTGTACATACACGTTGGCACTAATGATATTAAGAGTAGGAGACCGGCGGAATTACTTAGCAAGTACAGGTCACTGTTGAAAAAAAGCCGTGAATTAGGGTTGAATTTGAAAGTGTCTGCAATTCTGCCCAGACACGATAGGAGGGAGTATATGATGAGAGCCTTGTCAATCAATTCGGCCCTGGAGGGATTGTGCAAGGCTCAAGAGGTAGAATTTTTTTCAGCCTGGACTGTTCTTGTTAACAGGAGAGATTGCTTCTACAGGGATGGGATACACTTAAATAGAAAGGGTGCAAGAATTTTTGCTGATGCTGTCGAGGCAGTGTTAGGTGGGTCGGAAAACTGCTAGTTGGGGGGGATACAAGGACTAATAGATTAACAGTAGCCACTGGCAGAGGTGGAAGTGATTCTTGCACTGCTTCTATTGCAATGAGCAGAAGCCTGAAAAACAAGATGCATGATATTTCAGAGACTGCTGGGAGCCATTGCGGTACAAGTAAACACATGGGTTGTGTTAGGGTAGCTAAGAATAGAAACAGGTGTATGTATACCTGCGTGTACACCAATGCTAGGAGTTTGGTAAATAAATTTGATGAATTTGAGGTATTGCTCAAAACATCAAAGGCAGATATTGTTGGGATATCAGAGACATGGTGTCACACAGATATAAGTAATGCGGAACTGGAATTTGGGGAATACAATGTGTATAGAAAGGATAGACAGGACAGGAGGGGAGGAGGGGTTATGCTATTAGTTAAGAAACACATAAAGTCCAAGGAAGTGAAGCCAGTCGACATCGATGGACAGGGCAGTGTCGACTCAGTTTGGTGTGACATAAGCATAGGGAAATCAAAATTGAGAGTAGGAGTGTGCTATAGGCCTAATGACTCTGATGAGTATAATAAGATATTGTACAGGGAAATAGAGTGGGCCAGTAAATCAGAGAGTCTTATAATGGGGGATTTTAATTTCCCAGATATTGACTGGAATTTGTGGATTGGTCACTCGCACACTAGCAAGGCTTTTGTGGATTTATTGGATGATTGTTTTCTACATCAGCATGTTCGTGAGGCAACAAGAGGGAGCAATACTCTTGATCTGATTATCAGTAGTGATTCTTCATGCATTAAGAATCTGCAGAGAAATGAACCACTAGGTGGCAGTGATCACAGTGTGTTGAAGTGGGATTTACTCAAGGAGGTAACTAACATCAGAGGTAAAGGGAAGGGTTTTTGTTTTCGTAAAGGCGACTAAGATGGTCTGAGACAGTATTTAAATTCTATACAGTGGGACCAACTGATGATGTTACCAACAGCAAACTCAAAATGGGAAGCATTCAAGGAACTAATCTTGGAGGCTACCAGGCTTTACATACCAACTAAGAAATATTGTTCAAGGTTTAGGCCTAAATGGTTGTCAGATGAACTAATGAGACATGTGGCAGAGAAGAAAAATGCATGGGATACATACAAATTAATGGGTGACATGGAAGCCTATGATAGATATAAGTTGGTCTGTAACCAAGTCACAAAGGAGATTAGGCAGGCAAAAGCAGACTACGAAAAATCCTTGGCAAAGGATGCAAAGAAAAACAGAAAAGAGTTCTTTTCCTATTTAAACTCAAGAAGGAAAGGGATGAATCAGATTGGTCCACTGGATATTGATGGTTCACCAGTTGAGGATCCTGCTCAGGTGGCTAACAATCTAAACGAGTATTTTGCATCTACATTCATGCATGAGGAGTTATTCAGGAAGGAGAATGATGTAGGTAAAGTAAGCATTGGCAGCGAGCTGGATGATTTTGTAATAACTGAGAGGAAAGTGGAGGAGAGATTGTTGAGGATAAACATAAAAAAGGCACCTGGGGTGGATGGGATCTATCCAGTTATATTAAAGGAGGCAGCAAAGGAAGTAAGCAAACCCCTAGCCATAATTATGAGAGCTTCTTTGGACTCAGGGGAGGTACCCATAGACTGGAGATGTGCAAATGTAACCCCAATTCACAAAGGAGGATCAAAGGCTGACACAAGTAATTATAGACCTGTTAGTTTAACTTCTGTTCCAGGTAAATTAATGGAGGCACTGGTTAAAGAAGCACTGCAGGATCATCTAGACAAGAATTCAGTTATAGCTCAGGCGCAGCATGGTTTTGTTAAGGGCAGGTCTTGCCTGACCAATTTGATTGGATACTATGATGTAGTCACAAAAGAACTGGATGCAGAGAATAACTTTGATATTATATATTTGGATCTTAGAAAGGCTTTTGATACTGTTGCACATGGAAGACTGCTGCACAAGTTGGAGCAGTGTGGCATTGGAGGCAAATTGCTGCTATGGATAAGAGGATGGTTGAGTGGCAGAAGACAGAGAGTGGTAATCAATGGACACTGCTCAACGTGGACTAATGTTATTAGTGGAGTTCCTCAGGGTTCAGTGTTGGGTCCGTTGTTGTTTTCGGTGTTTATGAATGATATTGATGATGGGATATCAAGTTTAATGTCCAAGTTTGCAGATGATACAAAGGTTGGCAGGGTTGTTAAGGACACTACTGATGCTATGCTGCTGCAACAGGATCTGGAAAGGTTGAACAGATGGGCTGAGAGGTGGCAAATGAAGTTTAACATTGACAAATGTAAAGTACTACATATGGGAAACAGTAACCCCAGAGCAACGTATCAACTCTGCGGTACTACACTGACAGTGGTGGAGAATGAAAAGGACCTGGGGGTAATTGTGCAGGCAGATATGAAGTTCTCTGAGCAGTGCAGACGAGCTGCAAGAGTAGCTCATGGTGTCTTGTCAATGATATACAGGAATTTTTCTAGCAGGGATAAGGAGGTGATTATTCCCTTGTATAAGGCAATGGTTAGGCCACATCTTGAGTACTGTATACAGGTCTGGAGGCCTCATTTCAAGAAGGATGTAGAGCTGCTGGAACGGGTACAGAGAAGGGCAACAAGATTAGTGAATGGAACAAGGGTTGCTCTTACGAAGAAAGGCTTAAGTTTTGCAAATTACAATGTCTGGAGACTAGGCACAGGCGAGGTGATCTGATAGAGGTGTATAAGGCTTTGAATGGTTTGAGCATGCTCATTGCCAATGGGATTCTTCATCTTGCTCAGAATAATCACCTCAGAGGGCATAAATTCAAATTGAGGAAGGACGGATGTCGGATAGATGTGCGGAAATTTGCCTTTGGCCAGCGGGCGGTTGGTTGGTGGAACCGACTTCCATCACTTGTTGTTGAAGTTGATAGCCTAAACAAATTTAAAGCTCAACTGGACAGGTATTTCGAACGAACGGAGGGGTGAAATGGGAGTGGTGTGTGTTTTTTTTTTTTTTTGGCTGATGCTGCATAAGCTTGCTTTCTTGCATCATATGCCTGTACTAATGCTAATGCTAAATATCGTACGACGTGTTGAAAGCGGTGAAAGAAAATCCGATGTGGCACATTCTTTAGGATTAGTGCAATCAACTTTAACAACCATACTAAGTCAATCAGAAAAAATAAAACAGTCTGCTCAGAATTGTACAGATGTTACAGTGGCAAAATTAACTCACTTAAGGAATCCAATTTTAGAAAAAATGGAGAAAATGTTAAGTTTGTGGATAGATGATATGTCACAACGTCATATGCCTTTAAGTCAAATGGTGATTCAAGAAAAAGCATTATTTTTGTTTAATCACCTGAAATCTAAACAAACTGAAGAAATTACGGAAACCTTTGGGGGCTTCTCGTGGTTGGTTCGAGAAATTTAAAAAACAGGCTAGGATTCATAGTGTAAAATTAACAGGAGAAGCTGCAAGTGCAGATGTTGAAGCAAATAAGTTTCCAGAAAAACTAAAGGAAATAATTGAACGTGAAAATTTTTCACCAAATTTGGTGTTCAATGTTGACGAAAGCGGTTTGTTCTGGAAACGCCTACCAAAAAAAAGCTTCATTTCTATTGAAAAATCAGCTGCTGGGTTCAAAGCAGCCAAAGACCGTTTAACGTTACTCTTTGGATCAAATGCCTCTGGCAATTATAAATTAAAATTGTTATTAGTTTACCATTCAGAAAATCCGAGGGCGTTAAAAGGTAACATAAAAATGAATTTACCTGTAATATGGAAAGCAAATAGAAAAGCGTGGGTTACCAAGGAGTTATTTACTGATTGGTTTGTTAACCACTTTTGTCCTGAAGTAAAACGGTATTGTCAAAAAAAAAAACTTTGAAGAAAAAGCTCTGTTGTTAGACAATGCTCCGGGACATCCTACTGATCTTAACACGTTGGACACATGCATTCCTGTCATTGTGTTTCTTCCAGCAAACACAACTTCCCTGATTCAACCATTGGATCAGGGAGTAATAGCATCATTTAAAGCTTATTATCTGTGTCGAACATTAAGCAATTTAACTGAACTAGAGGATAAAGAGGAAATTACAGTTAAAACCTTTTGGAAAAACTACACCATTAAAAACGCAATTGAAAACATTGATAGTTCTTGGAAAGAAATCACTAAGAAATGTTTAAATGGAGTTTGGCGCCCCAAATATGGCCAGAAGTTGTACTAGAAGAAGAAAATAACATCCAAGAAATTATAAATGAAGTTATCCAGATGGCTCAATCAATAGGTTTCGAAAATGTCGATGAAGAGGATGTTAGAAATTTATTGAATGCAGAAGATGATGGTTTTTCAGTGGAAGATTTAGAAAACCTTGTTAGCAACGAAGACAAAGATAATGAAGACGAAGTTAAAGAAGTTTCTGCTGAAAAAGTGTTAACAGCCAAAGATTTAAAACGGTGCTTAAATGACATTGAAAACGTTTTAAATTTTTTTTAGTGAAAATGATCCTGATTTAGGAAGAAGTGTTATTGTTAAGCGATCAGTGTTAAATGCAATAACTCCGTATAGGCAATTGTTAAATGAAAGAGAAAAAAAGCATAAACAATCAACTTTAGACTCATATTTTAAAATGTGATTTCACTTTGTATGTAAGTTGACTGTTTATTTAATAAAACTTTTCTTTGTTCGAAAAAAAAGCTTTTCATTTTCTTTAGGTAGGAACGTATTCCTATTCTGGCCATAGTATTTTTACCTCTGAAAACGAAGTTTCGCTTAACGAAGTAATTTCATGGAACGCATCCTATTCGTTATTCGAGGTATGCCTGTATTCTCATTCTCTCTCTCTCTCTCTCTGTCCCCCCTCCCCCACAACTCTACCTACCTAATCACCCAACCACACATATTCGAACGAACAGAGGGGTGAAATGGAAATGTTTTTTTTTTTTTTTTTTTGGCTGATGTTGCATAAGCTTGCTTTTTTGCATCATATGCCTCTACTAATGCTAATGCTAATATTTTACAAACTTACTACAGATTTAACCATCAGTGACCATGCTTTTCCTAATTGTAACATAAGGAGTGTTTATAACAGAAAATCCCAATCCTTTAAATTCATAACACAGTTTTCCTGTTCAGTAATCTGTAAATGTTATAAAAATGAAATATTTTTATAATGACAATAGCTTTTTAGTTTTATAACCTGATTTGTTGATATTTTCATCTCAGCCTTTAAAAGTATACATAGGCTAGCTGTTTATAAATATTTCTTTTTGAAATTTTTATTGTCATATACAAATGAAAGGAAACACTCTAATGACTTAATGAGTCCCTTGCTTACTGTCATGATGGAAATAAATTTTACTTTTACACCTTTTACTTTGTTATTTATTGGCTATGGCACGTTTGATTTAGTAGAATAAAGATTTGTTTATTCTACTTTCAAAAACTTGTACAGCAATACCTCGCTCTGCACAACTTCATACATCATGGGTTTCACTATAACATGGTTTTCAATTAACTTTAAGTCTGCCACTTTGGAATCAGGTTCCATAATAGTCATAAAGGTTATTGTTTTATCACTATAATGTTGCATCGGCCCCGAAAGCTCCCTTTTGTTTATATTTTTGTATCTTAACTTATAATAAATTTATTAGTTTTCAGAGGAAGCAATAAACTTTATGACTAAATTTAAGTCGAAAATTTACAGTAATAGCCTAGACACTTACTCCACATATATGCTGCTTTGTGTTAGCCTAGGTATGCATACATATATGCTGCGGTGCCAACTCTATTGTCTCACATGCACCAATAGTTCTCCTCAGGCAGTCAGTGGCAACAGTGTTCAGTGTTCAACAGTGTTTAATGTTCCATCCTGAGAGACAATGTTTTTATTTCTCAATTTATTTTTTACCTCTTTAAATATGAAACAATGAGTCAAAAAAGAAAATGTAATGGAAGCGGTGGAGCTACTAAATGTAAATGGCTGATATTAGAAAAAAAACTTGATTTTATCAAGTGCCATGAAGATGGTGCATCGTATGCTAAAATCGCATGTGAAAATGGAATGAATGAAGCATCAGTGCAAATGATTATTGGAAAGAAGGATCGGTATAAAGGGCAGGGAATTTCTACAGCATCTTACATGATGAAAGTGATAACTAAGCAAAGATTCGCTATTGATTAATATGGAATGTCTTTTATTGATATGGACAGAAGATTGTAATCAGAAGAGAATTCCTTGGAGTCAAAACACCATTCAAGTGAAATAGCACCTTTTCTAACACGCTCAAAGAAAAAGAAGAAAATGAAGAAGAGGAGAAAAAAGAAATATTTACAGCCAGTTGTGGTTGGTTTTTTCGATTTAAAAACCATGTTGGGCTTTGCAATGTTAGTATCTCAGATGAAAGTGCAAGTTGCAAGTGCAAACAAAGATGCTGCTGCAAGATTTCCTAGTGAGTTGAAAGACATCATTGAGGAAGGTGGTTACAAGGGCAAACAAATTTTCAACGTTGATGAAACTGGACTGTTCTAGAAAAAAATGCCCTTGCAAACCTTTTTAGCTGAATATGAAAAGGCCCAACCTGGATAAAAAAAAAAGGTAAAGTGCAGCCATTATCAACCCACTGCAGGATGGAAACCTCCTCAACAATTCATGCTGAGGGAAAATGGACCATAATCTGCCACGCTGGTCCAGTGCGGGTTGGCAGATCGACCGTATTTAGCAGTCAGGGGCTTGAACCCCGGTCTACTCAAAGAGCGTGTGCTACTGCACTCGCGCTCCTGACCACTCGGCTACGGAGCATCAAAAGATCGTTTAACACTTTTGTTGGGTGGAAACTCATCTGGGAATTTTAAATTGAAGCCTCTACTTCAGAGCAGAAAACCCAAGAACTCTAAAGGGTTGCATAAAAAGCACATTGCCCATAATTTGGTGATCCAATAAGAAAGCATAGATTACAAGAGAATTGTTTACAGAATGGTTCACAATTTATTTTTGTCCATCGGTTGAATGTTACTGCAAAGATGAAGTGAAGGAGTTCAAAATTTTGTTGCTTTTAGACAATGCACCAGGCCATCCACCCAAAATTTCTGATCTCAGTGAAAATATAAAAATATGCTTTCTTCTACCTAACACAATGTCTCTCTTAACCCATGGATCAAGGTGTAATTGCTACATTCAGGGCGTATTATCTGCGGCAAACTTTTTCCCAAGCAATTGAAGCTTCAACAGGAGTGGTATCATAATATTTACAAACATTTTGGAAAAATTATAACATCAGGAATGTGATAGAAAATATATCTGCATCTTGGCTAGAAATCACTGCCAACAACATGCGTTGTTTGGCAGCATGTTTTGTCCCATTTGGCAAATGATTTCACTGGTTTTGAATTGCAAGACAATTCAGACAATTGCCGAAAACATTGTGAAGATCGGAAAAGACTTAGGGTTCGAAATTTTGGACACTGCCAATGTACATGACTGCATTGACTCATGCAAATTACTTAGATGATGCAACTCTCATTGAAATTTATGAGCAAATTGCATATGAAGAAGAGGAAAACAATTCTGAAGTAGATAACACTGAAGTGGCAGCAAAAGAATTTTCAACAGAAGAATTGGAGAAAGTTTTTCGGGGAGTTGACATGGCCTGCGAGGCAATTATGAATGGAGATGCGAATTTTGAATGTAGCATCAAGATACAGCAAATTTTACAAGATGGATTCGATGCTACAAAGACCTGTACACTGAGAAAACAAAGAGATGGCTTCACCAGACTTCATTATTGAAATACCTAAATAAACAATAAAGCTTTTTTCTCATCTCTCGTGATGTTACTTTCTCATTAATAAAATTTTTGCAATATTCTTTTATTTGAAATCCTTTTAATTAGCAAGTGCAAATTGTTTATAGATTTATTATAATTTGTTCATAGACTGTTTCTCTGGTATGCATTCAGTTAAAACCCATTATAATTATACCTCAATCAGCATGGTTTCACATAACACGGAACGGTTCCTGTACCAATTATCAGTGCTATGCAGAGTATTGCTGTATATCTTTCCTGATCAACTTTCGATATAAACCAATGCTTTCATCTTCATTTGGCACCTGGAGTCTAGGCATCTGCGAGGTGATTTAATGTGAGGTGTATAAGGCCTTGAATGGATTGAACAAGATCAACGTGAATGGGATTCTTTGTCCTGCTCAGATTACTCATCTGAGGGGGCATGAATTCCAGTTGAGGAAAGACAGTTGTAGAATAGATGTGTGGAAATTCACCTTTAGCTAGCGGGTGGTTGATAGTTGGAACAAACTTCCATTTGTCGTAGTGGAGGTCAGCAACTTAAATAAGTTTAAGGCAGAACTAGACAAATATTTGGTGTGAATGGATGGGTGAAATGGGAAGGGTGTTTTTTATTTATTATTTTTTTTTGGCTGATGTTGTATAAGCTTGCTTTCTTGCATCATATGCCCTACTAATGCTAATTTCAATAAGTCACGAATTTGGCTAAATCAAACATTGTGAAATTTCTTGTTCCTTGTTTCTCTACGTTTTTTAATTTTTGGTTTTTAAAAATTCTTAAAAGGGCAGCATTTTGCTTATCAACAAGCTCTATATACCATAGAAAGAGACCTGTAGGGCAATGCGTGGGCAAAGTCACAGTATTTAGTTTTTCTGGGTTAAAAGAGAAGAAAGTTAGAAATGGTGCACTTTATAATTTTATTATGTAATCTAATGCTATATTAAATAATGAGAACAAATAATTCTGTTAATAACAGCAGTCTTGTTATCCAGAAAAAAATATGTTTATATTTCCTGAATTCCTCATTTCGGATGCTCAGAAGCAAGTAAAATCAAAACTGGACCTAAAGCTATGTGAAAAATCAACTCGGAAGTAGTATGTGGTTCTGTTTATACACAGTGAACCACCTACTTTTCCAATTAAAAAAATTATAATTATTTAATTATATAATTAAATCATTAAATAAATATAATTATTTAAGGATGATAAGTTATTATGTAGCACAGAGCGAAACAGAAGACAAAATCAAATAAAATAAATGATAAGTTTAATGTTAAATTGTAAAACACAATATATTAAATACATACAGTACAAACAACTTTCGGTTATTATGGTAACCTTCATCAGTCAAACTGACAGTTTAGGAACATAGAACATAAGGGCGTGCGGTGCCAGTCATGCACAGTAAAATGAGTGTTGTCATAGTTAACTGTTTGATGTTGAAGCCTGTGGTTGTGACATATGCAAATATTTCCAAAATTTTCAGTCATGAGGATGGTTTTTTCAATAATAGGGTGGAGACGACATCCACTGCTTCTGTTGACCGAAGTAATAGAGCACGTGGTGTGCAACGACTCCAACCATGCACAGCATCAGTAATGGCAGGACTGATCGATAACCATGACATCGTGATGTGGGTCAATGTCATGTTGGGTTGACCAGAAGTGCTCAGCAATGGCCGAGTGTTCTATATCCGCTAAGCGGATGGCTGTTTTGTGTTCTGAGATTTTCTGTTTTGTGTTGGACAAAGAAGGGTATTTTCCGACTCTAGTTCGATGGTGAATTTTATGAAAGGCTACAGAGAGTTCATAAGAGTCGGTCACCCGAATCTCTGGGGATAACTACAAACACATCCACGTATCTACACCAAAAGGTAATGGGATCTCGTACACTCATAAATGCCCGACCAACTGAACTAACTTCGGAACCCATGGCTGTACCATGCACCTGTTGGTAAATGGAACCGTTAAACATAATTGTGCCACCAGTTAAGCACAGTCTGTGGGTGGTGGAAATATCATCTGATGTTAGTTTGGTCCTGCTGCCAAGGGTCTGGTCGCTATCCAAGAATTTCTTGGCACATTTGACTTTGCACATTTGGCAAGCTCGACTGGGATGGAGGTAAAAAGAGACACTACATCAAATGATGCCATGATTTGATCTTGTAAGATGGATAGGGTTCGGATCCGTTCTAAAAATTCACCACTGTTGGAAACGGTGTTGACAGTCTTGCCTACTAGGAGGGAAAGGATTCCCCCCCCCCCGAGACAAACTTCATCAACTCATAATTCGGTGAGCCACAACAGGAGACAATGGGTCTTAATAGTATACCTTCTTTGTGGACCTTTGGTAGCCCGTAGAATTGCAGAATCTGTCAAATGGAGGCACAGTGGCAACTACGTGTGGATTCTGTTATTTTCTCCTGCTTAAAACAATTGTTGATGAGGATGTTTACTTTCGACTCCCTTTGATGGAAGAAACAGTTAAGAGGTTGGTAGACAAGTGTCCTGCAACAGGGCTTTTGTTTCGTAAACTGTACAATTCAATACGACTGTTCGACGCCCTTTATTTTCCGAAAGGATGATGATGGATGAATCTTGTTTCAATGCTCTAAGTGCAGAGATTTTTTGCAGTTGAGATTGGAAGAAGCAGGGCGAACATGATGTAAAATTGCTGCGGTTTTCAGGCGAATTGTGTTTTGCCACTTCCTCAGGGAAACGTGTTAAAGATGCTCATACACCTAAAGCAATATCAGTGATCAGTGGGCTTCGGGGAAGAACAGGAAACTTCATTCCCAAAGTAAACAGATCTACCTGTTCTGTAGATAACCGCTTGTCGCTCAAGTTCAATACAAATTTTGTGCAATTTGCAGTAGCAATACTATGTCAATGACAAGAGTCAAAGGACTCTGGGATTAAAATTGTGAACTTACATTTTTGACGTGCACAATAGCCCTCAGATTCTCTGATGTCTTGGGAGCACAAGGTATGGATTATACTTGAGTAAATAAAGTCAGGAACCAAACTTCTAAGTTCAAGCATCAGGGCTGCTTTACTGGTTAAACCATTTCGTAAATCTCGATGAAGGTAGCCGTCGCGGGTTCGAATCCCGCCTCGGGCTTGGATCAGATTAAAATGCAAAAACTTTGGGAGGTGCATTATAGCCACAGAAGCCGATGTGCCAACAACTAACAAAAAAAAAAAAAAAAAAGGCAGCCGATCCAAATATTGGGGGTCTGGTAGCTGACGTTCTGAATTTGTACTGAACTTGAGCAACAAGCAGTTATTTACAGAACAGGTAGATCTGTTGACTTTAGGAATGAAGTTTGCTGTTCATCCCTGAAGCCCACGGATCACTGATATTGCTCTAGGTGTAGAAGCATCTTTAACACGTTTCCCCGAGGAAGTGGCGAACACAATTCGCCTGAAAACTGCAGAAATTTTACATCACGGTCGTCCTTAAAGCATTGAAACAATATTCATCAATTGTCATCCTTCCAGCAGATAAAGGGCATTGAACAGTCATATTAAATCATACAGCTTACGAAATGAAAGCCCTGTTGCTCCTACAGGACACTTCTATCTACAAATCCTTAACTTTTTCTCCCATCAAAGCATTGGAACGATGGCAGTCGAAAGTAAACATCCTCATCAACAATTGGTTTAAGTAGGAGAAAATAACAGAATCCACACGTAGTCTCCTCTGTTCCTCCATTTGCCAGATTCTGCAATTTTATGGACTACCAAAAGTCCACAAAGGTATACCATTAAGACTCGTTGTCTCCTGTTGTGGCTCACTGAGTTATGAGTTGGCGATGTTTGTCTCGGGGCTCCTTTCTCCCCTAGTGGGCAAGACTGCAAACATTGTTTCCAACAGTGGTGAATTTATAGAATGGATCCGAACCCTATAAATCTCAGAAGATCAAATAATGCATCATTTGATGTAGTGTCCCCTTTTACCTCCATCCCAGGCGAGCTTGCCATCACATGTGTCAAAAACTCTTGGATAGCGACCAGACCCTTGGCAGCAGGACCAAACATATGTTTGTTTTCGAAGGTGAACGGTTGCACTGTTTTGTGTTCTGCTGAACGTAAGTTAAAAATAATGTTCTTTTCAACGACCAGATGTCCATTTGATAGTGTCGGAATCCTTGTGCTAACAGGAGTACAGCCATATCATGGATAATAGTTGTTCAGGTAAATAGATATCTTTTATTATTTTCATGTTTGAATGCTCTTTATGACGACCGGCACTCGCATATCCTGCATAGCTTCTGTTAACTGCACTTATCCTCTGTAATCCTAGCCTAAAGCGATCGTAGCATTGTCTCTACTGAGGAAAGAACACCTGTCCGCGTCTCAATGCCTTGAGCAGTGGCCGGACGGAACTGATGCTGTTAATCCTATACGAAATTGAAAGTTCACAAACAATAGTAGCCTTCCTTCTTTGTGTCTGCTCTAAAAGAATTATGTGGAAGTCACTGTAAAAGCATTCGGATCAACGGTAAAATTTGCTGCCTTCAAATAGTAGCAGTGAAATAAGCAATATGCAGTTGGAAGATTGCATACATACTTGACAGGCCTGTCTGAAGAAGGTCAAACATATACTAATATGCAGTAGTGACTGCGGCCGCTCCCTATGCGGAAACTGCTCTGGATGGTCACAAATCTTTAAAATGTCAAAGTCAGCTAAAGAGCATTATGTTTGTGCTCACTGCTGGAGGGTATCCCCAAGGAAATCTGAAATCTCACCAGAGAAACCCAGTTCGATGTCTCAAGACGTGAATCGAGCTCAGAAACCAGAGGGCACACAGCCAGCTACATCGACCACTGAAACTGAAAGTGCCATTCCATTCCTCGGACTAATTGACTCTGAGGATACTCCCAGTGAAATCAGTAACACTAAAGAGATCCCTACGACCAAGCGCACCATTGGAACATATCACAATCTCAATCCTACCTCTCACATCAGCACTGCCTCACAGACTGAATGAACCCACGCACCTGAGGCTGCCGCATCGGTTTGGACGGCAAGGAGTGTCAGCACGTACTCTGATGCGGAAGTCACAGCGGAGACGAATAGGCAGTATTCAATAGGGCTGTGAAATAAAATCCTTCCTGTTCGTTTCACCCAAACTCATATAACTGATGAGTTCCTGTTGCTAATGCTGAGTAACCTCAAGATGCGCTACTAAAATGTGTACAATCAGAGTTTGATACATTCTTCGATAAGTGTTACGATCTCTTCTCTAGCAAAATTCGTGAGGATGTTAAATGCGGCATAAGTCATTTTATTCCTGACTCATGGAAAAGCTGCAGAAATCGATCACCACACAGAGAAAATATCACATTCCCATTCAAAAGGCAATAATATTCCTGCAATGCGGTCCTCAACTGACACGTCAAATGAAAAGGTAAAAATTCCACCGAGTGAGCATTCCATGTCCCTTCCAACCAGCCATAGCACAGCCATCACGAGTGCCTCACAACCTATACACGTGCACAACTCATCAGTCAATTCATACAGTTGTGAAGAAAGTCCAGAAATTATGCCATCGGTACACACGAGAATTGCACCAAGAAGTGATATCAGCCATTATACAGAACCACTAGCTCACGGCACTGAAATTCGTCCTAATAGGGATTGTGGCAGGGATTGTGGCCTGATCTCAGCCCCATCCCACTCACAACATTCCATCACCAAAGGTCAAACAGTCACAGGAACCAGGTGCACGAATGAAAAATGCATGTGTAACAGGCACATCAAATTCTTCTAGGCTCAGAGCCATGACGCCATATCGCAACAAAACATCTAAGAATTTTTTTTCATTTCGAGGCTGCATCCCCTAACAATTCCTGAACAAGTAGCTAACATCCTCCTTCAAGACCTCTACATCAGTGCGGAAGTCACTTAACTACCTATCAAGAGCAATAATTACACTCCGAAAACATCACGGAGCATGCATTAGACACTCGACTAAATGGAAGCTGACTCAAGATCCAGGCTCTACATTGGTCGTGCCCCTTATGCCATACACAAAACAAGACAGTCGGTTCTACCATCGCAGTACACAACAGCCCCATTTTACTCCATAGCCCAAATTCTCTGAGCAAGCAAGACAAGCTACGCTGGCCAATCCCAACAGTGATCACAATGAGACACCCATGACCTCACGTGGTACTTCCTCTTTCGAGGTCCAAAAATTTAATTCAAGTACACCGCTCTGACACCATAAGTGTAATATATCAGACGTTAGGAGCTTGCGAAATAGGTGCCTCCGTAGCCAGGTGGGCAGGAGCAGCAGTTCGTAGCACACGCTTCTTGATTAGACCAGGGCTCGAGCCCGTGAACACCAAATACGAAGGATGCGGAAAGGTCAGGGAATGACCACTGCATATCCCCGGAGCAATATGGCCTTAGTTGCTAATGCTCCTAAAAACCATCAATCAATTGTCAGCAACAACAACAGCTTGCAAAATAAAATGGAGACTATGGAGCAAATCCTGCTAGCAGGCAAATTCGATATTTTAGCTATATTATTATTATTATTGTTATTAGCTATATGGTGCAAGGAAGCCCGAGGCTTATGCTGCAACAGCCAAAAAAAGAAAAAAAATTCCCGAGATACCCTGAGAGAGAGAGAGAGACAAAAGTAGAAGGGAATCGCCAAGAAAGAGAAGAATGATGATATCCTAAACATGGCTTGAGCATGAGCAGTAGAACAAAGTGATAGCTACACCAACAGGCTATGTGGCAGAGTTCACCTCCAGGAGGAATAGAAGGGGAGGTAGTGTTGCTATGTTCTTCAAAGATGCAGCCTTCAAATTGATCAACACTATCTACAGTGACTCACCAAATTTCGAAGCCCTAGCCATGGCACTGCTCAGAAATGCATCCACAATAGATATCTGCATAATGTATATCCCGCCAGTACCCACAATTGATATCATTACTGAGGCAGCCAACTAGGCAATCACACACTTTCACCCCTCAGCTCACCATTGGGGATTTCAACCTCACTCCACAGCTCACTGCCCACAAGAAGATCCTTTTTGACTACATGAAGTCAGCAAATATACACCTAATTGATCACTGCCCTACTAGAGGAGAAAACCACCTCGACTTGCTATTTTCCTCCTTAGCATGTATGATTGAAGAACCACCTGAGACGCACTACAAATCGGATCATGACCCTATCTACGCAAAATTAATTATTCCTACTCGGGGACCACCTGCCCAAAAAAACATTCAAACCGCTGTCATTGTCAGCCCCAAGCTCCTTAACATCAAAAAATGCCTGCAAGCCGCCACCCTTATACCTTGGCATGTCCTTGAAACGTGTGACATCTCTCATGGGGCAACACTATTGACAAACTGGGCAAACACCATTGCACAATGTTCCGCATCAAAGAAGATAAGGATCTCATCTTACTCCAAAGCCTGGTGGAATCCAAATGTACACATGGCCTTCCTGTTAAAGCAGCAGCTACACCAGACCTGGAAAAGAACTCAACAGACTTGCAACCAGATTCAAGAGCACAAGCGCAATTTAATAGAGAGAAATCATGAGCAATAACAGCACACCTGGGTGCACAACTTCAAAAAGGGAAAATCCCACACCGCTTCAGATCCCATAGCTTTCCTAGTCAGCTGGACCCAGCCCAATGGCTAAATCATATTACCAGATTCAATACGCATGCAGATCAACTAAACTCTCTTTTATGTCCCGACTGAATTACAACAAGACATCTTTCATTCCATCACCATCTCTACACACACCAGCTGACAGCAGCGATAAACTCCCTTCCAGCGACAGCAACCACGGGGACCGACAAAGTGCCACAATTCATGGTAAAATGCCTCAGTTCGTTCATCCTTCAACTGCTCAAGTCCATCTTCAACGGAATTCTAACCACAAGAAATTTTCCTAAAACCTGGAATAGCTGCCTTGTCAGACCACATCCAAAAGTTCGAAACCCCACTCTACTCAGGCACTTTCAGCTGATATCTAACTCTTCAACGCTCCTGAAAATCCTGGAAAAAACTATGCTGCCCACCTTAATGAATCAGATTCTTGGGGATAGGCTGTCACAGGTCTGCTATGTAATCCGAAACCGATCCACAGTGACGAACTTCCTTGCAACCACATGTAATATATTGTCTGCTTTTGAACAGCAAGAGGAATCACAATCACGTACCTAGATATTGAAGCTGCCTTTGATACCATCAACGTATCGGCACTCCTCCGCTTACTGGAAGACCACTATCTAATCCAAGGTAATATCCTCTGGTTCATAGCATCACCCTTTGATAGGGTACTACAAGTCGATGCCTATGGCCAATCGCACAAGAAGGCAATTTCTGCTGGTGTTCTAGAAGGAAGAGTCCTATCTGGCTTATTATTTACAGCCATCATTGCGCTTCTTGTCCATATCATCTGCATCCCCTATGCAGATGATATAAAAATTCTAACGCCTATTGCTTCCAACAATTACCTTGAAGCTACAGCATGCATTAATAATAGTCTCATCAACATCGCCTCTTACCTCAAACAGTATGGACTCTCGATCAACCCACGAAAAACAAAACTAATGGTGTTCTCTCTCTCTCTCTCAGACCAACCTCTACAATAATAGCCCCAACACTCGATGGAATTGTAATATCTGCCACTCCTACACATGCGGATTTGGGAATAGTGTTTGACCCAAAAGTCCGGTTTCATGCTCATGTAGACAAGCTCACTTCCAGAGCAGCCTCTGTCCGATGGCTACCTAAACAACTAATTTATGTTAAGGAGCCTCGTTTAATTAAGAAATTCGTCAGAACAGTAATCTATTCTCCACTCCTCTATGCTGCTGAAGTGTGGGCATCAGCAACTACTACAACGAAGAAACTAATCCTCGCTGCAGAATTCTGGCTACTTAAATGAGCTAACCGGAAAGCTTCTCTCCCACCACAGGACAGAACTACAGCCTTATCAACCTCACTAGGGATGCACTGCCTGATATAATTGAAATACAACGATTGATAGCTACAGTTAAAATGATCACGGGTCAGATCTCAACACTGTGCATTTGGGATTCGTGTTACTGGCGAATACCCAAGCCAGAACTTCGGTCAACCCCGATGCTCTGCTTGAGGAATCGGAGGCTTCATAACTCACACTGCTTCCTCCCAAACCAAATGCTACCTGAAGTACAGCACCTCGACGCTGACTTGCATAGGTTTTGTAGAAATAAAACCCAGGAAAGAAGTATTAGCAGCTCACTCCGATCCCAGAATCGAATAAGAACAAGTTTGTGCGCCCTCCACACCATCTGCCAAGCTCTCCTGTGCCACAACAAAATTTGTTTGACAGAGAAGTGCCATTCATGTATATTAGATATTTTTATTGTAAATAAAATTGTAAATAAGATATTTTATTGTAAATATAACCGTATTATGTAACTTGTAAATATAGTTAATACTGTGTAATGTGAGGAAGTGTAATGACATGTTTACATTTTACATTTTTAATTTTATAGTGTGCATTATCCATTTTCTATTCTGATGTGAGTATTATCTACGTGTATTATCTATTAGCTAATTATCTATTCTAATGTGAGCCATTGGCCATGATGGGACAATTGCAACTTCACTTAAATCTATATATGTACATTGTATTCATTTAGTTGCAATAAAGAATTAATCTCTTTCTCTCCAACTAACATCAGATGATATTTCCACCACCCGCAGTCTGTGCTTAACTGGTGACACAATTATGTTCAACGACTCCATTTACCAACAGTTGCATGGCACAACCACGGGTTCCCCAGTTAGTTCAGTCACAGCAAACATCATGATGGAAGAATTGGAGGGTCGTGCATTTACGAGTGTACCAGATCCCATTGCCTTTTGGTGTCGCTACATGGATGTTTGTAGTTATCCCCAGAGATTCAGGCGACCAACTCTTAGACCACCTCAACTCTCTGTCGCCTTTCATAAAATTCACCATCGAACTACAATCAAACAATACCCTACCATACTTAGATATTCTTGTCCGATGTGAGGGCATGCGTTTGAATAGAACAGTCTACCAATATGTGCTGGCCAATTTACCAACTATCAGTCAGCACACACACACACACACACACATGCGCAGCCATCTTCTTGGCACTGTGCAAACCTTGCCAATGTGTGCTGGCCAATTTACCAACTATCAGTCAGCACACACACACACGTGCAGCCATCTTCTTGGCACTGCGCAAACCTTGTTAACTTGTGCCTGGACCGACTCTAGTTCTATAGATCAGAGGCACATGGAGATTGCTAGGGTCAAGATAGATCTCGCGAGGTGTGGTAGTCCCACCAGTACCCTAGACAGGTGTGACCTGCGGGCACATGACCACGTAACGACCAACAGGAACATTCAAGGTAATGACTCCATCGTGAGCACCTTTATCTCATACTATCCGAACCTATGTGAACTATGCGTGCAGCTCCCTAGCAGGAAATTGTGATCCCTCATCTCTAGAGTGAAAACACCGGTTCCCACCTTACTACAAAATGGACTAGTCTACCGCATATCTTGCTATGACTGCACTGACTGTTACATCAGAGAAACTGGGAGAAGGCTTGGCAAACATATCTCAGAACATGAAAGAGCCATCCACTTAGCAGACATAGAACACTCGGCCATTGCTGAGCACTTCTGGTCAACACGACATTGACCCACATCATGATGTCATGGTTATCAATCAGTCCCGCCATTACCAATGCCGCGCCTGGTTGGAGTCGTTGCACATCACGTGCTCTATCACTTCGGTCAATAGAAGCAGTGGATGTCGTGTCCACCCTATTATCGAAGCAACCATCATCATGAGTGACACGCATTTGCAACGTTCACACTTTGCATGACTAGCACTACACATCCCTTATGTTCTATGTTCCTAAACTGTCAGTTTAACTGATGAAGGTTACCATAATAACCGAAAGCTGTTTGTACTGTATGTATTTAACATATTGTGTTTTACAATTTAATGTTAAACTTGTCATTTATTTTATTTGATTTTGTCTTCCATTTCGCTCTGTGCTACATAATAACTTACCATAATGAATCCAGAGAGCACAGGCCTCTTTACCTATAATTATATTTATTATAATTATTTAATAAGAGGAACTAAATGTATGCACATATTAGCTATTCAGTCTTCCCTATATCATGCTTTAAGTAAACTTTTTTCTGATGATTTTAAAATGGAAATATAGTTAGATAATATATAATCATTTAATTTCATTCCTTATAGATATTTTATGTATATTTTAATATATATTTATATTTTAAAATTTTTCCCTTGTTTTTTTTTTTTTTTTTTTTTTTGTGTGTAGCCAGTTCACCATGGTGCCTGATAGAGGGAGGGAGGTTTAAACAAAATAAACAAATAAAAGTAAGCAACTTTCAGGCATTGTTTAATATAATTGTGAAGAGTTTATAACCACTAGTAATGAACTCTGAAATTCTTTTTACCAGATTTCCATGTCAGTTAGTCACTTTGTTTTCTAAGGTAAAACATAGTGACTTCAAGCATAATAAATTATTTTTCAATAAGTTATTATATTCATCTTTATTTACATGCTTTCCCACAATAACTCCAGTTATTTTATCACTTGTGCACACATTATCTATTCAGTCTTCCATAAATCATCCTTTAAGTAAAATTTTTTCTGATGATTTTAAAATAGAAATATAGTAAGATACTATATAATCATTTAAATTTATTCCTTATAGATCGGTCAGACATATTTCAGAAGTGTGATGAAAAAGATATGATAATGCTTAAAAAATTTCTTCCACCAGTCATTCGAGATGTAAGTTATGAGTTGATTATCAAGCCTTTAATGCTTTTTTAAAAAATAAAAGTTACATTTCTTTTAAACTGGTCATTGCCAACATATGGATCCTGATTCAAGCATGGTTTGCATTTAGATTTGCTAAAGGTCACGAAAAGATATTACCTATATTTATGTGATATTTAATAAAATACTGCTAAAAAATATTTAACGAAATATTACTGATAAATAATATGTCAAGTGTTGCTTGTTGCAGTGGTCATTTTTGGCTTCACTTTTTGTAACTAAATCACAACCAGTTGGTGTCTAATACTTCGAAAGGCCAGGCAATTTCAAAATCATAAGAATTTAATTTGAATTATCTCAAGTCTGTGAGAAAGATATTCCTGTTGTGGATACAAAATGATATCATAATAATCAAAAATACAAAGTATAATCGAAGAACATTTAATTAATTCAAGAC